>NW_008358387.1:3225370-3232034 GCF_000622305.1 Nannospalax galili
GCAAGCCAAGGACTGCCGGGAGGGAAAAGGTGGCCAACATCCAGATAGAGTTATGAAAGCTGTTTTGAAGTCACTTCGTGAGTCAGGGTTGACTTGAGTGTATGATTAACTTGCTTCTCCAGTCCCCAGGTTTCCAAATTAGCCCCATGGAAGTTTCCCTGACTGACAGGCTCCCAGTACCCTCTGCCACTCTGCTCAGTATAACATGGCTATAGCCCCTTCTGCTTGGCTCTCCAACCATGAAAAGGAAAGCCAGCAGGCAAGCACGTCCCTAGGGAGGACAGGGGAGAGCAGAGACATAGAGACAGGCTCCAAGCAAGAAGGAGCAAGGAGCTGAGGTGAAGGCAAAGGTATGCAGACATTCTTCACTCTTCAAGAAGAAAAGAGGGCTTGAGAATGAAGGGGAATCAGGACTCGAGGCCAGGACATCTGCCCATTACATGGATGCCCAAACGCAACAAGTTCCCAGTCTAGGCTGGGAAGGTAGTACACTTTGTAAACCTAGTGCTGGGAGGCAGAGACAAAGCAGATTCCTGAGGCTTGCCCGGACCAGTCAGTCCAGCCTGCTTGATGAGCTCCAGGCCAATAGAGACTCTCAGAAAACAATATAGGCCAGGGAGATGGCTCAGCAGCTAAAGGACTGCCACGTAAGTGTGAAGGCCAGAATTCAGATCCCTAGAACCCACATAAAAACAGGGTGAACATAGCAGCACCCATAATCCCAGTGAGTGGGAAGTGGAGACAGGGAATCCCCAGAGCAAGCTGACTAGCCAGGCCAGCCAAAACAGTGAGTTCCCAGTACAGTCAGACCTGTTGCAATATATAAGATGAAGAATGATCCAGGAAGGCACCAGATATCTCGCGAATACACACACACACACACACACACACACGCTCACATGCACAGGTGCTCACACATACAGCAAACAAGAATGAAAAGTGTACTTTATAATATAGTCTATAGACATTAAAAGCAAATGGATTAAATTCTCAAAGAAAATATTATTAAAAAATAAAAATAGATGAAAAGGGGAAAACTTTAGAAAATCACAATTTACTAAAACTAATGTAAGATAAAGAGGAATGAACAGACATAAGGCAGGCTGAAAGATGCATTATCAAATTGGTTGAGCCCTCATTGATTATTGTAAAAATGTTATTTAATATATTTGTACAATTTCAAGTAATAAGAATGGACATGAGATTATTAACAAGTATATTTTAGTCTAAAATGAAAGTACCTTTGAAGGCCTGGGGGGCACTGGTGTCTATCACAAAGATGGTCTATAATGGGCCTGTTTATGGGTCCTGGGTAGGCTGTCTGTACATGAGGTAGCAGATTTATAAGCCTAAAGGTCAAATGACTGAGGTGATGCTTTGAACCATATACAGTGTATCATATGGCAACAGATAACATAACCAGATCCTTAAGTAGCAATTTCAAGTCTGTGTTTTGTAATTCAGCTTTTATGAGAACTGAGGCTCAGATAGCTGGGCTTTTGTGTAGGATCACATAATTAGCAAATGGTAGTAGTTACTTGTGTTAAATTTTTTTTATTGATGCTTTGAGAGCTTAATGCAATATATTTGATCATATTCAGACCCCCTTCTCCATCTGCATCTCCACCTATTACCCTTCCCTGACTTCATGACCCCTATTGTTACTTTTAAAGGCTTATTCAGTCTAGTTTGTGTTCCCCAAATGTTCTTGGGTTTGACTCCGTCCCCTGGAGTCAACCAGATGGATCCAGGCACCATATTCTTAAAAAAACAAAAGCCACCTAAACAAAAACAGATTCTCCCTCTCCCAGAAGCTATCAATTGCCAATAGTTCCTCAGCCAGGCTGGGGCTTCTTGCCCACCTCCCCCATCCATGCTGGGTTTTTGTCTTGCCTGAGTTTGTGCAGGTCATGTGCATGCTGTCACCAGAAAACACTGTTTCTTTATATTCAGACTCTACCTCTGACTCTTCTAATCTTCCTGCCCCGAAGTCTTGAGAGGAGTGGATATGTTCCATTTAGGTATTGGTATGCTGAAGTCTCTTATTCTCTGCACATTGACCAGTTGTGGGTCTTTGTGTTAATAATCATCTGCTACAAGAAGAAGTTTCTCTAGTGAAAGTTGAGGATCTAGCATAGTTAAAGTATCTGTCTGTCTGTCTATATTTGTGCATTTCATTTATATTAGTGCATTTATTATTTACATCAGTACATTTATATTTGTATCTCAGGCTGGCCTCAAATTCCCTATGTAGCTAAAGGACCATGAACATTTGCTCCTCTTCCTGCTGCTTACTGAGTGCTGAGACCATAGACATGTGCTGCTACTTGCAGTTTATGTGGTGCTCATGTATGCTAGGCAAGCATTTTACCAACTGAGTCATATCCAAACCCATATAATCTATATTAGCAACTTAAAATGTGGGATAAATTCCAAAAACTTTTCTCCTCTGGGTCTTGCCATGCACGCATCCTTTACTGGTTGCCTGCAATATCCCTTCATCTTCAAATTCCAATTCCTCTAAGAAAACATACAGTGAAGCAATTACATCCTTGGAGGCCTTTGAGTTTTTGTGTGTGTATCAATTGTAATACGCTACTCAGTTAAAAACTATACTGATACAACAGTTTATTTTGTCTAGAAAGAGAAAGACTTCCCACAATTATTTTAAAATCAAACACCCTATCTACTTTAAATATATGCATTTTGAGAAGTTAAAATAATTTACAGTATTAATTTAATAATTTTACACTGGTGATATTATTTCATTTCCTAACCATGTTGGTGCTTAATGTTAGCTTATATTTTTGTTTCATTTTGTTTGTTTTTCTGATTCCAGAATTGCAGACAAGGGGTTGAGAAATGCTTTCTTTTAATAATCTAAAGTGCTGGAAGATCATAATTTGTAATCTAATGCCCCTTTTTCCAACAATAGACAAGTCATGTTCACTCTCTCAAGTTGGGGATGGAAAGACTACAAAATTGTAGCTCAGCTGTAGAACAAAAGAGGAGAAATCAAGCTGGTGCTGACTTCAAAATTACATCTCCACTGTCTTGTCTTCACAGTGCCGGAAGATGCTGTGCATGCTACCTGAAGAGAAAATTAATCATCACTCTTACCAAGTTGTGAATCCTACAAGCTGCAACTACTGGCCCAGCAAGACATGCCCACCAGTGCAATAGTGGTATGAATGTTATGGCAGTAACAAATAGCTGTCTAATTGGATTTAGGATCCATTTCATAGGATGAGCCCATACCTGACACTGATATCAGGCCTAGGAACCTGTGACTAGATGGGTCACCAGACACAGGGAAGAGCCTAAGACTAGTCTTCTGCTAAATAGATATAGTATTGTACTGACTCCTAATGACACTGTTATACCCATAGATTAATACATCTCTCAGCTCTCACTGGAGAAGCTTCCTTATACAACAGATGGTGATGAACACATAAATCCATCACTAGCAAATGTACAGAAGAGACTGTAGAGTACTTATCCATGACTAGGGCACCTATATCATACTTCTGCCTCTCAAGGCTCAGGATCATTGTGGAAGGGGAGGTTGAAAGATTGTAAGGGTAGCAGATGATCACAAAGAAATTTAGAGTATTCCAGAAACTTGGTCAGTTAATTATATGAAATCACAGCAATGGTGACACACGCACAAGTCCCATGTAAGCTCCAGCCACAAAAATCCCAACATAGATATGTGGAAGTGGGTAAGAAACCCCAACCCTACCTTAGGAACTGTTGGTAACAGATGTCTGCTGGGAGGGGGGAGAGTCGGTCTCTTTTAAGCATGGGATTCTTGGTAGGTTAACCAGGCTCCAATGGATGGGCTCACACTGAAGGGCATTTGGAAACACAAATTAGATTCTATATCCTTATTTGCTGTGGGTCTCTCTTCTCTCGTGGGTCGATGGCCACCGATCCTCGAGAACAAAGGGAACAGAAGCGACTAACAGGGTCAGGATGGCCATGAGTATGATGGAAAGAACTTCCGGGAGTCAGCTTCAGTGAGATAGCTCGTTTAATTGGGGGGGGGGGGGGCGGGGGGTGGAAAGAACTTCTGGGTGTCAGCTTCAGTGAGACAGCTCATTTATTCAGGGGGGTCAGAGGGAAGATATAGGGTGAGGACGGCAGCCAAAGCTTTACCTGACGGGTGTTCATAATATGCTTCATTTGCATATGACATGAGGACCCTATCACACAGAAAGGGGAGGTGGGATTGACTGGCTGTAGTGCAACGCCTAATTATCATATGGGAAAACCAGGGGCAGCATTTGCAGAGAACAATGTCAAAGGTCATGTTCCAAATTAGGTCAGGCACCTGTGTGTGCTTGGAGACACTTTCCAAATAAGGTCAGGCAGAGAGTAGGAAGCCCCTGCTGAGAAAGGGAGTCCTCCATTTTGAGCCGAGCTCATAGAGCTGTCTGGGCATGGTGGACTGCGACCTTCACAGCAGGGTCCCCCCAACAATTTTATGTATAATAGGGTACATTAAATTTGGTGGGGGATAATAAAGGAAGGTGCAGATAAAGAAAAATATGTAAATACAATAAAAACACACTGTATGAAAATTGCAAAAATTCAATTAAAAATTTAAAAAATTAAAATTTGTGTCTCAGAATAGAATGATCTCATTTACTGAACTAAATTCAGGTGAGCATGTGGTGGCAGATGCACCAGAATCCTGAAGTATCAATTCTTTTAAAAAATATTTTATTTATTAGTTTTACTTTTTATGTGTATGAGTGTATTGCCTGCATGTATGTTAGCGCACCCACGTCATGCAATGCTCCAACCTCTGAGGAGGTCAGAAGGGGTGTCATATTTCCTTGGAAGTGATGTTATGCAGAGATACTAGCAGCCATGTAGGTGCTGGGAATCAAACCCAGGTCCTCTGCAAGAGGAACCAGAGCTCTTCACTGATGAGCCAGTTCTCCAGCCCCTGAAGTATTAATTATTATAAGGCCAAAGGAGGTTCTTCTCAGAGAGTTTTTGCCACTTGAACACAAATCTTTTCAAGTACAATGCCTGCTATATAATAAAACAATGCCCAGTAGATCAGGCAACACTATTGACACCATTAGCACATAGATAATACACAGAACCTCCAGCTATGGAAGTCTTGGAATGCAGATGTTTAAATAAAAATGGTTTTATATAAAACAAGAATAAGAAATTGATAATTTAGGCAGAACTCTAGAAACTGTAAAAAATAAAAAATTTAGAAGTCTCTAATTAAAAAAAAAAACAGTACTGAAGAAATATTCAGGAATTAAACCATTATGTGAAACAAAGATTTCAAAGGATGCATTAAAAACAAAATTTATTCAATTGAAAGAGAAACTGGTATGACAGAAAATGGGTTAAAATTGAGAAATTGAGCAACCAGAACAAAGTACATAAAGATAAAAGGATTAAAAAAATAATGGCAAAGAAGTTTGAGGTCATTTACATAGAAAGAGATAATATCAACATTTGTGAAGATGATGGCTAAAAAATTCTAAATCTGACTGACATTAAGCCTCAGAACAAAATGAAAAGCCCTAACATCCCAGGATGACGAGAAAGAAACATACACATGCAGATTATAGTAAATATCATGAGAACCAAAGAAAAAAAGATAGAATTTCCTGCAGCCAGAAAAACAGAAAATAACCTTAAGCAGGAATGAAAGAAAAGCATCGCTGACTTCTCCCAGCAGAAATATTTCATGGTCACAGGAAGTTAGTGACATTTAGAACTGTGAATTCAGAATTCCGTAGTCAACAAAAACCCATGAAGAAAAGTAAAATTAAATGCTTTTTTCCACTTTAAGCAGAAGACTTAGTCAACATCTGGTCTGAAATAAAGGAGGTACATAGGGTTTTATTTTGAATACTTCCCACGAAGAAAGGCAGGTAAAAAAGGCAATGGAAATGTCAAAAGTATGCACAAACATTAAGTAAATATTGACTGTGAAGGACATAATTAAAATGCTTTTAGATTTTAAAGAAACACAGAACTCAGGCATGGTGGCTCATGCCTATAATCTTAGCCAAAAAGGCTGAGACAAGACAATTTCTAAGAAGTTGAGGTCAGTCTGGGATTCGGAGTAAATGACAGGGTAGCCTGGATATATTGTGAGTCACAGGGCAGCCTGATTAAAGCAAACAAGCAAATCTCATGATATATACACATCAAATTAAAACACAGAAAATGATTAGGAAATAGGTACTTAGATTTATAGGTTTTAAGATACTTCTCAAGCAGAAGATAAGTGTAGTGATCAATATTTGACTTTGACTTAGATGAGTTAAGAAGGAGCAATCCAAATATCTAGCATGTATACTCTAAATAACTGATATATATCACTATAGCCTTTAAAATACGTACAATTGTGTGTCAGTTAAAAACAAAGCAAAAAGATTATACGCCATATTTCTATAAACTTTTTATAAACTTTCTCAAAATTAAGAAGCCTGACCACTCCAAGCACTGATCAGGTATAAACTGCACAAATCTCCTATATTTTGATTGTAACACAAAATGTTAGAAGCACTTTGAAAAACAGTTGGGACACTTAAAAAAATATTATAATGATACCTATTATGCAGTTCATCCAAGTGAAGGTATTAGCTTAAAAAGTGAACCATACAGGTATATAAACCAGTAA
>NW_008358387.1:3232372-3241748 GCF_000622305.1 Nannospalax galili
TTTCATTTGCATAAAATTTTAGAAAATTGAAACATTTGAAATGACAAAGCCCATCATTGTGTTCAGATAAAGGTATATAGGAAGCTTCCACGGGTGTCAAAAATTTTGCCTAGACTATAGTGGTGTATAGTGAATGTAAATTTTCGGCATGGTAAGTATAATTCAATCTATTGTTTGCTATTTTTGTTTATCTCTCTGTTTTACATAGAAATAGAGATATCTATATTGTAGTTTTAATTTCAAAAATATATGTTATCTATTAGAAATTAATATATAAACATTAGAAATTAAATTTTAAAGAAAAAAATCATTAGAATTTAAAAAGGATACTTCCTAATGATGAAAAATTTAATATACCAGGAAAATATAACAACTTAAAGATATATTCAAAATGGTATATAAAACAAGAAACATGCACATGCATAATCACTGTGGGAGATTTTTAATCATGTGTGCTAATACCATATAGAGAAATACATAAAATCACTAAGACTATCAAGTACTTGCATAGCATAATCAGAAAACTAAATTTAATGGATACATATGAACTGAGTAATCAATATACTTTCAAAGCAAGAAGGTAATTTCAAAAAGTGATGAAATGTTGAACAAAATATTCCTAAAAAATTGCCAGGAAGTAAAATTTATGCTAATGTTCTCTGGTCATACTACAGTGTAAAATTAAGGCTAGAAGTATTTCTATTTTCTTTTCTGGTTGCTGGGTTAAGTATGCTATCCTGATAAAACCACCCAGGAGAGAAAGGGTTTTCTTGGCTCCCAGTTCCAGGTTAGAGTCCATCGATGTGGGAAAGTCAAGGCAGCAGTGAAGCAAAAAGTCGCACCCACAGTCAAGAGCAGAGAGCAAATGAGGGCATGCTTGTGCCAGCTCACCTTCTCCTTCTCTATACAGTCCAGGACACATCCCACGGAATGGTGTCGCCCATTTTTAGGTTAGGTCTTCCCATATCAATGAATGTAATCAAAATAATCCCCCACAGACTAGCTAGAGGCCAACCTAATCTAGACAGTTCCTCACTGACAGTCCATTCCCAGATGATTCTAGATCTTGCCAAGTTGACAAGGTAAGCATCACCAACCTGCGTGATTGGCACGAATAGAACTTACGGGAATAATCTTTGTTTTTTTAAAATTTTTTATGCTGTATTAATTTTTGTTTTTAATTAAATTTAATGTTTTATATAAAGAGTAAGTTTTATTTTGGCATTTTCATATATATATATATACATTTATAAGTGTACTATGTTCATGTTTGCTCCCCCATTACAGGAATATTCTTGATATTACTAAGTATCAAAATGTGCACTATTGTGGAAATTAGCATATATTTGAAATTGAATAGCAATGAGTATCCTCTATTAAAAAAGGCTATTGTAAAGTATATCTGAAGCCATGGTATAGGACAATATCATTTTATTTTTATTTATTTAAAGACTTTTTTATTATTTTAGTTGTGTGTGTGTGTGTGTGTCTGTCTGTCTGTCTGTCTGTCTGTGTTTGTGTCTATGTCTGTGTGTATATATCCTGTGTGTGCAGGTGTCCATGGGGGCCAGAAGCGTTTGTTGGATCTCCTGGAGCTGAAGTCACAGGCAGTTGTGATCGGCTCTATAAGCAGATGGGAAGAGAACTCAGGTTCCCTGGAAGAGCAGTAATACTCTTACTTACTAAACCATTTTTCTAGTCCCCTAAATATTATTTTAATTAAAGTAAGAATTTATATTCACGTGAAATTAAAACTAAACAACCATTCTGAGAAGCAAAACAAAATCACATAAAACACAAAATTAAACACAAAATAAAGAAGTGAAAGGAAATAAAAAAGAACATAAATTGATTAATAAAAAAATCATAATATGGGACTATGTTACATAGTTGAAAGTTGAATATTTGAATAGAGTAACAATATTAGAAATTCTGATGGAGAATAAATAAAAAGGAAAAAACCCATTAATTTCAATTTGCATTTCCATTTTAACTCAGAGATGCTCTAACAGAGATTCATTGTTAACTATATTTGTTTTTATTTTCATTATTTGTGTTTGTCTTCCAATTGACTAGTTCCTCCAAGGGGTGGGGCCTGTCGTGGATTGTGGACTACTGGGGGGCTGCTGGGAGCCATCTTGGAAAGGAAGTCACCAGCTGTGGGGAAGCACAGGAGCTGTGGGGAAGTGCACCGACATGGGGAAAGCCTCTCGCAGCAGCTAATGGCCCAACACTTATGAACCTGGGGCGAGATTACTGGCCCCTGAGGCATGAGAAAATGCTGGTGGTGACTATGGGCGGGACGTGGTCTGATATGACAGGCTCTGAGCTGGAAGCGGGGGTGGGGGAGTGGGGGGTGGGTCAGCTAGGCACTGGGCACTCATTCCTTTGTAAGTTAATAAATGCACATAAAGATATGTTATATGGTTTGCTTGATAGCACAGGAGACCCAGAGGGAACTCGAATGACAGTGTTCTAGGTTGGAAGACATTATTTGATATATTGTGATTTCATCATCTTGACAGATTCTAATGTCATACTATGATCATTGGAATACCTTTTCTGTTATATTTTGGGGGAGATAAGTATTATAGCTAACTTTTGCCTAATTGTCACAAATTTTGGATATACAGTTGAAAAATGATAATCTCTATAATCAAAGTTTATATTGTATTTACTGTTATGAATCCACTTATTGATATGTTGTTTATATCTACTTGTGGACTGAATGTGTTCTCCCCAAGTTTTTCTGTTCTGAAGCTATAATCTCCTATATGATTATGCTAGGACATGGGCCTTTGGCTGGGATTTTGGTCTGCAGGGGCTTGTGATAAGGAGCCATCAACATAGCATTAGTGCCCTTAGAAGAAGAGACTTCAGTACATTCTCTCCAATATTTGAGGAGACAGCAAAAGTATGACTTTCTGCAAGTCAGCAAATGTGCGTCCAACAGAGATGGAATCTGACAGCACATTGATTTTGAACCAGCATCCATATCCATGAGAAATAATATGTCTATTATGTATCAAATGTATCAACCTGATTAGCCTGTCTGGCAAAAAAAAAAAAAAAAAAAAAAAAAAAAAAAAGACAAACTCCAGGTTCAGTAAAGAATCCTATCTCAAAAATATGTGGAGATATTGACCTTTGGCCTTTACACATGCATGCACAAGTACCTGCACATATGTGCACACACATGCACACAAACACAAAAGTGATCAAATACAAAGGAAATCCACAGATTCAGAGGACAACATACTCCATCATTCCAAAAGTGGATTATAGAAACAAAGTACATATTGTTGGCATACAGTGAAGTTTGCAAGGATATTAACAAGTACTCAAAATGATGGCCATTAAAGGGAAATGAATATCTTATTTTTGACATGAGAACTTGACCTCATGGGGGTTAAATAACCCATATGAATGAGGAAAATCTATTTTATGAGGAATTGCAGGTAATGGTTGTAATAATAATGACAGAATTAGGACAGTCACCATATTATAACCCAAAATAAAACATCTGATTTGTGCAAAAGATCTTTAAAGGTCTGCAAAAGGAAATTATTAAGTGAAAGATCAATGATGTCCTTATAATGAAAGAGCTGGTCTCCTATACCTGTAATTACTGATCAGTTAGTGTCATTAGAACTGAGCTTTGTATACCTCATACCATACAAGAATACGACACCACAATGGATTCCTAAACATTGAATTTCATTTTTTATTTGAGTTTCAGCTCTACATTACAGTTTACAGAAAACACAGTTTGAACACCTAAGTTCAACTACACTGTGAGGAAACAACCTGGCAAATCAAAATGTAGCAGGACACATTATCTGGATTTATTTTGAGCAAAACAGTGGCAGTATACAAACAGGACAGGAGAATTATTCTTTTCTAAATGTCAATAGTCTCAATTTCAGACCATCGGTGAACTCCACATACATGTTAATTTGAACAGATTAAGATTAAAAAACAAGTTTCAGATGATAAAGACATTTGTGTTGACTTTGCTTTATGTGATATAGTAATTTGGTTATATAAGAAAATGTCATTTTGGGGGTAGGAGAGATGGCTCAGTGGTTAAGAGCACTGGCTGCTCTTGCACAGGACCTGGATTTGATTCCCAACATCCAAATGGTGACTAACAACTGTTCATAACTCCAGTTCCAGAGGATCAGACACCCTCTTCTGACCTGAATAGGCTTTGCATGATATGGGTGCACTTACATACATGCAGGCAATACATTCATACACATAAAATAAAAATGAACATTCTTAAAAAGAAAATGTAGGGCTGGAGAGATGGCTCAGAGGTTAAGAACACTGATTGTTCTTGCAGAAGACCCAGGTTCGAATCCCAGCACCCACATGGCAGCTAACAACTGTCCATAACTCTAGGTCCAGGGGATCTGACAGCCTCTTCTATCTGCCTAGGGCATTGATTGACACAGGTGCACTTACGTACATGCAGGCATAATGCTCACACACATAAAATAAAAATAAAGAAAAAATATTAAAAAGTAAAATGTAATTTTTGAGATGTACATTTAAATATCATAGAGTTAAATAATAGTACATCTGCTTTTGTAATAAAATATTCTAGAAAAAATTCAAAGAATTAGATAAAACAAGAAAATGAATACTATTTCTTGCTATGGAAGTTGGGCAATTGGTATATAAGGGTAGTTTTAACATTTAATTTGGGATACACTTAGAAATTTCCATAATTAAGCCTAGAAAATTATCAATCTGAAATCTGATAGGATTTTCAAACAAAGCACCACAATTGAGACAAGCAGAAAATCAGATTTTAATACTTTACTAAAGAAGCCCTTTAATGCCTTATGCACAACCCCCCAAACATGTACATACATGTACATACATTCTTTTCATTGCGAATATGGCTATTCACTTTGACCAGATCGTTGTACTGTTTTTAAGTAAAGAAAGATTATTTCCCTCTCTCCCCAAATGAGTATTGTGAGACACAAAACACGCAAGTAGTTCAGACTGTGGAGTTAAAAAGCAAGTTTGATAGATTCCACCATCTTCCACCCAGGTGTGCCTTAAATGGCAAACCTATAAAATTTGTACCATAATGGCTGTTTCACCACCAATTTGTGGCGATTAAAAAGTATATATACAGCAGTGCTTGCCTCATGGCCCACCCGTGACAGGAAACACATCTCTGTTTAAGGCATCTTTAGAGGCCATCCTCTGTGATTTTGCTTGTATGGAACAAATTCTTCCTTCCTGTCTACACATTTTTATTTTCTTTGAGAAATCTTCTCATTTTGTACTGTTCAGGCTTGGATACACTTCTCCCATTTCAGATACATGCATGAGTTCCAGGACTGACTGGTTTTTTATTATGTCGGCTACAATAGGTTTTCTTGTATCGGCTCTGCACTACTGGATTTGAAGCTGGGTAATTCTTTGTTGTAGGAGACTGACCTGTGCACTTTAGAATGGTGAACTTCATCTTTATTCTCTGGCCCACTAAACACCAGTAGCACATTCAAGTTTGACAGTCTATTACCTTCAGGCACTGCCAAACATCCTCAATTGTTAACATCTGTTGGACAACAGCGATTGGCTCAAATAACTCAGGTTGTTCTAATCAATTATTGGAATCACTGGTAAGAAATGCACAGTTTTACTGGCTTTGCTCAGCTGGGAAGTTGTAAGACTAGAATTACAATGGATTTCTTGTAAGCAGCCAGCAAGGTCATTTCTGAAACTGAAGATTACAGTCAGTAGAGAAAGAACAACAAAACAAACAAAACAAAAACGAAACTAGTCTTGGTGATCTTGTATAAATGCCTGTAAGAGTCACATCTGAAGCAAGATATTTCTGGAGGATTTTTGGTAGAAATAGGTAGATTTATGACTTTTGCAAGTATTTCAATTCATGTTTCATACTTTATACTAGAAATAAAACAATAACAAATGTGTACAAATATATGTATATATGAACACTGAATTTCTCATTCTTCTATTTTTGGTTTTTATTTTTTTTTAATCAAGAAACATAAGCTTTCTTTGACTCCCACATCTCTTTGAACTGGATTTGAGGCATTTGAAAAGTAGAAATTAACTATATTCAACTGTTGGACTGAAACAGAAACTCAGAGTCTATAGTCTATGAAACAATTTAGGATCAGCAGTTCTTAACATTTTCATGACAACAATCCTTACAAAATTTGAGAAAAGTTTGGGGTCTGTCTCCAAAACGTGCAGATAGATAGCAATACTATTTTTGTATTTGGTTTCAGGAGGTTCAGGGACACATCCCCCCAAACTCTAAAGATTCTAAATATCAGGTGTATGTTAAAGAGTGTCACGATTTAAGGCAAGTTCTGACACCAGCACATGGGCTAACGGGTTCAGACAAAGTTAACTATGTCTCTAATATTTCCCTCTTAAAGACACAAAAAAGGTATATATAGGTGTCTCTCACAGTTGCCAGAGCCACATTCTCAGTGGCAAAGAGAATATAATCAGGACGGAAAGGAGAGAGCTTTTAATTCTCTGTATTAGTACAAAGGAAGCAGTCTTTTACTCATCATAGTACTTATTCCCTACTAGATTTCAGGGGCTTTCTAATCAGTGGGAGCTTTGTGGAGAAGTCTTGGGGTGATGGCAGAGGCTACATGTAAAAACGCATGAAGCTGAGGAAAGAGCACATGCAAGTAAACATGCTGTGAGTACATAGCATGTCCTTTTTCAGCTCACCTTGAGCAGAAACAAAGATGGAAGGATTTTCTTTTTCTTTACTGTGTGTTTGTATGTGACTGTGTGTGGTATATGTATGCTGTGTATGTGTGATGTATATGCAGGTATGTGAAGGTGTACATGCTTGTATGCACTTGGTATGGGAAGCCAGAGGCAGACATCGGAGTGGTGATCTGTTCTTATGGTTCACTTTCTTATTCCCCTGACAAGATCTCTCACTGAATCTGAGCTAGACTGGCAGACAGCTCCCGACTCTGCCCTCCATTTGACTGGAGTTACAAGATCATGCAGCCATGGCCAGCTTTTTATATGGGTGTTGGGGATTCAAGCTCAGGACTCATGATTGTACAGACAGTACTCTTACCTGCTGAATCATTGCCCCAGCCTGTTCTCTTCCTCTTCTTCATTTCATCTAATTGGAGCATCAATTCGGAAGCCTCCTCAGCTTTCAGGTTTGAGTAGAGCCTGGGAATTTACCACATAAGGTAACCTCTGCTTCATCTTTGAAACCTATAGCCTACTAACACCTTCAGACTTCCGTGCCTTTGGTTTTTATATAAATAACTGTCAAAAGTTTCAAACGGAGAGCATAACTTGGGCTTCTGAATTCCTTACTCCACTGTACACGTGCCTGTTTTGTGACTGATGTGACCTCTTCATGATGCAAGATTAGAACATGTCTGAGCTTCATCTGACTTGTACTTTCTGAAGTTATTTCTGAGTCTTGGTCTTCCCATCTCTAAAGTGGAGCAGATTGAATCAGAAACCTCTTCACACCCTCAGCACTGAAGTACAGATTCTGTTAATAAGTTCTAATTCTGTGCCAGGAACTCAGTAAGTACTTCTTATACCTGATGTCATTTGGTTCTTACCAAAACCCTATGTGATAGGTATGCTCTCATCCTTTTAGAGGAAATTGAGGCGCAAGCTGCTCTATATGTTTGTAGATACATAACAATATGTTGGGAATCCAAGCTTATAGACAAGCCTCAAAATACTTTCTTGGTTTCTTAGCAATATTGCCTGCATGGGTCTAGATCGAGACCTCCTTAACAATCATGTGTTCCTGATAATGGCCGTTAAAGGCTTACCCCAAAATAGCTTTTTTTTTTTTAAAGCTTTTATTGAGCTTTTGTGTGCTTCATACAACAGTTCTTAATCAAATTGAGAACTCCTCCCCCACCCATGAGCCTACACATAGCCCCCCAAACCTCTGAATTCTGCTGTACATGTCAAATTTTGTCAAGCTTTTGTACCCTTCAGTGCTGTTTCATCCACTGGAGTCTAGTCAGCTTATCTAGAGATCATAAGTAAGGTCTACTCTCCCTTCCCATTAGTAATCAGTCTCCAACAGTTCCCAGGCTAGGGCTGGTTTGCCACCCATTTCCCTTGCTCCACTCTGGGCAGGTGTCTGATTGGGCAGGCACGGGTCTTGAAAAATCACTGGGTTTTTAGGTATCACCTTTAGCTAAACATTTCAAAGGAAATGTTCTTTGCCTAGTGTATCTGTAGCCCTTATAACAGGTATCTGCAGGATCATGATCTTTTAGCTTCATGAGATTATTGTGATCAATGGTATATTCCTCAGATTTTTCACTGCCATAGTGAAATGCCTGAAGCAGGCTGCTTATGAGGAAAAGAGGGTTAGGGCTAGGGAGAGAGCTCAGTGAATGAAGCACTTGCTGTGCAAGTGTCAGGATTAGAGTTGGATCCTAGAACCCACATAAAAATCAGGTAGGCATGATAGTTTCTTGTAATCCCAGCACTCAGGAAGTAGAAACAAGGGATGCCCAGGGCATGCTAGCTGGCCAGACATGCCAGGAAGGGTGAGGTACAGTTTGCCTCAATAAATAAAGTGGAGAGCTGTGGAAGAAGACTTCTGATGTCAACTTTGGGCCTCCACATGTCCCACGAACTTGTCAGCCAACATGCATACACACACACACACACACCCCACTACAAAAAAGAAAATGGCACAGGCTGGGGTTCCTGTGACAAGCACTCTCCTGACAGCTTATTCCATTAGATCCATCTCTTCACATGGCAGTGCCTAGTGAGCTAAGATTCTCCCAACATGCCCCACCCCTGGATGCTCCACAGCCTTGACATATCACACTGAGGGCCACGCCTGGCATAGACATTTGTACTTGGCTTCAAAAACATGCTTGAATTCTAAGTCTGAATGGCAATCAACGCCTTCCTCGCTGTCTCAGGGTTTTCTTGTGTGAATCATGTTTCTTCTGCTTATTTTACTCAGAATTCTGTTTTCATTGTTTCTTATGTCTTTTTTCACAGCTAATCATAACTGTCTCAGGGTTTTCTTGTGTGAATCATGTTTCTTCTGCTTATTTTATTCAGAATTCTGTTTTCATTGTTTCTTATGTCTTTTTTCACAGCTAATCATATTTCTAAAAGTGTCATTCATGAGTATGGAATACAGTTTGTGATGGCTAATCCTGGGTGTCAACTTGATTGGATCTGGGATTAACTGAAATGAAAGAGATCTTCTTGATTGGATCATCTAAAGCCAGAAGACACACCCTAAATGTGGGCGTTACCTTCTGATGGCAGCCGGTATAAGAGACCAAGGCAGAGGAGAACGCTGGGCTTCTTGCTGCTTGCCTTCTCTCTCACT
>NW_008358387.1:3241974-3274902 GCF_000622305.1 Nannospalax galili
CAGGTTTTTTTTTTTTGGTTTTTGTTTTTGTTTTTAATTTCCTATTTGCCCTCTGTCTATATGATCAATGTCATTTTCAGATTTAGGATCAAAGTAAGGGAAATTGGAGCTTCATATTAATTTTGGTTTCTATAGTTTTAAGTGGCATTAGTTTGTCAGGAAAAGGCATAGTTAGCTTTCAAAATGATTCTGATCCCATAAGATCAACCTTGATAGCCTGCCATATTGATATTCAGCTTTTAGCACTGCTTAGACGAAACACTGAAATACATTGACACAATAATGACAAAACAAGGTAAACCCCAACCTGCCCAATGCAAAAGAAAGAAATTCTGCTAATTACCTAAACTATGCCAACTCTTTTCAACAGTTCGGATAAGACTTTTTGTGGTATTATCTGGACATGAAAATAAACTAAGTAAAGTAGACAAATATAACTAATTTTCTCTGGGTCAGGATTGCTTTTCAAATGAGGAGGCATTACAGAAATTCAGTATATAGAAATCCAAGTCTTATATGCCAACTGTGCTTATTCCTTGAACTTTCTAACCTAAAATATATGATGGCCTTTTGGTTAACTGCTTTGTGAAATTTATATGTCACTGTGGTGATCATTCCTACATCCATCTATCTAAACTAAAAGAGGAAAAGATAACCTCATATGTGTTGTTACGATATGTGTATATATCAAACTCAGAGATCCTAGAACACTATGTTTATATCCCACATTATAGCATTCCTTCTGCTCAGCTTGGTGTCTCTCAGAATTATAAGTCGCAGAAGTGGAATCCAGAAAGTCCCTTGAGATTATGCTAGAACTCCAGAAGCAGAGTTCCAGGCTAGTTTAGCTCTATGTCTGGCTTACTGTAAAGGCTTCAGGGCCCATTCCCCTTTCCAAATTCAAACTCTCTGGCTCTGCCCTTTTATATTACAATTCCATAAATCACAGAGAGAAGATGAAGAGAGAACATTGATAGTTCAGTACAGTCACCCTGTGTTCTGAAGAACTGTGTCCTTCAAATAACCCCAGAATCTGAGTACCTAGTTAGCTTTAATTCTCTACTTAACATAGCCTTGAGTAACCTTATAGGAGGTTTGATTAAGGAAATTCCTAGACCACATTGGTCTGCAGGTATGTCTGAGGGGGATTGTTTTGTTAATGGATTCAAGAAGGCCCAGCCCTTGGTGGGAAGCACCATCTCCAAGTATGTGCTCTGGGCTTCCTAAGAAG
This sequence comes from Nannospalax galili, assembly GCF_000622305.1. Classification (NCBI taxonomy): domain Eukaryota; kingdom Metazoa; phylum Chordata; class Mammalia; order Rodentia; family Spalacidae; genus Nannospalax; species Nannospalax galili. The sequence continues at coordinate 3,243,206 of NW_008358387.1, forward strand.
GTTAGGGAAGCATAGCCTGGCAGCAAGCGAGCAAGCCATCAAGCAGCCTTCCTCCATCCTTTCTTCTGTACTTTCTTGACTGTGAGTGAGTTCCCCAGTCAGTGGTAATGTGTGGATTAGCATGAAGTCCTGCCTTTAGGTTCCTGCCTTGAGTTCCTGTTCTGACTTTCCTCAATAATGAACTGTGACCTGGAAATAGAAGATGATATAAATGCTCTTTTGATCAAAGTGCTTTGTCACAGCAACAGAATGAAACCAGAACACTGAAAAATTAAATGATCTTCCCTTCTTGATTTAGACAGGAAAGCCAAGACAAAGGTGTTCCCTAAGAGGAGGAGAAGATTTCCCTCTATTCCTTGTCCTTACCTCTCTAGTCCTTCACATATAAGGAAAGTGAAACACACGTGACCTAAAATAAACACCTTATTTTCATCATCTTACTTTTCAGTCACTGTTCCCACCAGTTAGAAGGGAATTTGTTTGGTACAAACACAGCTATTGCAAAATGCACTAGGTAGTCAGGCATGTTTTAAGATATTTTATATACTACATAAGCATGCAGTAATAATTTCTCATGCTATATTTTAATGCATGACGCACTCTGGGAAGATGTGACAAAGCTACTCTCTAGGAAGCAATGTTATTTTGAGGTTCTCTTCCTAATATTGAATATGATTAACAAGTAAAAGAAAATTCAATTCAAACAAAGTGCTTTTGCATATTAAAACTGAGACCTATACATATGACATGGAAATTAGTTGTAAATGTAGTAGTTACCACTGATTGAATTTGTAAATGAATTATAAACTGTGGAACCCTCCTCCTTGGCCCCCTCCCCCGGACTCCCTAGACCCCTGCCCCTATTTAGGACTAACTGCTCTTTTCACTTCCGTAAATATCTTGGCTTGAGGGAACCAGAGGGACAAACTGCACCGTCTCCATTTTGACTGCTGATTCCTCCATTTTTCTGATGTCTCATGGGCATAGACTAGGCAAGCCCAGGCATGTCCAGGCCCCCCTCCCCCCCTGGGGCAGGTTTGAGGCCTTATAAGGAATAAACAGGGTCCTCTAGCCCTGAAGATAAAGGTCAGAACATTCCACAGCCCTGAGGGCAACATCCACCAATGAAAGGCCTCCAAGACTGTAACCAATCAACTCAAAAGCATGTTGGAGTGTGCAGGCTCTTTGGACCAATCAAAATATAATTCTGTCATTCTCCTCCTCCCTTTGTCTGAAACCTATGAAAAGCTCTCTCCCCTTGCAATCGGGCTCTCAGATGGACCTACCACGTTAGTTTGGTCTGAGATTCCAAGCTTAAGCCCTAATAAAGACTCTTTGTTCTTGCATGCTCTCTGGACTCCGTGGTAATTCTTGGGGATCCGTTCACTGGGCACAACATAAACATGTGAAGCTTTTTATAAGCTTTTATTTCAAGGTTTCTTGACCTTAAAATGGTATATCAGGGAGGTGGAAATCTGTTCATGAATACATTCTGGTGATAAATTTTGCTTTCCAAACTAGAATACAGAAGAGCAAAGAAGGGGGACAAAGTTCTTTTGGGGGATATCACAGTCCAGATATTTTACTGTGATTGTGGCACTGAACTACTGTTTTCCTTGGATCTCTATTTTTTTTTTAACCAAAATGGAATTTTTTATGACTTTTGAGATTCTAGGATTTCTGCTTTATCAATCACTTCACATACCAGAAAGCAGCTGGGGAATGTTATCTCAGGTAGAATAATTGTCCTGTTTTCTAAGATATTGAAACAAAAATTAGAAAATGTTTATTGCAAGTAGTTTTCATCTTGTTGGAATAATCAAAGAATTTCTAGGTTGGGTATAGCTGTATTACAGAAATGGGAAGCTTTTGCAATGTGATAGTAATTAAGAACTTTGGAGCAGGGAAAAATTCTTAAGGTTATGGGGGAGGTGAGCAGGAGTCTCCCCATCCTGCCTCCTGTGGTTGCCCAGGATGGAAGTCTTTGTTTCCCAAAGTTTTTGCATTCCTGTAACCTTTGTGGCCTTTTGTTACCTTGCTTAATTATCACATGTACCTTTTACTTAATTGTCACCTATGTGCTGTTTTGCCTTTTGTTTGCATTTCCCCAAACATGAGTATAAAAACCCTCTAAAACTTTACTGATTCCTTTTATTCTTGGGGTCAGTCCTGTTAGTATAAAATTATTAAACTTCCTCTCCTCAGCTGACTTTGGCTGTTGGTCTCTGATTTTTCCTTAACAGCTGGAAGCATCACAGTTTCTGACTTTGAAACATATTATAAATCTATACCAAATAAAACAACATGGTTGTACTAGTTTGGTTTCTGTTGCTGTGATAAACAAACTTGGGGAGGAAAGAGTTTATTCCATCTTACATGTTATAGTCCATTGACGAAGGAATCTGTTCTAGCTTGTTTCTCCATTCCTGTGATGAAACACTCTGACCACTACCAACTTAGGGAGGAAAGGGTTTATTCAGCTGACATCTCCCAGGTCTCAGTTCATCAGGGAGCCCAAGGTAGGAACTCAGGGCAAAAACCTGGAGGCAGGAGCTGGAGAACAGGCCATGGAGAATCACTGCTTATGGACTTGCTCCCCAGCTCAGCCTGCTTTCTTATGCAATACAGGGCTACCTGCTGAGGGGTGGCACCACCCACAGTGGGCTGGGCCCTCCCACATCACTCAACAATCAAGAAGATTCCCCACAGACATGGCCACAGGCCAGTCCTATGGAGGCAGTTCCCCAATTGAGGCTCCCTCAACTCAGATGTGTCAAGTTGACACTAAAGCTATTCAGCACAGAAGCCAAGGCAGGAACTGGAGCAGAAACCACGGGAGAATGTTGCTTACTGGCTTGCTTTCTGGGTATCTTTTTTTTATACAGCATAAATTTGCATGCTTAGGAAAAATACCACCCACAGTGGCCTGAGGCTTCCTTCCTCCATGAATTAGCAATTAAAAATCACCCATGGGTATGCTGACAGGGCAATCTGAGGGAGAAAATTTCTCATTTGAAGTTCCCTCTTTCCAGGTGCATCAAGTTAGCAACCAAGATTAACCATCACAATGGCACTGGCATAAAAATAGACACATAGACCAATAGAATTGAAAACAGGAGCAAGAAATTATTCCTCATCCATATATTCATATATCCAACTGGCTGTTGATGAAGGCACCAAGAACTTGTGGAGAAAAGCAAGTCTCCTCAATGAAGAGCTCTGACAAAATTCAAGGCAAAATGAACAAAAAGGCAAAGTTTTTGTATATCTTTTGTAATCTCTTCCTCTCACTGCACACAAATTTGCTCATAATGAATCAGGAACATGTAGAGGAAACACATCAAATGAAGGAATGATTTCTGTAGGCATGTTCCTAGAGGTATAGGAAACAAAGCTAAGAACCTTCTAAACAGGAAAGGAAACAACAGAAGTGTTCCATAGGATAGGGAACAGTAATTTCAACTTCCTTAGCTAGGAGATTCATATTCAAAATGTAAACTAAACTCAAAAGGGCTATCACTAAATTATGATGATAAATGATCCAATAAATTGACTAAATATCTAAGTTGACACATCTCACAGATTGCCAAAAAGTATGTGAAAACATAATCCCCCTAATCGTCAAATAAATGCAACAATAGACTACAGTGAGGTATCACCTTACCCCAGTTACAACACATGGCTATCAACAGAAAGGAAACATAGCAAATGCTGGTTAGACTGCAGAGAAAAAGAAACTTACACACTGTTGGTAAGGATTCAAGTTAGTGTAACTGTGAGATCCTGACTCGTCTAACCGCTTCTTTCTGCTTCTGTAATTTGCTTGGCATAAGACGGCACCAACTCCATTTTGACTAGCTGTTTCAGGCAAGTCTGGGCATACCCAGGCATGTTGTAATCTTCAATTACCACCCCTATCCCAGAAAGCTATAGATCAAGCAAGCCCGGGCATATAGCAGCCTTATAAGATAAAAACAGAAACTTCTGGCCCCACAGATAACAGCGCATTCCAATGCCCTAAAGACAACCCCTACCAATAAGAATCTTCTCCATACTCAGGGCATAGGACCATCCAATCATTAAAGGCTCTTTGCTTTTGCATACTCTCCAGACTCCTTGGTGCTCACTGGGGGTCGCAGGATCGGGGTACAAGAGTAACCATGGGGAAAACAGTGTGGGAGATTCCACAGAAAAGTAAAAATGAAACTGCCATATGAAATAGTGAGTTCACTGTTAGGTATGCAGTCAAAGGAGATGAAACCATTATTCTAAGAAGATATTTGTACCCCCATGTTTATTTTGGCACTGTTTACCATAGCCAAAATTTAGAATCAACCCAGATGCCCATCAGTGGATTAAGGGGTAAAGAAAACGTGGTACATGCACAATGGAATATTATTCATTCATAAAAGAGCAAAACTCTGCTATTTGTAGCAACACAGAACAAGCAGTCAGTATATTATGTGAAATAAGACACAGAAAGAATAAAAGAAACACATGTTATGAGAAACAAGTCAATCTTGGAGATGAGTGGCATGCAATATTGATCATTAGAGACTGACAAGAGCTCAGCGTAGGGAGGGGAAACAGTTCAGCAAGAAGCACCAAAGCACAGAGTGGTAGAATTATTTCTCATTTTTCTTTATTACAGTATAAATTACAGTATAGTAATTATTAATTGAAGTAATATAATGTATTTCAAATAACTAAAAGAATGTGACATTCCCAACATGAAAAATGACTAAAGTTTGAGGAGGTAGAAATAGCAATTGCCTTGACTTGATTATTGCACATGCTACACGTGTGTTGAATTGCAATGACATACTTAAACATGTAGATTATGCCTCAATAAAAAAAGAAGTTCCTCAGTGTAGCTTAAAGCAACACATTATTTCAGAGTGGCTGGATGTCTTCCCAGTTTGCAACATTTGTGAGAAAAATGAATTCAGTATAACAATGGTTTTTAAACACAGGCAGGCTTTACTCCTGAACCCCAATGACAGCTATTTTATTTGGGGGGTAGGTGGGAATGCATGGAGGTAGGTGGGAATGAGTTGGGGTAGGTGGGAATGAGTGGCCAGAGGAGGTCAATTGTGGCATCAGAAGACATCATGAAGTCTCTAATTGCAGCTGATTTTCTTGATGCTAACTAACAATACAAAATCTTTTCTGTCAAAAGTGAAAAAGAAACTGGGTTTATGCAGTCTCATCTGAATGATGTTTTTATTCCCTCATTCACAAGTGCACTTAGAAAGAGAAACTCATTTCCTCTTTATTTTGCAAAGTTCCAGGCTTATTTACGTTCCTAAGTCCCACACTGCTAGATAACAATGACTGCTTGTTTGTGTTTGGTCAGAAAAGCCCAAATAGCTGTATTTTAGGAGTAATTGTTAAAACTGATCCTAATCAGTCACTAAATCAGCAAACAAGTTGTCATAAATAAGCAAACAGGGGCTGGAGAGATGGCTGAGCACCGGTTGCTCTTGCAGAGGACCCAGGTTTGGTTTCCAGCACCCACATTGTGGCTAACAACTGTCTGTAACTCTAGTTCCAGGAGATCCAATGCCCTCTTCTGTCTTCTGTAGGCATTGCATGGAGGTGCACCTACCTACATGCAAGTAATACACTCACTCATACACATAAAATAAAAATAATAAATACGTATTTTAAAAACAGATAAGCAAATAGCCATTATCAGTTTCCCTTTGTAATCAGGTAAGTCATAGGTAATTTTTTTCTGTGGCTCCAATTTCCTACAGAGGATAAACACCTTGTGAATAAAGTCAACCCTGTGCTTCAGATTTGGGAATAACTTTATAAATGCTTCCAAGAAATCATGTCCAGTGTGGTGAATTGAAGCAGTGTTTGGGACACATGGTCAGCTGATATGAGTCAGAAGATTTGTTTGGTTCAAATCCCATCTCCTCTGGTTCATGGTTTGGGTAACACTAAGTGGTGCCCACATCTCAATACTTTAAATAATAAACTTCTTGTCATCTTTTATGAACAAGACACATACTCCTGTTTGTTCATGATTCTTCTTTAAGCACTGTTTCTAGAACCCAGGCTCAATCTACTCTGTGACTTTACCGTTTCCAAACATGGACTGTTATTAGTTAGTCAGCTTTGTATGCCTATAACAAATAACCTGAGACAATCATCTTATAAAGAGAAAAATTGTTCTTTTTACTCACAGTTTTGGTGATTTCATTCTACAGCTGATTGGTTCTATTGCTTTCTGTGTATGGTAGCACATCATGGTGGGGGCATGAGGCAGTCTCAAACAGCTCATCTCATAACTGGAAAGCAAAATAGAGAGTAAGAAGGAGGTCAAGAGTCCCACAGTTCCCTTCAAGGGCAGACCTCCAATGAATTAGAGAGCCTTTCAATGAGCTCCCCTTAAAGTTCATAGCACAGTCGCTCTAAGGATCAAGCCTTTAACGACAGGCAAAACTTTGAGGATCCATTTAAAATCAAAACCATAGCAGATTCCCTCCAAATTAGGAGAAGGAGGAAAGACGCAGGGTAGATACGGAATATTACTATGAATCCAGTCTGAGGTAGAACTTCTCATTTTTCTTAGAGACTCTGACTCGAACTCAGCAACAGTCGGCTGAAAAGGAAAGGTAAGAAATGTGCTCTGGGTGTTCCAGAAAATAAGACAAAATGAATTGGGTGACAACGCAGTCAGGCTCTGCCACTCTGTGTGACCTAAGACATCCATTATCTCTACCAGATGTTCCTCATGTATAAAGTTTAAAATGCCTCTTCCTACTGGATGGTTATGAAGAATTTATTACAGTGTCCTTCAAACAGAACTGGCAACAATTGCAACCATTTGTAGCAGCTCACTGACATTTCCTCTATGGTAAGAAAGGTGTTATTAGCCCTTTTTTTCGATTCACCAGTAAGCCCTTAGTCTCAATTCAAAAATGTATCATTAGAATGAATGACTCCTCTGCCCCTACTCTTAGCAGGATTCAAGAAAATCAAGAACTCTGAAAGGAGTTAAGTAATGAAGGACATAGAATTTATGTATGTTAAAATCAAATGCAGCAAAGAGCTCCAAAAAGGACCATGCCCCTTTTGTGATAGGAATAAGAACAGCATGAGTAATTTTGTGGGAATTTTCCCTTACTTACTTACTTACAATAGGCATTGTGAAGATGCTACTAAGAGAAAATTGTAATATATTCTACTGATTTTCTTCTTTCACTTTTGCAAAAGTTTATTTAAATTATAATCATTTTTATTCATTCTTTGGGTTTTCATATATATATATATAATATAATTTTGCTCATATTCATCTCCATTCCCCTCTCTAACTCCTTGCAGACCCCCACCATATACCATCCTCCCAACTTCATGTCCTTTTCTTTGTTTTAACCCACTCAGTCCAGTGTGTGCTGTCCACATATGCTTGGGTATGGGGCCATCCACAGGAGCATCATTGATCTACTAGGAACAACATCTGCAAGTAAACTGACTGTCCTTTACCCAGAAGCCATCAACAGTCAATTGCTCCTCAGCTAGGTCTGGGAGCTGGTGAGACCTTCTCTCTGCTTCATGTTGGAATGTTGACTGGCTTGACCTTGTGTCGGTCTTACAGCAACCACAGCTGCAGTGAGTTAGGCTGTGAGTTCAAGAGTGCAAGGGTCATGCTATGTCCAGAAGACTGATATAGCAAAGTATAAAATTGTGTTTATTAACTGGACGCTATGCAGTGTGTCAGTACATGTGTTTAAGGTGCAATATTCTTTTTCAAAAATATTATTTTTATTTTTTTATGTGTATGCGTGTATTGCCTCCATGTAGGTGAGTGCACCCGTGTGGTGCAATGCCCGTGGAGGACAGAAGAGGTTCTTGGATCCCCTGGAACTGGAGTTACAGACAGTTGTTAGCTGCCATGTAGGTGCTGGGATTCGAACATGGGTCTTCTGTGAGAACATTCAGTGTTCTGAACCATCTCTCCAGCCCCAAGGTATAATATTCTATCAGGATAAACAGAAAAACTTCCTCTGACAGTATCATTTGCTAATAGTGAAAACTATGAATATCGTTCTTCTAGATTTTTAAAATATTACATTGTTATCTGATTATTTGAGGTTTTATTTGAGTATTATCTCTTTTTTTTTACTTAGTCTAGCTAAGTGTTTTAAATTATTTTATTTTTTCAAAGAACTAGCTCTTTGTTTCATCAATTCTTTGTATTGTATTTTTAGTTTCTATTTCATTTATTTATATTGCAATATTTATTATTTCTTTCAAATAATTTGGAGTTTTGTCTGTTTTTACTTCTGTGCTTTCTTGAGATACAATGATGGGTTGTTTGAGAGTTTTGTGTCAGGGGGTTGTTGTTTCCATTAGCATCATTTGCTATAAATTTCCCTCTTAATCCTGTTTTTGATGTCTAGTGCACTGGTTTTGATATGTTGTGCTTACATTTTCATTTAATCAAAGTATTTAAAAACTATCCTTCCTGATGTTTTTTAACTATTTTATTTACTATTTTTATTTCATGTGTATGAGTGTATTGCCTACATGTATGTGAGAGCACCTGTGTTGTGCAATGCCTTGGAGGTCAGAAGAGGGCATTGGATTCCTCTTGGAACTGGAGTTAAAGATGGTTCATAGCTACCATGTGGGTGCTGGGACTCGAACCCAGGCCCTTTGCAAGAGCAGTCATTGCTCTTAACTGCTGAGCCATTTCTCCAGCCCCTCTTTCCTGATTTCTTAACCCATTGATTGTCAAAGTAAATCATTTGGTATCCATGTATTGATAGTTTCCAAAGATTTTCTTGAGATTTATTTCTAGTTCTATGGCACTTTAGTCAAGAAGACACTTTTATGATTTTATTTGTTATAAAAGATTATTGGGACCTATTCTCACATGGTGGATCCTGGAGGGTCTTCCATACGGTGATGAAAACAACGCTCACCTGATGGCTGTTGGATGGGATGGTTTGTGATGCCTGTTAGGCCCTTTGACCAATGGTGCCAACTTAACTCTTTCATTTGTGATTTCTGTCTAGATGACCTGTCCGTTGCTGAAAGTGAATGTAAAATTCTCAACCATTATTTTTGGAGTCTATTTCTTTTAAGTCCACAAGTATTTGCTTAATATATTTGAGTGCCCCAATATTAGGTTACATATATATTTAGAATTTTAATTTCCTCTTTAAGCCTCCCTTTATCCTTACATTGTGGTCCTCCTTATCCTTTTTACTGCTTTTGATTCACTTGCAGTACTTGAGATGGAACCCAGGACAGGAAATAAGCTCAGTAAGCTCTCTGTTTCTGAGCTACAGTTTGAGTCCCTCAACTTCTCACTTGCTTTCTATTTCTACCTTTTTAAACCTTTGGATACAATGTATTTGACCTTCCTAGCTGCTAACCTCAAGGTAACAAAACACTAAGCTTGTTTTCAAAATGACATTTACCTCAAACCTAGTTTAATTAGACTATTAGGATTTTGTCTGTCTATGCAATTTATGGAATTTTACTTAGTCAAGTGCAACCTGGGGCTAGAGAGAAGGCTCAGCCATGAAGAGTGCTTCCTGCTGTTCCAGAGAACCTGGGTTCTGTTCCTAGCTCCCAAATAGCTGTTCAGAACTTCCCGTAACTCCAGTTCTGAGAATCCGACATCCTCTTCTGGCCTCCACAGACACAAGGCATGTGTTGCATATACATACAGGTAAAATATTCGTACACATAAACAAATCTTTAAAAAAAAAAGAATACAAAATACTGGAATTAAAACCTCTGTTGTACTGTTGAGAGAAAATGTGTTTGTGTGTGTGTGTGTGTGTGTGTGTGTGTGTGTGTGTGTTACGAAGTGATAAAACTACTGGTATTTCTTGAGAAGTTTGATATTAAGACTAGAAAACATGTGGATGACTCTGTAAAATATAACTACAACCTAACAGCTGTGGTCAAGTTGGGCAGGGTAGCACACAACTGTTAATGCCAGCACTTGGTAGGAAGACACTGAAGACACTGAGATAGGAAGACAGAAAATTTGAGGCTAGCCGGGGCTACATAATGAGTTCAAAGCCGCAACGGAGGGCATGATGAGCTCTCAAACTATCAATAAATAAAAACAAGAATTAAAAACCTGAGGTGAAATAACCCAGGACTGGAGTGTGGAGAATCAGCCAGCAAGCCAACCCCTAAAACCTTTATGTGGACCATGTGGTGCTGCATGCCTGGACTGCCACTTTTCACTCATCTTTCTCCGCTCCCTCCTCCAAACTCTGAACACCTGCTAGTAAGAACCATGGTCCCACAGACTTCCGCCACTTGTGGCATTTTTTTGATATTTCTCCACGCATGATCTCATTACCTTTTTCCTCTCTTTGGCTAACCCCTGCTCATGCTTCTGTTCTTGACTCAGATGCACTGGCTTTTCCTGGATCTTTAAGAGTGAATTCCATGCTCTGTTTATGACTTGCTAATTTGTCCAGTGATTACTTTTATTATAATACTTATGAGTTCTTGCTATCATGTTATCTTTTGCGTTCCTTGATTTTAGAGAAGTCAATTTGCAGTTGTATCCTTCTGGTATCCTGTAAAGGGCAGTGTGTACAGTAAACCTTCCACACATTTTCTTGAGAGAATAAACAGCCAAAGAATGTGTGATTTTCTACAATAGCCTTAGAAGGGCATCTCAGTTTTGTTATCTTTCTGAGAGTAAGCTATGCACCAGACTTACTGCCTTTCCAAAGCCTAGCTCATTTCAAATCAATCTTGAACTCTTTGGAGATCTGCGTAAAGGTGACAGATAAATTAATAGTCTAAAACACCGAGGATTATCTAAAATGGTTTGCTGATTATCTGACTTGAAGAAAGGGTAATTCTCTTCCCAGTCCCTAGCTTAGAAGAGTACCTTTGTCATTTCATACGACATAGTTCCCATTTCTCAAAAGCTGTTCCTTATCCTAGTCATGCAGAGCCTGAATAAACTATGTTTATAAAGTATACTGTAATCTACAGATGAACACCGCTATGTAAACAGCAAAGTCCTTACTGTTATCTTCAGTCACTTTTGCAAGTTTTACATCTGAGAAACATCAGTTTTTAAAATTGAACTATGCTTCATTTCGTATTTCTAACTCATGATTAAAACAGCATTTGGGCCAGCGGGTTTCCACCAACAGCACACTTGTATGCGTGATGCTGCCTAGCCTTTCTGTCTACATAATCCCTTACAGAGATGAAAGGTTAATTACCAGCTGTTCGAATGATTTGTTGTTATTGATTTAAATGCTCCATTTGATTTAATTACATTTGTATGATTTTATGCTACAAAAATTCCCATTAACCCTCCAAAGAAAGTGCAGTTTCCCCACCAAATAAGGTTTTATAAAGTTCTCAGACAAGGGAGGATAGGAAAAAAAAAAGAAAAAGAAAGAGAAACACTGAAGAAGCCTCACAATAGGCAGTTCCTTGAGGTCTGCCATGATTGGCTTTCCACATGGATGAGAAAAAAGACAATGCAAACAGTTGGTGCTTTGCACTTTCACTTTCAAACCCAGACCATGCATTTCTATGTCCACTTTACAGCCCAGAGAAAGAGGGAACTGGGAGTTCTGAGATAATCTGGGTCTATACAGCAAATCAAAACCAAAGACATGGCTGTAATTGGAATCTCTAAGTTTTTATTATGTCTCTTTTTCCATCTAGAAAATGCACACACACACACACACACACACACACACACATACACATTCACACACTCACACAGTCACACACTCACATAGATAGAGGCTTCTATAAGCATTTAGAAAGACAAACGTTGAGATTGCTTATTTAAAAAGTAGATGAACTTAGAATTCTAATACTGAGAACTATGTATGATGTGTATGTGAGGGTGTGCCTTAGTGCAGGCATGTCCATGCCACAGTGTACATATGAAGGTCAGAGGACAACCTCAGGTGTCAGTCCTTGCTTTCTATCTTGTTTGAAAAGAGTCTGTTGTTCACAGCAGCATAAGCCAGGCTATCTAGACTGAAAACTTTGGGGAGCCTCCTATTTCTGTCTCCTGTTTTGATGTAGGAACAACAGGGATCACAGAAATACCCTACTTCCCTGGCTCTTCTTGGGATCTGGGGATTTGAAAGCAAGTCCTCACACTTGACGGGCAAGTGCTTTACCCACTGAGTCATCTCCACAGTTCCCTCTTATTTTTAATTGGAAAAAAATTCAGTTTCGAAGGATTTCATGTGTCATAGTCTACTTTCTTTTGCTGTGACAAACACCATCACCTTGGGGTGAGAGTAGTTTATTTCATCTTACAGGTTACAGCCCATTTTCCAGGAAAGCTAAGGCAGGGTCTCGAGGCAGGAGGCTTCAGCCACAGAAGCCACAGAAGCATGGTGCTTACTGACTTGCTCAGGTTACAGCCCAGGCCCACCTGTTTAGGGATGGCACTGCCCAGTGGGCTGGGCCCTTCTATATCAATTAGTTATCAAGAAAATGTCTCAAAGGGGCTGGAGTTAAAAGCACTGACTGTTACGGCAGCAGACTGGGGTTTGGTTCCCAGAACCCACATGATGGATAACAACTGTCTGAAACTTTAGTTGTAGGAGATATGATGCCCTGTTCTGTTCTCTGTGGGCCTTGCATGCACATAGTGCACTTACATACATTGTAGGTGCATACACATAAAATAATAAATTTTAAAATGCTTCACAGATATGACCATAAGGCTGGTCTGATCTGGATCAGTTGAAGTTTTGTCTTCCCAGGTGACTCTAGGTTTGTGTCAAGTTGAACTGGAACTAACTATGGAAGGCTCACAGACCTTTCCAAAATAGAGACTGAAGCCCTAGGAAAATTTGAAAATCCACTAGTTATCTATTTTTAGAAATGAGACTTAAGAACTGGAGGCATTTTCCTTTTTCTTTGATGACAATTACTCTGATTTGTCACTTGGTGTGTACTAGATTTATGTCAATTGTAGTGATTTGTTAGGAATAAAAAGTGTTTCAAATATATGTGAAAATTCTGATTTCTCTAAAAAGTCTCCCTTCTCTGTTTTATATATTTTTAATAAATTATGCTTACAAATTGAAACTTAAAAGTAAAAATTATATTCATCACAGAGTTGTGGGAAGATTGTAATAAAATCTAGGAATCCCTTTGCACAGTGCCCAGCACACAGTGAACTCCTCAAATGGTTCTTGCTTCTCATGTCATTATCAACTGTGGTCCACAGAACCTCATGGGGAAGTGTCATCATTGCAGTCCTAGAACTTTATATCCTTATCACATTTACCCATGGATACATTTCAGGGTTAACATGGCAGGTTACACACCTGAGTTCTACACTTAGGCAGACAATGCCTCTATTAACAGATAATATTAGAACACTATACTGAGACCAGGCTGGCGAGCCAATACAATAAATGAAACCCTGAGCTTACCTCACTGACCATGCTGCAGTGTTGCTCTTTATGTGATACAAGGTTTACTTCTGGGGATATATACATCTTTACACCACATTCACCACAAACCATTGTGTCCTCAGTTGACTCTGGAGCCTTGAATAATTCCTCTGTGATTTTAAGATACTGAAGGTTAACAAGAAAAGTAGTGCTTGGGCCTGGAGACAAGCAGGTCCCTTAGTAAGATAACTAATACATAATTAGTCAACTATTTGATTTCCTATGCAACTGAAGCACTGCTTTCTCTTCACCTACTGCCTTCTCTATGATAGTTTAGAGACATGTACCAGGCCAAGTAACCTGTGTACTTTGATTCTTCTTTTTCTCTAGAACAACAGAAGCCCTGGTCCCCATGCCCGGTATGTGGACAAAGGGCTCCCTCATTTTAGCTTAACTTTCTGTTCTCTTCCCTCATGGTCTTAGCTCATTTTTAAAAAATATTTTCATATTTTTAAGATCTGTTACTTTTCAGTGCCTTTAGACACAGACTACTATAGATTAAAAAGTAGCATAAATAATCACTATAAAATTCTTGCCTTAGTCACATATTTTTGTTTCCAGAAAGGGAGACTTACTCAACCTACACAGAGATGAGAAAGCAATTAAGAAGAAAGCAGATGTGTCCCCTAAGATTCCTGCGCAGTCCATGCTGAACAAGGCTGGAAATAAACAGGTCGCAGGTGTCAAGGCACCCATGCCCATCTGTGTGTGTGTGCCCATGTCGTACTTTGTCTCTCCTGGTCTTCCCATCTTCCTCTTGGCAGACTGGCTTTCTCTCCCTCCCTTGCCTTATAACTGTTCAGTTCACATCCCCCTAACTCAAACAAAGAGAAAAGATGACCAGAATTTTAAACACTAATTCCAGGTCCTGGGAGAGGACCTAGAATTAGCCCACTTAGTTCAAGCATCTATTTAGTCCAATAAGTTCTTTCTATTTGAGGGAATGATATATCACACATACAATGTTAGGACCATCCTTCCTTCTCCCTCTGACTCCTAGAGTAGAGAGAGCAATTTTTTTAGAGTGTTTGCATTTTTGCACAGTGTCTCCAATCCAGTTCTTCATTTTGAAAAGATCATTTCAAATCGATATTTTTCCCTAAAAGGATTTTTCCATTTTTATTACCTCAGGGAGATTGCAAAGAGGCTAACTTGCCGAACAATGCCAAGCCTGTTCATACATCAAAAGCAAATGAAGACGCCATAGCTAATCCCTAGGAGGCATTCTGTACAGGTAGGTGACGCCCAAAGAATGAATCAGTTTGGTTTAAACAAAATCATCCAGCCTTATAGATATGCTGAGCAGGGCTTCCATTGACTTTGCTTGCTCAGACATACGCAATTTCCATGGACTCTATCAAGGATGTAGTCCAGTCAATATCAGCTGTTCTCGCTCTCATGCATGTACACACACACACACACACACACACACACACACACATACACACCACTCACAAGCACAGATATATTTTTATTATTTTTAAAGTATCTGGTATGCAACTTATAATGTCTGAACAGAGTTCTATTCTGTATTATTTTTGATAGTGTAATCACCTGTTAATAAATTCCACAACTTTGCTAGTCCCATACCCCATGCTCTGCCCTATAGTACAGGAGTGTACAAACCATGGCCTATACACTTGGAACATAATTTAGTAGAAGGGAGAGTCAAACAAGCTGGAGGGGTTTTCAGATGAAGTCCAGGATGATTTAGAAGAAGGTTTTCTATGATAATTTCTGAAGGGTGTCTTGCAGGTTGAAGCAGAAAAATTAATGAAGAAAAAAACAATTAAGGACATATTTTCATTAAAGAAGTGGGACACAGTGGTAAACAATCCACTGTGTCTTTGCAGTTTAATCTGTTGGGGAAATTCAAGAGAAATGAAAATATAAGTATATTTATAAATGGTAATGTGTGTCAGGAAAAAGAGTATCAGAAAAAAGACCCTTATCAAGATAGAGAAATACCTTATTTTGCTTATTTGGTTAAAGTAGGGTTAAAAAGATATATGGGGAAAGGGAGATGAAGGAGAGTTACTCAACAGGCCAGTATGGATATAGTAATTTCTTTGGGGTCCATGGTGGCAGCCCGAGGCAGGAAGTGGCTAGTACCTGGTCATCAAGGCCAGAAAGGTCAGACCAAAATCTTTGGTTTAGACCTAAGGGCACTTGGGTTCCACTGAGGGTTGCTCAGCAAAGTGATCTGATGCCTTGATTTTCAAAGACCATGTTGGCTATGATAGAGGGCAGACTGGTTTGTTGTAGAGAAGCGAGAGCTTGGATTTAGGGAATTGAACATGATTCCATCGGATTAGATGTTTAGATACTGGAGTTGCAAAGTAGTGGGGTGGAGGTAAACAGGAGGAGAGTGAGCATAGGGTAATTATACAGGGGGCTATGTGACCCACATTCAGCAATGACCCTTGGGACATGCTTCATCTCTGTTCTCTCCAGGAATTTATCATTTACAAGTTTAGCCAACTGACATCCAATTCTGCCTGTTCACCAAACCAATTCATTCAAGTCAATGGAGCCTTAAAAAATACTCAGAGCCTGGAAAGAATACCATCGATAACAAAGTTCAGGAAATACATAACAAGTGACTCAGCTAGATCTTATTGGGAAAAAATAAATAATTCATAGAGACCTTTTATCTCCTTCTAGTCATGCCAAGCCTTTCCACTCTAATTATGATTCATTTCATAAGATAAATGTTTCCAGAAGTTAATATCAGACTTACACTCACATTAATTATTCTGATTACATGTTATCTTGAAAACCCTTCACCAAAAGGTTTGAGCCTTCATCCTCTTTTTTTTTTTTTCAGCATGTTTGTGAGGAATCCAGAGATGGTGCCAATGAGCAACATTCCTCAATGAAGGTGAATTTTTAAGTATTTTATTTTTGCTGATTTATAAAGGCAGTGATTTTAGCTCAATGCAAGAATTTTCAAAGGCAGCTGAGTTCCACACCTATGAACCTGTTTAAACAGAGCCTAGAAGATTACTTCTACACATGAATATGAAGTAGACGCACAAGGGAAAAAATGACCTTAAGAATCCCTTCCTACTGTTCCACTCAGTGATTTATTGTCACATCACTAGGCCCAAAAATCTCATTCTATTTTTGTTCTTAAGAAACTGCAAATGATTTTTTTTCATGCTTAGAGTTATTTACTTCCACGTGTAGAATCTTACATATTATGATGTTCTTTTATTTATCCTACTTACCCCAAATGGATTTTATTTACTGAGAATTAGATGAGGTTACTTTTGAGTTATTATAATGTATGCTTTGCTGAGGCAGATTTCAGAGACCGTTGAGCTTTGGTTTTTATAAAGTCCTGTGCTGGATGGGGCTTCAGTTTCTTTGTTTTAAAGAGGAAGAAACTGGAAGCTTTGAGTTCAGGCAGTATTTGTAAATATTTTCAGTCATTGTTGTTATTTTTTTTCCCTACTTTTTACAGTCCTGCAATAGTATAGCATATAGAAAATGAGTAGGTTTGGGAAAACAACCTGAGGTTCCTCCAAGCTGACAATCAGTACGGAGCCTTGGGTAAGTTGTTTCAGCTCTTGGAGTGTCTATGTTCTTGTCATTTAAAATGCAAGTAGAGTACTCAATTTGTTTTATGTTACCAATAATTTATGAACAATACTTGGCACATTGCACACATTCAAAATAAGAGTCATTGCTATTAATAACGATCACTCCCCACTAAGACACTAATCTTTATTACATTTCCATTTCTTCTGTTTCTTGTCTTTTAGCCCAGGCTCAGTTTTCCCTGTTGGTGACCTCTTTCTGACTCTGGTCAGGACAACATCTGGAGGCTCCACAGTAGAAGTCGGAATTGAAGTGAGGGAAGCTGCTTTAGGCTGGTGCCCTTCCAAAGCCAGGGAGACATTGGTCACTTCTGTCTTACATCGACCTTTTCCTTGGGAACTGAGCTCTGGAATTCCCACCCAGAAAAGAAGATTCCCCATTGGAAACGGCTACATCTTTTCTATTCTTTGTCTGTTAAAAACTTGCTATTAAGTGCTGATTCTTCAGGGCACTGAGACTAAAATAAGCAAAATGAAATGAATATTAAGACCATGCCAGGAAAAATAACTTACTGATATCCTAGTCCCTTTCCCCACAGCTCACCTCTCCACATGCACATATACATATCCCCTTAGATTAGAAATAGGACCTTGGTCAACATAGGAGGAGTTAACGTAGGGACAAGCTGGGCCTGAATCAAGAGTTCTAGATTCTGTGGCTCCTTCTTACAAAGACTTCAACCCTGAATGATATTCTCATGGAGAATTTAAATTGACTCTTTTTTTTTCTAACTTAAACACAGTTAACAACCAATTTCGTGCACTGGTGGAGAGAAAAATTTATAGCTGATGTTGGAATTCATTGTATAATGGGTGTTAGTTTTCTCAAGTTATTCTTTTCTAATTACATTTGGTCCAAGGTGCCATAGCAGAATGATGCATCATGCAACAGCCAAGGTGTCAGGGTCTGAGTTATTATTTTGCACATACTGGTTATTGCATCTAGCATTTGACCTTGAAAAGGCAATTCATTTCTTTAGGTTCCTTAGTTTTTTTCTCCCTCCTTGGGAATATTCATAAATATTTTGAGAAATACTCCCCGTAGAAAAGAGGCCACTGTGCATATCAATTTGAGTATCTTCAGCACGTACCACAGAGGTACAGGAGGTATTTAGTTAACGCTTATTAAAGGAATAATTTTCTTTTGCCTCTAACAGAGGCTACTTGTGTCATTTGCAATGAGAAACCCCACTTTGAGATTTCAGTTCCTTTCCCTGTCAAACGAGTATTATAAACTTTCTCTAATTATTATTATTAGTATTAAGAACGACAGTTAAAACAAACAGCATTTGTTACCTTAGGCAGAGGACTGTGAAGTTCTGACTTCTCGTTTGTTCCCCACTATACCTTTGTGCAGTAGACATTATATCAACCCCATTTTATCTGAGGAAATGGAGGTCAGAAAGATTTAAATAATTCGGCCCACCTGGATAACGCTGAGGTAAGAAAAACAGCTCTCTCCTCAAAGGGGATAAGAGATCGTTTATTAATAATATAAATATATGTGACCATGGCCCAGAAACATAGATTCAGGTTACCCCAAATTCCTTGCAGTGTGACTGAGGTTGCATCAATGTTATATAGTAACAGAACAAAGAAAGTCATAAATCAAGGCACTTTTCAAATACATTTGTGGGAACCTCTGGGAGGTGGATAAAGCAAAATCAGGAACTCTTTACAATCAGCCTCAGATACTGTCTGACAACATTCTTAGTTTTGGGGTTGGTAGCAGCTAGGGGTTCTGTTCCTACATTCTCAATGGACTTACCTGATAGTTGCAAGGCTCTTAGATCACACACAGAGCACAATGGCCATCCCAGGGGCCAAGGTAGCTCAAGATATTCTGTAATTAGGCCCTGCACCTGCAACATCCAAACTCTACAATCATTGATGCTCTAATCAATGCCTTTGTAGGATGTTCAACACAAGTGTGCTTTCTTCCTGGGAAGTTTAATACACAATTCCTGTTTTTGGGAAAGCATTCTAACCTTGTGTTCAGCTTTTAAATTTGAAATATACAACTTTAGGGGTATGGTCACTTTATCATAGATAAATGAAAGATGATTAGAAATGAACTGGGTGTAAATCACCCCACCCCCAGGCTCTTTAACAAAAATATCTTCAGGAGAGAGTGATTCAGAGGTGGATAACAAGGGTAGTGACTCCAGCCTCAGCCACTTGGTAGGATGAGATATTTAAAAATCAGAGTCACCTGAGATAAGTGAGGCTCACACAGGAGGAAAGAGGGGCGAATAGTCAGGCAGAAATGATACAATATGATGGAAGAAAACATGGTGTAGCAGTTTGACACACAACCTAGAGAAAAAGGAAAAAGAAATAAATACTGTGTCCCTGTCTTCAGTCTTCACTGTATTCTGTGATCTGGAACAAGTTCTGGAATCTCTCTGAAGGTTTGATTTTCTCATTTCGGTGTGTGTGGTGATAGCTCTGGTCTCCCTCTGTGACTGTAGCTGGGTTATGAGATAATGCCAGGGTAGCATTTAACCTGAGCCCAAGCACTTAGCCAGGGCTTAGCAAATATTAGCAAATTTGTAGATGGTGGGACAGGGATCATGTTGCTCTACATGAATATATAGACACACAGAATAAAGGTACACAACCCTTTGCCCAGTTGTCTGCCCTTTTTATTTATTTATGTATTTATTTATGTATTTATTTATTTATTTATTTACTTACTTACTTGTATGAGTGTTATGTCTGCATGTATGTAAGTATACCGGTATTGTGCAATGCCCACGATAGCCAGAAGAGGGTGTCAAATCTCCTGAAACTGTAGTTATGGATGATTGCAAGCAGGGTCTCCCTGTAGCCCCAGCTGTTGTGGAACTCACTGTGTAAACCAGGCTGCCCTTGAACTCACAGAGATCCACCTGCCTCTGCCTCCCAAGTGCTGGGACTACAGGTATGCGCCTCCGTGCCCAGCTGCATGTGACTCTTTTAAGAATGATATTTGCATGGGTTCCCTCTGCTTTCTGGATTATGATGCAGCCTAATGAAAAGATTATCTGTCAGGATCCCATCACCGTCCTGTGGCAGTTGGTGCCAATTGATTAAATCAGATAATAGTGATATGCTTTCTTAACTCTAGATGACAGTACATCAGTGCATCCTAGTTTGGTCTGAACAGGAGTTGACCTGCTGGCGTTCCCTCCCACTCCGTATCCTCCATCTCTCTCCTGATTTAATTGTCCTGGTTCTCCTTTACCCTTTTTACCTCTCCCTTCCATTATTTGCCTTTCACCATGAAGGAATTGACTCTGACCTTGAGTTTGAATCCAAGCATGTAATACAGAAACAGATTAAAATTCTACTTTCAGGTATGTTTGAGAGTAAAGGAGATAAGTGGAATTATCCCAAGTCAAGAAGGAAGAGGACATGTCCACAAACATCTCTAAGTCAAACATCATCTGAAGAAACTTACTGCCTGACAAAAGACTGTATGAGCAACCTGAATGTCCTCACTCCTCAAGCATCAAGTGTCATTTGTCAACAAATTTGAGGTCCCACTACCCAGCTGCAGGAAATCTATCCCTTTCACTCCTATAGCCTTGCAGATTGTTGTGTGGATCCCCATATTGGCAATATGTTTCAGTCCATTCTGTTGTCTCTGCTCCTCCTGTGCACTCTTCCTCTGGTGACTGCTTCTTACTGAGAATGCCTTTCTAGCTGCCTCACACCATTTATGAATACACATTATCCTGGAAAGTATAGTTAATGCCACGCCAGTCTTTTCTAAAGCCTGACGCACAGCATATAGGAATGTAAATGCAGTACGGGGGAAAAAAGTGCCAATCTTTTCATTTGCTGATATGTACTGTATTACTTTTCCTGTTGTTATGATTAAATACCCCTTATGAAAACATAAGGTTTTATATTGGCTCAAGTTCAACGGTGTAGTCTATCATGACAGGGAGGTCTTGATGGCAGGACCTTGAGTTTGCTGGTCCAAAGCATCCATGGTCAGGAAGCAGTGAGCAATGAATGTCTGTGCTCAGCTCTGGCTGAAGGATCTCCTTTTCATTCAGACTAGGATTCCAACCCAAGAGGTGCTGCTGCCCAAGATGGGCAAGTCTTCATGCTTCAATTAGCATAACCTAGAGAGTCTCTTACAAGAATGCCTGAGGCTTGTCTCGTTTGTAAGTGTGAATCCTGCCATGTAGATAATCCCTATTAATCATTGTATGGACATATTATCCCTTATTTACCCTTTGTGTGTGTGTGTGTGTGTGTGTGTGTGTGTGTGTGTACGTGTATGTTGTATGCATGGGTCTGTGTGTGCGTGTGTGGAGGGTAGAGTATTGAGGGTTTCTTCCTCCATCGTTCTTCACTGTATTTTTGAGACAGAATTGCTCACTGAAGCTGGAAATCACCAGTTGGCTAGATTGGCTGGCCAGAAAACTCCCAGGATCCTCTTGTCTCTGCCTTCCAGCTCCAAGACTACAGGCAGTGTGCCACAACTCTCAGCTTTTTATGTAGGTACTGCTTATCTGAACTCTGGTGTTCTCACTTGCAGAGCAAGCGGTTGGCCCAGTGAACAATGCCCCCATTATTCCCTTCTTCCCTTGACCCTGCCCATACTTCTCTGTAGACAAAGGAGCAGAAGTACCCTCAGCATCATCCTCTTGGCACTGCGCTGGGCACTGGTGAAGGAGGTAATACCTTTTGGCTCTCTCCTGTCTCTGGCCTTTCAGTCCTGGCCTGGCACTCAAGCTGAACTGGGAAAACAAATCATTGTCAATAGCACGTTTTGAGCTTAAACAAGAGAAATATGATTGCTGACATCAAGTTTAAGACTGCAGAGACACAAAGGTCTTCATTAAAGTTGTCTTTCTGGGAAGAAATTAAACGCATTTAATCTCTCTTTTTAAGACTGCAGTCCAAGATCTTTTCCTCACTCTAGGCTCAGAGCCAAGGCCACAGGCATTTCTTCCCATTGCAAAATCTGCCTGAGGGAAACTTGTCCAGAGTCTCTGCCAGAGTGATGGGTAATGTTCACACCGGGACTGAACAGACTTTTGAAACTCTATTAGGATAAACGCTAAGGGGGAATGATCTCCTGAGATCCACTCCCCCGGGTAGCGTATTACTACAATTCTCCATCACCCATATTGGGGGGATAATGAAGTCCTAATTGGAAATTATGATAAAATATCAAGGAAGTGCTTCAGGTACTCTTTGCTAACATTATTATACCCTTTATAAAGGGTTCAGGCCAAAACGGTCCTAGAGAGTCTAGCATTTCACATTCTCACAAATACAGCACAGGTTAAATGTCACTGCGTAATTCATGGGGATACTATCCACCTTATTTTTATTCAATGTCTCTTAAAGACTTTCAAATGGTTAACAATGAGAAAGGTTAGGAAAAGACAGAGTGTGCTGGATGGCTTTAGTTGTTAACTTGACACACCTGGGTAGAGGAAGCCTCAGCTGGGGAAGTTCCTCTATTGGACTGACCTGTGGCCCTGTCTGTGAGGTATTTTCTTGATTGTTGAGTGATGTGAAAGGGCCCAGCCCATTGTGAGTGGTGCCACCCCTGGGCAGGGGTCTTGTAAGAAAGCTGGCTGAGCATGGGCCAGGAGAGCAAGCCAATAAGCAGCATTCCTCTATGGCCTGTCTCCAGGTTCTTGCATTGAGTTCCTACCTTGGGCTCCCTGATGAACTATGACCTGGGAGATGTAAGCTGAATAAACCCTTTCCTCCCCAAGTTGGCATTGGTTAGAGTATTTTGTCACAGCAATCAAAGAACAAGAAGTTTGCAAAATTTGGAACAGTCACCACTGTGGAAAAAGAACAAAAATGACAGAACAATTCAGAAAGGAAGAATAAGAATCTAGAAAGTGGGAAAATTTTAACCTGCTTTCTTGGTATGAATTTTGTTTATATATTTAGAGGGAGACAAAGAAGAAATTGTCCAAATATGCAAGAGTGAATACTGACAATAACTATGTAGTGTGGATGAGTTTGAAGATGTTGGGAATATGATGTCACAGGTAATCGAGTTTGGAAAGCTAAAGGTAGTGGAGAGAGCTAGGAATAAAGATACTCTATTAGTTACTTTTCTGTTGCTGTGATAAAACACCACAACCAAGGCAACAAAGAAGGAAGAGGTTATTTGGCTAATGGTTCAAGAAGGATAAGAGTCCATTATGGCAGGCAAGCCATGGCAGGAAGCAGTTGAAGCAGAAAGCTGAGGGCTCACATCTTCGAGCAGGTGCAGGAAGCAGAGACAGACAGACTGGAAACAGGACAGGATTACCTACTCTCAAAGCCCACCCTTGGTGACATACTTCCTCCAGCATGGCCACCCCTCCTAAAGGCTCCATGACCATTCCCCAATCAATGCCACCAAATGAGGACCAAGAATACATACTCAGAGCATATGTAGGACATTCAAACCACTGCAGCTGTCTTACTGAAAGTGTCTACATAGCAGAGTAGAGGTATTGAAAATAGCAAGTGTCAAGAGTACATATGAGGAATACAATCCTTGCTTGATCTTTTTGAAAGGAAATTCATTTGGGGCACTGAATAAGGCCAAGGTAAGGCCAGACCTAATGACCATAACAAGGGATGACAGTCATTCTCTAAGCCAAGTCTCACAAAAGGGAGCTCATTGAAGTAGAACATAAAAGATTAAGTTGCAGAGATAAGCCAATAAATGTCAGAAGATAAGATAGTAAAATGTCTACACTGTAGGAAGAAGGGTAAACCCTCCTGAGTCTTAACACTGATGCTCTGTGAATCAGTCTGCTACCTTCAAACCACCCAGGGAACCAGGGCAGGAAGATGTTTCTGGACCCTCCTCTGCTGTGCTTTGTTTACCTGTAATGGGAATGCCTCCATGCCACTCTGATAGATACCTGATACTATGCTGAGTCCTTTCATTATCTGTAATCTCGATGTCTCCCTTGCATGTGTTTTCTAGAAAAGAATGGAACTCCAATGCCTAGACTCAGTGACTGGTGGAGCTGGGTCCATGAAGGCATGGCTTGGGGATCGTGTCACATGAGAAACCAGGAATCCTGTCTATGCAGCTGGCATTTAGTCACAAGTTTATCTTCACTCTACAGAATATGCTGTGGAAAGCACAGGAATGAGGATGTAAGAGACCTCAGTCAAGTTCTGTTTCTGACATGTATGATTTATGAAGTTTCAGAGACATTATTTGCCCTTTCTAGGCCTCCTTTTCCTTATCTGTAAAATGAGTTTGCTTGCAGTATGTTAAGTTTCTTAGTGTCTCTGAAAACCCTTTAACCATGACTACTAGTTTGACACAGAATTATTTTGAAAAATGATGCCTTATTTGGCTAAACATATGCCTGTTTCTTGCTTACATTCTAACTAAAGAGCTAATATAATGTGTCCTAAGCTCAGAAACATTAAATTGTCAAGAATTATTATTTGATTCAAATTAAATGTGATTAATAGTGCCAACTTGATAGACTCCAGAAGCAACAAGGAGACAGACCTGTGGGTGTATCTGTGAGGGAGTTTCTAGATCAGGTTAAATGAGGTGGGAAGATCTACCCCAAATGTTGGCAGCACCATCTTACTGGATTGGATCCTGGATTAATAAAAAGGAGAAAGTGAACTGCACACCAGCATTCATCTTTCTCTGCCTCCTGGTCTGAATGCCATGTGACCAGCTGCCTCACGCCTCTGTGGCCAGGCCTTCTCCACGATGATCTGTACCATCAGACTGTGAGCTAAAACAAACCTTCCTTTCTTATGTTTTTCAGTCAGGTATTTTGAGAGCTTGTTTTGAGGTTCCAAAGAAGGAGCTCAGCTACTCCTAAAACCTTGACTGAAGACTGGTCTGCCTCTATTGGGGAAGGTTGTCCTCTTTGACCAAGCACGTAGCTTCAGGAATTATGTACATGGAGCAGTGAGGGAGCCAGAGGACAACTGCTTAATCGGCCAGATCAGCTGAATTCACCCTGGCGATGAATGAGGTGACA
This sequence comes from Nannospalax galili, assembly GCF_000622305.1. Lineage (NCBI taxonomy): Eukaryota > Metazoa > Chordata > Mammalia > Rodentia > Spalacidae > Nannospalax > Nannospalax galili. The sequence continues at coordinate 3,268,235 of NW_008358387.1, forward strand.
GATGTCATAGCCAGATCACCCTCTAACAGGTATTTGATCACAGTAATAAGAAAAATAAGTGATCTGCTAACCTACTATAGCAAGTTGTATTTTAAACATTCTAGAACTCCTACAGAACTTAGTAAGTACAACCCCATATATCATGAGGGCAACTCTCAAGGTACTAGACCTCTCCTTTCTATTCCTCCTTTCTTGTCAATATTTGTAACTTCTAGACAATTGTTTATTCATTTCTTTTAAACCTCATCTACTCTTTCCATTCCTCTACAATACATAGGGTAGTACTCTGTGACAGTTATAATCTCTAAAGTCCATTTAACCACCCACTCTGACTGTATCACATCAGTTTCTATTTTAATTCTAAATTCTCTAGACAGGGCATTTGAGGGGTTGTGTACCTCGGAGTTCAGTCAGCTATAGGAAGATATTCTAGAACAGGTGTATGTAAACTCATTTTCTATACAGCAATAGGATGTGTTATAAGTGAGAAGTACAGATGGGTAAGAGAATGTTGACATCTTTAGGTAGACACAATACATGTCTCAAGAGAACTAGAAAACTCCAGCTATTATACTGTTCTATATTAAAATCTTCCTTTGCGATGCAAGAAACAAAGATTATGGAGAGTTAAGTGGCTTTTCCTAATGTTATCCAGGTATAATTGGATATAATTTTGCCAGTGAGAAGAGAACGTATGTCATTAGAAGTCATGGTGAGAAATTTAAGATCACAGACATTATCTTTTTACCATGTAGCAATGCCCCCTCGATGTCTAAAAAATAACATCTCCTAAGATAACTTCCACAGCTATAATCTTCTCTGATTCTGGAAATGTTCCTTTTGGGTTGCTGGGACCCCATAGATCATGAGCTCAAAGGCAGAAGCATACCATTTCTTCTGACATCTGTAGAGAAATCACTGCCCCAGCTTTTATTGAATTGCCTAAAAGCATTAAACCCAACATTTAAAATAGGAAAGTGAATGATGCTTTGAGGAGCATAAAACTTCTTTGCCTCTATTGGCAAGTCCATTATTTAAAAGAGGACACTCACTACAGTGTTTAAAAGTTCAGTTCTGCCGCAGGCCTTGGGCCCCTTGCCAGAAATGAACAAAGTGCAATAATTTAGAAAAGGCTAATAACTGTGAAATGTTATTACATTATTTAGCCATTGCTCTGAGAGAGACTAATAGCAATGACTTTAATGTGTGAACTGCCAGGCTCAGCAATGAACAGAATTGGATTTCTTTTCGTCAATAACTCCATCGGGTAGCCGACATCTTTCAGTTGCCCTGTGTGCAAATCTCATCACAATATGCAGGCTCTTGAGTACCTAAACCTGCTGTATTCTCCTTCTCATCCATATTACAGATTCTTTGACAGAAATTCTGGTTATTCTTGTTCTTTAAAGGGTTGAGACTGATGGACTCAATCCTTTAAAATGTTTAGAGGTAAAAAATGTAGGGGGAACTATTCTAAAAAGAGGAAAAGATAAGAAATTGCTATGGTATGTCATAATAGCCACTTTTTGGGCAACTCTCTTTTCTCTGTCACTTGTCAGAAGGAAGGAGGGAGGGAGGAAGGGAGGGAGGGAGAGAGAGAGAGAGAGAGAGAGAGAGGGAGAGAGAGAGAGAGAGAGAGAGAGAGAGAGAGAGAGAGAGAGAGAGAGAGAATATAGGACCTGTAAATTCTCTTTTGAGAAATCGTAGAATTGTTCCTCAAAGACTGTTTCTCTCTCCTGAGGGTACTTAAACATAGGTGTGTGTGTGTGTGTGTGTGTGTGTGTGTTTTCCTGTTTAGTTATGTTCAAAGAGCAGCAGAAAATGTAAGGGAATTTAAGGGCTGACAGCAATGGAGAAAAAATATGGCTATGAATAGGGTGGTTGAAGAAATCTTTCATGATGTACCAAAATTTCAACACCTATTTTTAGTTTTTTTTTTTTTTTTTAAAGACAGAGCTCAAAAATATCTCCTTTTTAGACAATAGAAATTTGAATAAAACAATTGCTTATTATCCTTTCTAGCATGATACCAATTATTACTTCATGTGGTAAATTATTAAGCTGCCATGAAAAAAAGTTTCTCAAAATGAGTTCTTGAACATACTGTATCTTTTTCCTGCTAGAAGATGTCTTATAGTAGAGGCCAAGCTTATAACCATGGCAGTATGGTCTGAAAGGGGTTTCATTATACTCAATAGTGACTCTTGAGCTGTGGCTCTGATTGGTTATTTTCTTTAATAGGTATGAAGACAGCAATCAGAAAACCTGCTTAGTGAGGAGAAAAAACGAAAATCAAGAGTATATGCATCCAAGCGGTCACACTGAAGATGGAGTCCCTGCTCCCCAAACACAAACAGAAGGAATGTTGATGACTGGTGTGCTTTTCATGTGCAATCAGTTCTCAGGTGAGGAGATCCAGCCAGAGGATTTCTTAGCAGCAAGCTGGAAGAGAGATGCTATGGGGGAATGCTGGTTGGGTTATTTTTTGTTGGTTCTTGTTTCTTTTTTATTTTTGAAGGACTGGCTACAAGCAATTAAAAAGTTGTAAAAGCATTTCTTCACTATCAGGTTAGACTCTGCTATCACCAAGGAGCAGAAGTATTGTGTTTGTAAATGGTGGGTGACTGTAGAGGATATGAACCTTCCTGAGGCTGAGTCCTGGAAGTCCTGGGACTTCCCACTAGAGTGAGAGAGCAGATGAGCCAACCATGAAGATCCTGCTGAAGCCTGAAGCTCTGTGAAACTTTGAAAGGTAGAAACAGAACCAGGTGGCAAACTTCCGGAGTTATAAAGCTGGGTCTCCTGTTGCAGGAGGCCCTGTGAGTGGGGTGAGGGAGAGAGTGGAGAAATGCAGGATGAGGGAGAACTTGCCTACATGAGGCACACTGTGTTTACTGTGGACGTGTAGGTTTGGGAGGGCCATATTACCATTGCTTCTTTTCTGGTGCAACAGAACAGATGGGAAAATTTAATACATTTAATAAAATTATAAAAAATTTCTGAGATTTTCTCAACAAATAAACTATGTATCCTCTGCTGTAGTACAGGTAAAATAAAATAAAGGAGCAAAGCATGTTCTGACATACTGTTTTTCCTTTGACTTGATGAGTCTTCATTGTTAACACCCATTCAAATTATCTTGTGGGTCATAGCAAACTTGATCAGTTGATCCGGGGTCTAGACCCAGATTCTACAGCCAAAAGATGCTGTTGCTGCTGATGCTGCTGCAGATTTGGGGACCACACTTTCAAAAGTAAGTCACTCCCCTCGGGGCTGGAGAGATGGCTCAGCAGTTAAGAATACTGACTGTTCTTGCAGAAGACCCAAATTTGAATCTCAGCACTCACATGGCAGCTAACAACTGTCTGTAATTCTAGTTCCAGGGGATCCGACAGCTTCTTCTGACCTCTGCGGGCATTGCATGACATGGGTACACTTACCTATATGCAGGCAATACATTCATATACATAAAATAGAAGAAAAATTTTAAAAAGTAAGTCACTCCCCTCTGTGGATCAGTGATTAGCAGGGTGTGGGTATCCTTAAGAAGATAGCTTTGAGGAAGAATCAAGTTTGGTCTCTCTCTCTCTCTCTCTCTTTCTCTCTCTCTCTCTGAGATTTCCACAATTTGGAAAGAGGAAAGAAAATGCTAAGTGCTGGAAACATAAAACAAAATTAAGAACTAGCTATCTCATTACTATGACCACGCATAAAGAGAAGATATAAGTGACTAAAATCAAGAAGAAAAGAGGGTACAAAATACCATCCTTGCATAAATACAAATAATTATAGCAAATGTGATGACTACAGGCCAGTAGCATCATACCCTTAATTAAGTTGAAAAATCTCAATAAAGACTCAAACTGCCAAAATAACTTCAACAATAAATGGATATTTTGAGCATATCCATAAAAGATATAGAGGATGAAATAGTAATCAAAAGACTTCTCTACAGAAAGTCAAGGCTCAATGGCTTCTCTGGTGCATTTTGCCAAATGTTTTAAGAATAATACAAATCCTGTGGGCTGGAGAGATGGCTCAGCAGTTAAGAGCACTGAATATTCTTGACCCAGGTTCAGATCCCAGCACCCGCATGGCGGTTAACAACTGTCCTTATCTCCAGTTCCAGGGGATCCGGCACTCTCTTCTGTCCTCTGTGGGCATTGCTGTGCATGACATGGGCGCACTGACATATATGCAGGCAATACACTCACACACATAAAGTAAAAGTAAGTAAATAAATAAAAGTTAAAAAAGAATAATACAAATCCTTCCAAATTCTTCCAAAAATAGTATAGAAGTGTTCCAATCTTGTTTTTAAGGCTATTAGTACCTTAATACCAAGGCAGATAAAATTTTTCCAAGCAATGAGTACTATAAGTCAATATTTCTTGTGAATACAGATGTAAAAATTCTCATGAAAATTCGAATAAGGCACATTCAATGACATATAAATGGGATTGCACACCATGAACAAGCAGGTCTTGCCACTTGTAAGGAATTCAAGGTTTGTTTAAAGTAAGAAATTAATCTTTATTTAAAAAGTATGCAGGGTAATACGCCATACTGATAGAATGAAAGAAAAGGAATCAAAAAGCAACAGTGGAGCACATGGCCATTTAATCAGATGTCAATTCTTTTTAAGGCATTTGATAATAACTGATAGCCTTTCTTAGTAGAGAAAGATCCAAGAACTTACGAACAGAAGGGAACCTCCTAAATCTATGAAGAGTGTTTCCACAAACTCCACAGCTAAACTAGTAGCACATTCTATAGGGAAAGACTGAATATTTTCTCTTTGAGATGAAGAATTTGTCCAGGACATCTGTGCTCAGCATTTACAGTTAGCTGGTAATCCTAGCTAGGGTGATAAGGCAAGAAAAGTGAATAAAAGACATCTAGTTTATTACAATGAATGTAAAGCTATTTGTAGATGATATGAAATACACAACTATTTGTCTATTCTAAAATAGACAAATACTACAGCATATCAGTTCAGATATACTTGAAGAAGCAGACTACTCAATGAGGAAAACTCACCTACAAGTCGATTTTATTTCTGTGTACTTACAAAGAATAATGAGAAAATAATGATGAGAACAATTCCATTAAAAATTATTACCTAAATTAATGAAACACTTAAAAATATACCAAAAGAAGTGCATGATTTGTTTGCTGAGAGTTCTAAAATTTGTTGAAGTTAAAGATGCTCAAAGAAATGGAATAACATCTTATATTCATTAAAAGAACTCAGTGTTGTCAATATGGCAATTATACTCAAAATGATACATAGATTCAATAGAATCCCTATTGAAATTCCAGAGAGTTTTGTTGAAGAAATCAAGTTTATTCTAAAAATTGTACTTCAGAAAAATCTTGAATAAGAAAAAACAAGATTGGATGATTCAGAGTGGCTAGTTCCAACTCTTTCTAAACCTACAGTACTTTGTGGCACTTCAACAACGTGACACATGGATCAGTAGAATAGAACTGAGTCCAGTTGCAGTCAATTGATTTCTGTTTTGTTACCTACCAGGTGTCAAATCAAGGGCTTTGTACTTTTAAAAAATTTTTAATTGATCTTTTGTATATTTCATATAGAAAATCATCTTTATGCCCCCTTCCCCTTTGGAACACTCCCATAGCCGCCCCCACCACTGGAATTCATACATTCTGTCATTTATGTTAAGGCCCATCATGTCAATTTAGTGTTTCCAGATGTCCCTCAGTGCAAGTTCATCCACTGGGATCTAGTCAATCTATCTAGAGTCCTTACCTTTTAAGAAGATCAGCTCTTCTTACCCAAAAGTAATCAGCTGCCAATAATTCTTCAACTAAGTTTGGGGACTGCTGTTCATTTCCACAGTTCTGTCTGGGTTTCTGTCTGCTTAAGTTTGGATAGGTAGCTGGGTGTGGTGGCACATGCCTTTAATCCCAGCACTTGGGAGGCAGAGGCAGGCGGATCTCTGTGAGTTCAAGGCCAGCCTGGTCTACATAGTGAGTTCCAGGTCAGCTGGGGCTACAGGGAGACCCTGTCTCAAAAAGACCAAAAAAAAAAAAAAAAAAAAGAAGTTTGGATAGGTGTTGTGCATGCTGACACTATTGCTATAGGTTTGTATGAGAAGGGTCCCAGGCACCCATAGGACTATTTCCATATGGTCATGCACCAACTCCCTGGCCTTTAAAATCTTTCTACCCCCTCTTCTGCAATGGCCCCTGAGCTCTGGGTGAGTGGATTTTAATATAGGAGTCCTGTCCAAGGACCCACACTCTGCAGACTCTTATTCTCTGCATTTTGGCCATTTGTAACCTTTTCCATACCTGGCCCTCTGTTGCATGAGGGAGCTTCATTGATGAGAATTGAAAGGTGCACCAGTTTTCTCTTCATCCCTTGCTCTATGTTCTGTGAGCCTTAGGTGTAGAGGGTGCATCCTAGATGTGCCACTTAGACTTAGACCCTTCCATCACCCCCCTCCTTCTATACTTCTAGTTTGGAAAGATGGGCTAAGGAGCTGAACAGAACATTTTCAAAAGAAGAAGTAAAGATGGCTATGAAACATCTTAAAAGATGTTCAACATCACTAATAATCAGGGAAATGCAAATTAAAACCACTTTAAGATTTCACCTTACCCCAGTCAGACTGGCTAAGATCAAGAAAACAAATGAT
>NW_008358387.1:3277179-3290328 GCF_000622305.1 Nannospalax galili
CCTTCCCGGCTTCCTCTATCTATTCATTTATCTATCCAATTTTTTCTTGATCATATTTAGAAATATAATTGACTTGTATCCATTATTCTTGTATCCTGTAAACTTACCAAATTTATGTACTAATTTTCTAACCATTTTTGGTTTTTTATGTATAAAACTGGTCTTATATTTATTCTGCTACAATTTTGCCTTTGATTTCTACTTCTTGCCTTCTTACACCAATTAAAAGTAGGGCAATACTGAATGTAAGTGGCAAAATGGATACCTTTGTCTGACTTGTTCTGAAAAACAGAACATAGTTTTTCCCCATTTAAAAATTCATTTTCTCACTCCTCAATATATTAAACAGAATCCCCTAGGTATATACTTGGAAAATTATAACTTGCTTATCTATAAATACATAAAATTTGTTCATAGCACCATTATTTATAATAGCCCCCAAATGCAAGCCATTTGGTATCTACCAACTCTTAAATGGATTAATAAAATGCAGACTATCCATATATGCAAGCAGTTTTCAGCCAGAGAAAGACAAGATGCAGGGATTCTTGCTCAAAAATGGATAAGCTTTGAAAATTTCATAGCTAAAAGAAACCAGTCACAAAAACCCACATATTGTGCGTTTCCATGAAATGCTCAAGATAAGTAAGTTCATAGCAAAAACAACAGATTAAGTGATTACAGAAATGTGTGGAAATAAGGGATTGAAAATGAGGTGTGATTGTTAATAGGTATGCTTTCATGTTTAGAAAGAAGAGAGTTGTTTCAAATAATTTAAAATTTAATAGTGGTAATGGTGGTACAAGTTTGTGAATTTGTAAAACATCTATTAAATTTTATACTTTAAATGTGTGAATTTTATGGTAAACTATGTTTAATAACACTCTTCCAAATATATCCAGATTCAAGAAATAGCTTAGTTTATGATAATATCACTGACATAATTAAAATATATTAGAATGTTAACATGAGATCAATTTCTTTAGGCTATTGACAAGCTAATTTGTTACCAATTCATACTTAATGTGACTTGGCACTTGTCCCAGACTTCTCTCAGCTTCTGAGACAGTGTTATGAGGCCTAAGGGAGAGGCCAGATCAGCTTTTTCATTCATGAAATAGCTGAATGGCATCTACAGAGACTTGGATACCATTCATCTTCAGAGGAGCAGTGCCTTGTTGATCAATAGCAGGAAGGAAGGGAAACTAACTCCTCTCCTGCTTACCTGTAAACATATTTCTGAGGGATTGGGAGGAGCCGTGAGTATGTATTGTGATTTGAATGTGAAATAGCTCATAGGCTCAGATGTTTGAATATGGGCTTCCCAGATGTTGGTGCTGTTTGTGAACATTTAGAAGGTGACTGCTTGCTGGAGGAAGTGAGTCACTGGGGGTGGGCCTTGAGGCATTATAGCCCGATTCCATTTCTTATTCACATTCTGCTTCCTGAGTGTAGATGCAATATGACCAGCCAGTTTCCGGCTCTTGCACAGAGCCTTCCTTGCCTGCTGTGATGTCTTTCCTGCCATGGTGGCCTATATCTATCTGGAATCATAGGCCAAAATACACACTTTCTTTCTTAAGTTATTTTCAAGGTAATATAGCAATGAGAAAAGTACTAAAACAATGTGACCAGTTTTTTTGTTTTTGTTTTTTTGCCAATGTACTCTGGAAAGCCATTAGGTAAGACAGAACATATTCTGTGTCCATTTAACTACATTCTAGAAGACTCTATTCCAGGCTTGACCTTTATTCAATCCTGAAGAATTCTTTTTGGAAACCTACACATAACCCTCTCATTTAGCTCTTCAAAAATTCAGAGGAGATAACAACACATAGAATATTTGATTTCTGAAAAGTATGTACATATAACAGGAAAATTCTGGAAAATAAATATCAGGAGAGGCTTCAGGTAGACCACTGATAACTCTACTTCCATGGGTTCTGATACCCTCTCCTGACCTTTAGGGCACGGCATGCATGTTGTACACTTATGTACATGCAGGCAAAATACTCATACACATTAAAAAAGAGAGTTTCCTTTATGTTCTTCAGGAGGAAGTTGTTTAGAATCTAAAGCTGCCTTTAAAATTAATAAAATTTTTACAATTATATACATGTTGAATAGACTACAGCCAAAGAACTAGCGTGACTGATTTATTATTATTTATGAATAATGGATTTGCTGGACTGATCCTGATCCTCTAGGAACTCAAAAGTAAACAGCAGTGTTGAGGTGGCTCAGTGATTAAGGAAGCTTTGTTGCTCTTGCAAAGGACTACATTTTGGTTCCCAGCATCTATGTTGGACAGTTCACAATAGTGTGTAGCCTCAGCTTCAGGGGATCCAATCCCCTGTTCTGGCCTCCACAGAAACCTGCATTCATATGCCCATATCATTCTCTCCACAGACACATAATTTAAAATAAATCTGTTTTGAAAGAGTAAACAGAGATGACCGTGTTGGATAAATAATGGAACTGGAGGAATATTTCCTCCCAAATTCATGTTGCTGAAATGTACATTTTAAAGTAATATTATTGTTAGTGATGTGTATGCTTAAACAGTATTACTGTTATTGCTTACTTAATATTCCTATGAAGATTCATCTGGAAACAAAGAAGAGTTCATAACCATAAAAGCTTTCATTACACAATGTACCTTTCCATATGTAGTGTATCTTACTTGTGCATTTAATCTATCTACATCTAAATGCTAGCTTTGAGTCCAAAAGAACTAGTTTCTTCCTGTAATATATCCATTGAATTTTTCTTCAGAAAACATTGAAAATCTACTCTTTTAGCAATTTTCAAGTGCATGATATATTAGTACTATGTTATATACTAGATCTCATGAATATATTGCTCTGGCAACTGGGATCGTCTGACTAACCTTTTCCCAGTCCCTGTCCCTCCATTATTTATGTCTGAGTCAAATAATTTTAGATCCCTAAGTAAGTGAGGTCTTGTGGTATTATGTTTGTGTGCCTGGCTTATTTCAGTTGTCATAATACCCACCAGATACTTTCATGTTTGTGAAAATGCTAGAATTTCATTTGGTTGTAGACAGATAATATTTAATCATATAGATACAATATACACACAACATAGATATATACACATACACACAAACACATTTGTTTATCCATTTATCCACTGGTAAGGTCTTGTATTGATCAGATGATGGCTATTGTGAACAATGCTTCAGTGAACCCAGGAGGGTAGATATCTACTCATACTGATTTCTGATTTCATTGATACGCAAAGAACAATATTAAGATTCTTAAAGTTTCCTGTTCTCTATTCCATCCTTGTACTGCACGTATTGCATACCATTTCTGTCGTAAATACTTTTCCTGAACTGTTGCATATCACAGACACCAACCCCTCTTGGTTTGTGTGCTGTGTTTCTTCATGCTTAGATCAACTTATTTTGTTATTAGAATTTTTAATTGCTTTTCAAACATTGTCTGGAATTGGCACAAATACAATCTATCCTGATACTGACTTCAATGGTGAGATTAAACTTCAGGCCTAGAGATGGAGGGGTGAGAATATTCTGCAGATGGATAGGGACACTAAGAAATAGAGGAACATGTAATCCCCAGTTGCTCTTTTAGGGTATTTGTTATTGTGTCTCTTAAGGAGATGACCAAGTTTTCAGAGGAAAGATAACTTGTCCACAATGCCAAGTTAGACTGACCTATGGCCCACACTAAGATGCTCATGGGACACTACACACATTGACTCTAGAAAGAGCCTAATTCTTTTTGTTCCTTATTAGCACTATTGAGGCATGAAAATTCATAGATTAATACATAAATAATACCCACAGCTTATAATAACTGTAAATAATATCTACGAGGTAGTAGTAGACCTGCCAGGGTCATTACTGGAAGATAGCTATAATTTTTCCTGGTTACTAAAATAAAAGCTGATGCTCAAAGACTTTAATAGTTTATTTGAGTTTTCCCATGTAGTAAGCAGATAATTTTGAGAATGATATTGAATTTAAAAGTTTTGTGTACTTTTACTATACCGCTTTCAAAGCAACAGTTATAATAGAGAATGAAATGCTAAAAATGTTGGATCCTGTCTTCAAAAACATCTAGTCAATTTCCAATAACAACAGCAGTTCAGAGGGAATAAAAAGTTTTTCCACGCTTCACAATACTACTAGAAGAATTTTCATCTGACTATTTTAAAATAAATGATGATTTTCTTTATTCTACAGATTATTTTCCTATGTGAGTTTTTTTTTTCCTTAACAACACTTGAAGGTCTTTGAGGGGAGTGTTGTTTCTTAGACTTTCACAGTTCTTTATCTTCTGTTCTTTTCCACTACATTTAACTGCAATCCTCCAAGCACAAATGGAATATTATTAATTTTAATTCTTATGGTGCTCTATAAGATGAGCTCTCAATATCAACATTTTGTAACTTAAATCCCTGTCAATATTTGGTGTGTGTGGTTAAGAAGAGGGAAGGATATCTTGTGCATCTAAAATGTTTAGAAGCAGCCAATGATTTGACTCAATTAATGGATAATATAGAACCATCTTTCTCTACCTAAATACCTGATAAGGAAAAAGATTGTGTGTGTGTGTGTGTGTGTGTGTGTGTGTGTGTGTGTATTAGGAGAATATTCCCTAATTGAGCCACTACTTTTAGTTCGAAGTTTTCTTCAAAAGTTTGTATTTTTAGCACTAATTCACAATTCTTTGACAATGCTGAATGGTGGTCCACTGTTCACTTTATAGAGGATCTTCTAGGAGATGAGTAATTGATGACATCACTGACTTAAAGATTCCTAGTTTTTCTTCTGCATAGCCAATACTACCATAAAGATAAACACAGAGGTTTGTGGATAGCACTAAGTTAAGTAATATCCTAAGAAACATGTATTTTCACTCTGCAATCCTTCAGTTTATCCCAATACCACCTATCCTTGGAATACAATTCTTCAGTTATGCAAAGTCAGCATTCTACTTCCAAGGTTATGAGAAGAAATAACGTTGAAAAGGAGTGTATATAGTGGAAAGCCTTGTCTGGTTCCTGACTTTAATGGGAATGTTTATAGTTTTTCTCAATTTAGAATGATGTTGGATGTGGGTTTGTTGTATACAGCTTTAATTATGTTGATGTATGTTCCCTCCAGTCCAATGCCCTCTAGGATTTTTAATATAAATGCATGTTGGATTTTGTCAAAGGTCTTTTCTGCATTTATTGAGTTGATCATGTGATTTTTTTCTTTAGGTCCATTTATATGATTCATTACAGTTATTGATTTATATGGAATAAAGCCAACTTGATCATGGTGGATGATCTTTTTGATGTGTGTCTCTATGTGGTTTGTGAGTATTATGCCAAGAAATTCTTTATCTGTGTTCATTAAAGATATGGGACTATAGTTTTCTTTTTTTGCTTTGTCTTTACCAGGTTTTGCTATTAGAGTAATACTGGGTTCATAGAAGGAGATTGGGAGTTCTCCCTCTGTTTATATCTCCTTTTCAATATAGTACTTGAAATTCTTGCAAGAGAAATAAATTAAAGGAATACTAATTAGAAAAGAAGAGGTCAAATTATCCCTATCTTCAGATGATATGACATTGTATGTAAGAGATCACAAAAAATCAACCAAAATTTTTCTAGAATTGATTGACACTTTCATCAAAGTAACAGCTTACAAATTCAATTTACAAAATTTGGTAACCTTTCTATATACCAATAACAAGCAATAATAAAAAGTATTCATGGAAACATTCCCATTCAAAATAGTCTTAAAAATAAAATATCTGTAAATAAACCTGACAAAAGACATTAAAGAGCTCTACAATGAAAAATTTAATTCTTTGAAGAAAGAGATTGAGAAAGACATCAGGAGATGAAAGACTTCCCAGGATCATGGATTGTTAGAAATAATATTGTGAAAATGGCCATGTTACCAAAATCAATTGATAGATTCAATGCAATACCAATCAAAATCCCTATCACATTCTTTATAGAATTAGAAAAAAATGTCCCAAAATTCATATGGACTCACAAAACACCATGAGTAGCCAAAAGCAATCTTGAACAAAAGGAGCAATGCTGGGGGATCACCATACCAGATCTCAAAGTATATTACAGAGCTATAGTCATAAAATAGCATGGTACTGGCACAAAAACAGACATAGACCAATAGAACATAATAGAAGATCAAAAGATGAATACATGCAATTTCAGTTACCTGATATTTAACAAACATGTCAAAAACACATATTGGAGGAAAGACAACATCACCAACAAATGGTGCTGGCAAAACTGGATCTGTACCTGTAGAAGAATTAACTAGACCCTTATCATTCACCTTGCACAAAAGTTAGCTCCAAATGGATCAAATACCTGAATGTGAAGCTTGAAAAATCTGAAACTCTTAGAAGAAAATATAGGTAGTACCATACAAGATACAGGTGTAGGAAAAGACTTTCTAAATCAGATATCATTTGCTCAGGAATTAAAGCCAACAATCAACAAGTGGGACCTCATTAAACTAAAAAAGCTTCTGTAAAGCAAAAGAAACCAACGAAGTTATGAAAAACCCGTGAATGGGTGAAAATTTTCACCAACTACATATCTGACAGTGGCTCAATATCCAGAATATACAAAGACCTCAAAAAACAAAGATAAAAGAAAAAAAATGGCCCAATTAAAAGATGGGCTAAGGATCTGAGAAGAGAGATCTCAAACAAAGAAATGCAAATGGCCAAGAAACACCCTAAGAAGTGTTCAACATCACTAGTAATTAGGGAAATACAAATCAAAACCAATTTACGGTTTCATCTTACCCCAGTCAGATTGGCTAAGATCAAGAGAACAAATGATACCAAATGCTGATGAGGATGTGGAGAAAGGGAAAATGCTCATTCCCTGCTGGTGAGATTGCAAACCTCAACAGTTTTCACTATAGTGCAACCACTGTGGAAATCAGTGTGGAGAACTCTCAAAAAAACTAAAAATGAACTTAACACATAGTCTGGTTATAGCACTCCTTAGCATATACCCAAAGGACTCATCCTACTGTAGAAAAATCTGTATATTCATTTTTGTTGTTCCTCTTTTCACAATAGCTAAAAGTGTAAACAACCTAAATGTCCCTCAGCTGACAAATGGGTAATTAAAATGTGGCACATTTACACAATGGAATTCTACTAATAGAAAGAAAAAAAACCGTGAAATTTGCAGGTAAAGGGATGGAACTAGAAATGTTATACTAAGTGAAGTAACACAGACTCAGAAAAACTAGTTATGTATGTTCTCTCTAATTTGTGGATCTTAGCTGCAAATTCTCAGATGTGAGTATGTATCCTGATGTAACTGCAGGAGCCAGAAAAAATGGAAAGAAACCATGCGGGTAAAGGGAAAGAAAAATCCCAAGAGAGGGGGATAGTAGGAAACAGATGTTACCAAGGGGGAAATGGGGAAAGTAGGGGTATTCAAAGAGAAGGGAGGAGGGAAGGATATGTAAGGAACCATAGGGGAAAGGGAAATAAGGAGCTCAAGAGAGTAGGGGAGTAATAGGAAACAGCTACTATCAAGGGGAAAAATGGAAAAATGGGGCACTTTAACTGGGAAGGGAGGAAGGATGTTGGATACAGAGAGAGAAAGGAGCAACAAGAAAATAGCTTAGGTGATATGAAAAATGAGAGGGAAATGTAGAAGCTAAAAAGCCTAATGAAAAATCCACATACAATATCTGAACATGAGCATATTTATAAAATAGAAGAATGTACAAGAAACACAGTGCCAGCCAGGAGAAACCACCCACTGAGCTGTTTGTCATGGTGGTCCAAGAGACTCCAAGAATAGCACAAGCTATTGACACATCCCTTGGTTACCTCCAGAACTTGAAGGTAAGACCCTGTTGCTGAAGAAAGGACATACTTCAAACATAGGACTTGGAGCAATGGAGTTGGAACTGACCCAGATGTCCCCTCCCTGAAGACTACCTCTTATAGTTCTAGAGGATACTATGCAAACTGCGAAAGAAGAAAATCAAACAATGATCCGACCCCAGCTTTAAAGCCTAATAACCACAACAGTGACTGGCATAGCAAACTATATGCAGTAGTGACACTCTCACCTTGGCAGTAATCAACAGCTCTCAGTGGGAGGGAACTCATGTGTGGTACTGTAAACATAGTCTAATACACATAGCCAGAGAGGTAATAGATTCTAGATTAAAAGCTACCTCTGTCACACCCCTAAACAAATATAATAATTTCTTATTGTATGCTAAATATAGATCTTCATATTACAGACAAGAATATCATTCACCACTCATCAAAGAAGCTCCTTTTTGCAACAGATGGAGGCTATTACTGAGTTCAACAACTGGTCTCAAACAGCGAATAAGTGAGATGCCATCCCTAGGTGACACATCTACAATGGAATCTCTATACCCAAGGCTCATGGAACATAGGAGAACAGGGGGTAGAGAGAATACTAAGACATCTCTCAACTCTCACCAGTGAAACTTCCTCATTCAACAGGGGGTGATGTACATAGAAGGCCTCAGCTGGCCAAAGTATAGAGAATAAGAAACTGCAGAATGTGTGTCCCTAGACAGGACTCTTTATTAAACCTCACCAACCCAAAGCTCAGGGACCATTGTGGAAGGGAAGAAAGAAAGATTTTAAGATCCAGGGTTGGTGCATGGCCTTAGGATACAGAGTCTTCCAGGCCTCTGGGAACTTGCTTGCATGAACTTAGAGCTATGTTGACAGCATGTACAAAACCCACGCAAACTCAATCAAACAAAAGCCCAGCATAGAACTCAGGAAATGGGTAGGAGTTCCCAACCTTAGCTGTATTGACAGCTAGGTGAAGAGAGTTGATCTTCCTTGAGGGAGTGACTATAGATAGGCTGACTATACTCCAGTGAATGGAATCACACCGAGGGACCTCTTGATACATAAACTTGACTCTGCAGGCCTTAATATATGTCCTGGGTAACTTTAGTGTCAACTTGACACACCTAGGTTGAGGGATCCTCAATTGGGAATTGCTTCCATTGGACTGGTTTGTGGCTATGTCTGTGAGGCATCTTCTTGATTGTTGAGTGATGTGAGAGGGTACAGCCCACTTGTGGGTGGTGCCACCCCTGGGCAGGTGGGCCTGTGTTGCAAAAGAAAGCAGGCTGAGCAGGGGCCAGGAGAGCAAGGCAGTAAGCAGTGTTCCTCCAAGGCCTATGCTCCAGCTCCTGCCTCCAGGTTCCTGCCCTGAGTTCCTACTTTGGGCACCCTGATGAACTGCTGAACTGTGACCCAGGAGATGTAAGCCGAGTAGATGAAATCTGGTAGGGGGAGGCAATAGCAATGTGCAGATATGGGAAGGGGTATAAATATGATTAAGATATATTGTATGGAATGCACAAAAATTCAACAAAATATATATAGAAAAAAGAACTAATAAAAATCAAAGCAGAAATCAGATACAGAATCAAAGAAAACAACACAAAGAATCTAAGAGCACATAGATGGAAAAAATAAACAAGACAGACATATCCTTAGAGAAGCTAACCCAAAGAAAGAAAGAGAAATCCAAATCAACAAAATCAGAGATGCAAGGGGAAACAGGCACCAAAAAGTTCCAGAATATTATAAGGAAATACTTTAAAACTCTATTCTGTATTAAATAAAAAAATCTAAATAATATGGACAAATTTATACATCCAATGGAAACACAAAGATAAGTCAAGATGTTATAAAAACACTTAAACAAATCCATAACAAATAAGGATATCTAAACAGTAATAAAAAGACTCCTGGATAAGAAAATTCCAGGTCCAGATGGATTCACAGCAGAATTTTACCAGACCTTCAAGGAAGATCTACAACAAATACTGCTTAAATATTTAAAAAGATAGAAACAAAGCTGGGTGTGGTGGCACAGGCCTTTAATCCTAGTACTTGGGAGGCAGAGGCAGGCAGATCTGTGTGAGTTAGAGGCCAGCCTGGTCTCCATAGTGAATCCAGGCCAGCTGGGGCTACAGGGAGACCCTGTCTTAAAACAAAAAATTGGGGGGCTGGAGAGATGGCTCAGTGGTTAAGAACAATGGTTGTTCTTGCAGAAGACCCAAGTTTGAATCCAGCACCCACATGACAGCTAACAACTGTCCGTTAATTCCAGTTCCAGGGTTCCGACAGCCTCTTCTGTCCTCTGCAGGCATTGCATGACACGGGTGCACTTACCTACATTCAGGCAATACACTCACAACACATTAAAAAAAAAAAAAGAAATAGAGGGAGAACTCCAAAACTCCCTCTATGAAACCAGTATTGTACCAATACCAAAACCAGGTAAAGAGACAAGAAATAAAAGTATAGGCCATATCTCTAATGAAAATAGAAGCAAAAATACTCACAAACTGCATACAAACACAGATCTAGATGTTCATCCATCATAATCTAGTTGAATTCATTCCAGAGATTTAGACATGTTTCAGTATATACAATAAATCATATAAATAGATTTAAAAACAAAAATCACGTGGTCATCTCAATAGATGTAGAAAAGCCCTTTGAGGAAATCCCACATCCATTCATGGTAAAAGGCTTAAAGAAAATTGAACTGGAAGGTACATGCTTCAACATAATCACAGCTATATATAATAAATCCAGATTCAACATTATTCTAAATGGAAAAATAATTTGAAACAGTCCTATTAAAATCAGGAACCAGATAAGGCTGTCTGCTATCCCCACTCTTTTCAATATAGTGCTTGAAAATTAGCTAGAGCAATATGACAAGAGAAGGAAATTGAAGGGGTAGTAACTGAAAAAGAAGAGGTCAAATTATCCCTATTTACAGATGATATTATTCATAAGAGATCCCCCAGAATTCCACCAGAAAACTTCTAAAAATGATCAATATTTTGAGCAAAATAGCAGATACAATATCATTTTACACAAGTCTCTAGTTTATATCAATAATGAGTAATCAGATAAAGAGGGTATGGAAACACTTCCAGTTACAGTAGCCTCAAAAATAACCTAGGAATAAACCTAACCAAAGACATTAAAGAAGACTCCTATAACCAAAATTTATATATTTGAAGAAAGATATAGAAGTGGATACAAGGAAATGGAAAGACCTGCCATGCTCATGATTGATAGAACTAATAATGTGAACATAACCATCCTACCCAAGGCAACTTATAGATTCAATAAAATACCCCCAAATAACCAAGACATTCTTTACAGAATTAGAAAAATGCATCCTAAAACTCATATAGAATCACAATAGACCCCAGGTAGCCAAAGAAATCCTGAGCACAAAGAGTAATGCTGGGAGATTACTGTACCAGATTTCGAACTATATTATAGAGCTATAGTTATAAAAACAGTGTAGTTTTGTTAAAAAAGAAGACACATAGATCAATGGAACAAAATAGTCAACCAAACATGAATGCATATAATTTCAGCCATCTGATATTTTACAAAGGTTTCAAGAGCATATACTGGAGAGCATCAACAAATGGTGCTGGGAAAATTGGAACTCGACATATAGAAGAATGAAATTAGTCTTATATCTATCACCATGCACAAAACTCACTTCCAAATGAATGAGAGAATGCAATGTGAAACCTGAAACACTGAAACTGTTAGAAGAAAATGTATGGAGTACCTGCAAGACATAGGTACTGAAAAGGACTTTCTAAATTAGACTTCAGTTGCTCAGAAATTGATGTCAATAATCAGGAAGTGGAAAGTCATTAAACTAAAAAAATTCTGTACAGCAAAGGAAACAACCAATCAAGTGAAGGGGATGCTGACAGAGTGGGAGAAAACTTAATCAGTTATATATCTGAAAGAGGACTAATATCCAGAATATCAGATAACTAAAACAAAACAATGAATCATGAAAACAAATGACCCAGTCACAAAATGGAATATGGATCTGAACAGAGTGCTTTCAAAAGAAGAACTAGAAATGGCTAAGAAATACATTAAAGAGTGTTCAAAATCCTTAGTAATTAGGGAAATGTAAATCAAAACTACAAAATGCAAATCAAGGTTTCATCTTACACCAGTCAGACTGGCTAAGATCCAATGAAAAAATGACACCAAATGCTGGCAAGGATGTGAAGAAAGAGGGACCCCCTTCACTGCTGAGGGGACTGCAAACTGGTGCAACCACTGTGGAAATCAATGTGGGGAACTCTTAAAAAAACTAAAAAATAATTCTACTATAAGATTAGGTTATACCACTCCTGTTTATACATCCAAGGATTCAACATCCTACTATACAGAATTTCTCAGACATGTTTGTTGCTGCTCTTTTCATAATAGGTAAGCAATGGAAACTATCAAAATGTTCCTTAACTTATGAATGAATATAATGAAAATGTGGTACATTTATACAATGGATTTCTTATCAGCAGTGAAGAAAAAAGAAATCATGAAAGTTCAGGTAAATGAAAGGAAATACCAACTGATATGCTAAATGAAGTCACACAGACTCAGAAAAACTAGTTATGTATGTTCTCATTTATGAATCTGAGCTGTAATCCTCAGATATGAGTATACAGCCTGATGTAATTGCAGGAGCCAGGAAAATGGAAAGAAATCATGGGGGTAAAAGGAAATAAGGATCTCAAGACAGGGGACTAGTAGGAGGCAGTTGTTATTAAGGGGTAATGGGGAAAATTAGGGTGCTTTAACTGGGGTGGATTGGGTAGGTTATACAGAGGGGGAGAGAGAGAAGAGATAAATATTGTTTAGGTTATGTGAAACCAGAGGGAAATGTATTAGTTCAAAAACTTGCTGAAATAATACACTGTGTGTGTGTGTGTGTGTGTGTGTGTGTGTGTGTTCCAGGAGGAGAAATGTTTCTTCAAATTGTTGGTCAGGTTATTCCAAGACACCCCAAAAACAACACAGCTATCACCACAGCCTTTGATTGCCTCCCAGAACTTCTGAAGGTAAGATTATTGCTGAAGACAGGATACACTTCGAACCCAGAACTTGGAGCAATTCAGCTGGAACTGATCTGGAAGCTTCCTTTTTATAGATTTGCTCCCATAGTATCAGAAGATACTATGCAAACTGCCAAAGGAAATAACCAATCAATAAATTCCTCTAGTTTTAAGTCTATGAACCACAACAATGA
>NW_008358387.1:3290772-3292448 GCF_000622305.1 Nannospalax galili
AGGTGTGGTTGGTAACTCCCACAAGGCTGTCTGGAAATGACCAAGATCCACCAGAGGAGACACAAAATTCTCCTAATCATATGAATGCACAGCAATGGTAAGAACAAGCCCCATACAAGCTCAAGCCAGACAAAAAGCCAGCATAGAAGTGGGGAAGTGTGTAGAGGGTCTCAACTTTGGTTGAGGAACTATTGGCAACCAATAACTACTGGGAGAGGGAAAGTTGATTTTATTTAAGGATGTGGCACTTATTGGTTAGTCAGGGTCCAGTGGATGGACAGTTAAAGACATTTGTGGACACAAACTTGACTTGATAAGCCTTAACAGACATGGCAGAGTACATGAAATCTGGCATGAGGTACAGATAGGAGAGGAGTATAAATATGATCACTATTGTATGAAATTTATAAAAGTTCAACCCCCCCATCCCCCAAGAAAGAAAGTAAAGGTAAGAAGGAAAACCAAAATCTAAACACGGATCTGTCTGACTTAAAACATGACCGTCTTTCTTTTGTGATTCATTGTGCCTTCCATTTTGTTTCCCCCAAGATCTCCTGCCTAAGTCTCCATGGCTCAGGGATCCTCTTATGATTGGAGAAGGCTCAAGACTGAAGAAGGTGGAGGCACGAGAGAGGAAGCACCCTGGATGCTTTCCACTAGTCTAACAGCCAAGAAGGCTGCACAGCCTGTCAGTGGAGGAAGTCCAAATGCACAATGAGTCATCATTTGGGTTTGCAACCAGGGAGATTCCACTAATATTGCACATTGCTTTCTAGCAAATATGTGACTGTTCCCCTGGATGGACTGGTTCTACACCTCTCACTTGGGTACATGCAAAGCCTCTGCCTTCTGCATACCTTGGGTCTCAAATTGTTGCTTGCAACCTTGCTTTCTTCCTTCTTTTCTGCTGGCTTCTCATGGATTCTCACTGCTGCTGAGGGCAGCTGCTCACACAATATGCTGTGGCAGCATTCCTGGCAGGCACTTTCTCACAGCCAGTCTTGTTTATGGCCTTTTCAGTTGACTGCATGTTCTAAAGCTCACCCAGGGTTCAGAATCAGTAGAACACAGATACCTGTAGGTATGTGTCCTGTGTCAGGTCAAAATTTGTGATTTAAAAAGCATTTTTTATGAATTAATAGTTTCACATTAACCAAATAACAATGGCCAAAGCAACAGAAATACTTTGGGATGTTTTGGTAATATGCTTAAACATAGCAATCTGTGGTCTTGCTGAAGAGCACTAAATCAGCTGGTAGAGTTAAGGAATATAGACAAAAATAGTTGGCTTTAGTTTTCTCTAGTCTGATCACTCAAACCAATGATATTAGACTGTCAATGGGTCAAGTCATATTAGCCCAAGTACAAAATGGAATTTTATGGACTCATATAACTGAAAAATGTTCAACTTTTGTAATGGTTAGATGTAGGCACTAAACAATGGCATCAGGAATCTTTTCACTGTTCTGATACACAAAAGATCTCTCTCCTGTATTCCTTATCAATCTTTCCACAGAACAATCTCAGCATCAGGAAGACAGTCCACCCAATACAAACCATCCAGATCAGAACGACTGGTGGTTTGCTACATCAAACACATTCTGAAGGTCTCAGGGGACTTGCAGGGCTGCAGCATATCAGCTTTTTCTTTGCATATACTTTAGGGAGGATTTTTG
>NW_008358387.1:3292496-3311355 GCF_000622305.1 Nannospalax galili
TGTGTGTGTGTGTGTGTGTGTGTGTGTGTGTGTGTTCCAGGAGGAGAAATGTTTCTTCAAATTGTTGGTCAGGTTATTCCAAGACACCCCAAAAACAACACAGCTATCACCACAGCCTTTGATTGCCTCCCAGAACTTCTGAAGGTAAGATTATTGCTGAAGACAGGATACACTTCGAACCCAGAACTTGGAGCAATTCAGCTGGAACTGATCTGGAAGCTTCCTTTTTATAGATTTGCTCCCATAGTATCAGAAGATACTATGCAAACTGCCAAAGGAAATAACCAATCAATAAATTCCTCTAGTTTTAAGTCTATGAACCACAACAATGACCAGCTCAGCAAATCTCTATTAGTGTAGTAGTGGCAATCTTATCTTGAAGGTAATCAACATTTGTCTAACTAATCTTAAGGTCTGCTCAATAGGAGGGAACCCATGTATAGTATGGTAAACATAAACAAATACATATGACTCTAGAAGTCACAGATCCTAGAGGAAAACCTATGTCTGTGTCCATCTATCATACCCTTATATCAATATAACTTCTTACTATATTCTAAATATATATATCTTTGTATTTCCAGACTCCTGTACCTGTCACCACTCATTAAAGAAGCTTCTTTTTGCAACAGATGGAGACTATTACAAAGTTCGCAGCTGATCAAAGGCAAAGAGTAAGTCTAAAGCTCAGGAAATGTAGCAGAACAGGGGTGGGTGGGGGAGAATATTAATGCATCTTTCTACTGAACCACTGAAGCTTTATCACACAACAAATGGTGATTAACCCAGAAAGTTAACATGACCAAAATTTAGAGAATAAGAGGCTGTAGAAGCTTATTTTTGAATAGGATATCAAATATTTGACACCCAAGGCTTAAGGACCATTGCATAAGGAGGAACAGAATGATTGTAAGAGCCAGAGGTGGTTGACAATCACATGGAAACAGCTTTCCAGGCAGGTGAGAAGTTACTCATACTAACTTACAGTTACAGCAACAGCATGCACAAGACCCATACAAGCTCAAGCCAGACAAAAATCCAGCATAGAAGTGGGGAAGTGTGTAGAGGGTCTCAACTTTGGTTGAGGAACTATTGGCAACCAATAACTACTGGGAGAGGGAAAGTTGATTTTATTTAAGGATGTGGCACTTATTGGTTAGTCAGGGTCCAGTGGATGGACAGTTAAAGACATTTGTGGACACAAACTTGACTTGATAAGCCTTAACAGACATGGCAGAGTACATGAAATCTGGCATGAGGTACAGATAGGAGAGGAGTATAAATATGATCACTATTGTATGAAATTTATAAAAGTTCAACCCCCCCATCCCCCAAGAAAGAAAGTAAAGGTAAGAAGGAAAACCAAAATCTAAACACGGATCTGTCTGACTTAAAACATGACCGTCTTTCTTTTGTGATTCATTGTGCCTTCCATTTTGTTTCCCCCAAGATCTCCTGCCTAAGTCTCCATGGCTCAGGGATCCTCTTATGATTGGAGAAGGCTCAAGACTGAAGAAGGTGGAGGCACGAGAGAGGAAGCACCCTGGATGCTTTCCACTAGTCTAACAGCCAAGAAGGCTGCACAGCCTGTCAGTGGAGGAAGTCCAAATGCACAATGAGTCATCATTTGGGTTTGCAACCAGGGAGATTCCACTAATATTGCACATTGCTTTCTAGCAAATATGTGACTGTTCCCCTGGATGGACTGGTTCTACACCTCTCACTTGGGTACATGCAAAGCCTCTGCCTTCTGCATACCTTGGGTCTCAAATTGTTGCTTGCAACCTTGCTTTCTTCCTTCTTTTCTGCTGGCTTCTCATGGATTCTCACTGCTGCTGAGGGCAGCTGCTCACACAATATGCTGTGGCAGCATTCCTGGCAGGCACTTTCTCACAGCCAGTCTTGTTTATGGCCTTTTCAGTTGACTGCATGTTCTAAAGCTCACCCAGGGTTCAGAATCAGTAGAACACAGATACCTGTAGGTATGTGTCCTGTGTCAGGTCAAAATTTGTGATTTAAAAAGCATTTTTTTATGAATTAATAGTTTCACATTAACCAAATAACAATGGCCAAAGCAACAGAAATACTTTGGGATGTTTTGGTAATATGCTTAAACATAGCAATCTGTGGTCTTGCTGAAGAGCACTAAATCAGCTGGTAGAGTTAAGGAATATAGACAAAAATAGTTGGCTTTAGTTTTCTCTAGTCTGATCACTCAAACCAATGATATTAGACTGTCAATGGGTCAAGTCATATTAGCCCAAGTACAAAATGGAATTTTATGGACTCATATAACTGAAAAATGTTCAACTTTTGTAATGGTTAGATGTAGGCACTAAACAATGGCATCAGGAATCTTTTCACTGTTCTGATACACAAAAGATCTCTCTCCTGTATTCCATATCAATCTTTCCACAGAACAATCTCAGCATCAGGAAGACAGTCCACCCAATACAAACCATCCAGATCAGAACGACTGGTGGTTTGCTACATCAAACACATTCTGAAGGTCATGATTACAGTGGATCTTGATTGACAGCCCCACCCACGCCCAAACTTACACAGGAAAGCTCCAGGATTCAATTGCTTACTCAATGAGAAGCCAAACAGTTGAACTGGATGTCATGGCTCCAAGTGAAAAGGATGTGCAGTGTGGTGCTTCCTTGGAGAACGAATCCTTTTTCAACATTTTCCTCTTTTTTCCTTTTTACTAAGAATGTGGATACTCCATCTTTCTCTCCTGTGGTGGAGGGAAATTCCACATCAGGATAGAGCTTGTTTATTATTGGTTCTTTTACTCCTAGATACACTCATAAGTCTCATAGGGAGCAGTGATTTCCTTTTCATTGAATCAACAGGTTTGTCTTTTCCAGTGAAAGAAAATTCTACTACTACCAGCAAAAAAAGTTCAACAGTTTTGGAGCTAGGAGCTCTCTACTTTTACTTCTTTTCATGTTATTTGATATGAAGAAAAAAGCCTTAATACCTGCTCTCGCCTCATTGTTAAGTTTGATAAATCATAACAAAATCATCAGAGAGTCTTATATTAATAAGTAAAATTTAACAATTTTAAGGGCCTGAAACTTGCTTCAGTTTTTGATAGTGGACACAGTATGTATTTTTCAATTGATTAATAATTTTCTTTTTTATATTTTATTTATCATTTTTATTTTGTGTATATGAGTATTGCCTGCATATATCTGAGTGCACCCTTGTCATGCAATGCCACAGAGGTCAGAAGACAGGGCTTCGGATTCCCCTGGAACTGGAGTTAAGGACGGTTTGTAGCTACCCTGTTGGTGCTGGGAATCAAACCTGGGTCCTCTGCAAGAGCAGTCAGTGCTCTTAACCACTGAGCCATCTTTCTAGCCCCTGATTAATAATTTTCAATGTTAGAATTTACTCAGTATCTGTGGAATATTTGGAAATTCATAGTTAATTACAAACTTATGAAGAAGAATATTTGCTAACCACATTTTATAAGGTCAAAAAACTGAATATAAGAAAGTTGAAGTTGTCCAAACAAGGTCTTGGAACTAATGAAGAAATGAGCTGGGAATCATACCAGACTTGCGTCTCAGGATGCCACATCATTTATTCAGACTACAATGCGCTGCTTGTCATTTCCACAATTATGGTTTTCACTGGAATATATCTCATCAAAGCACTGAAGTGAAGGCCTTCTTCAATGAGGAATGCTCTATTTTTTCAAGAATAGGGAATACTGTTCATTCTAAACTTATCTGCAACATGTATTTTTCACATAACTTTTCCCTCTTTCACTTTAGTTAAATTTGTAGATGAATTAACATGCTTGGTGCATGAATATCACAGTAAAATATATGAGAGGCTGGAATAGGATTTGAACCACTTTAATGTACCCTTCTGCTTTCAAAAGAAATGTGGGCACTAAAGAAATAGCTCATAGAATGGTGCATAACACAATATCTCCTTGGTGCTTATCTAAAAAAGTTAAGCTTCTTTAAATCAAGTGCCTGGGATTATAATCTGGTAGATAAGAAATAGGACAATCCCAGGTGACTCAAATATAGGTGATCCATTAGATGTAAGTGTTTTGAAAATTTCTGGTCTAGGAATCAGGGATTAGCTTCAATCTTATTTGTGTTCTCCCAGAGCCAAACTTAAGATTGGAAATGACGGTCTATAATTGGTAGATACATTGGGAACAACAGTAAACTGATATCAGACTACATTCAGTGTCAAGGGTTTATAGAGTTATCAGGCTTGTATAATTATGGAATTCATTCTGACAGAATTTTAACAGTAAACAGTCAATTCCCACAACTTCTTCCATTATTCTGATACCCAAGATGGGGCTTCCAGGTTCTCATATACAAGTCTATATTATGTACATAATAATCATTGGAAAATAAGCAATAAATTATATTGAATGAGAAAGATTAATGTTTTTTTCTTGATCATTCATTAGTAGGAAGAGAAATACAAGACATAACTAGAAGTCATTACAAGTAGTAAAAGAGAATATTTGGGAGTATTGGCTGGATGAACTTTAATTTGGTTGTCTTTCAATAAACCAGCTCTGCTAGACCAGGTACTCCAGAAATGTATTTTCAAATTTGCCATTTATAAAAGGCAATTCATAACAGTATAAATAAAAGTGGGCAATAAACTTGTAAGTATTTGATCTATCAATCAAACAAGTAAATGCAAGGTATAAATGGCTGTCTTAACAAATAGGAAAATGTTGAGGGTGAACACAATTCTAAAAGCTTTCGTGAGAACTTAGTGAGCGTATGCTCTCATTTACAGATAATAAGGAGTACTATGTGGTGATGTGTGTAACATTCATGAAAGATATTCATTTAATATTCTTTTATAGTACAATACTGCAGATGAGTAAAGGCATCATTTAGTCTACAATTAATTTCCGAAGATTAAGGTGTAATCAAAGGTAAGGAGTTTATCATGATGGATAATCTATGGAAAAGCTCCCATTGGAAGTAGTTTTGACCTGGTACTCAAAGTAGCCAGTCCCCTGAAGAACTGCACAGCTGGGCTTCACACTTTGGTCATGACAGAAAAGAGATGTAGCTTCCCAAGTCCCAAGCTGTGTAAGAGCTCTCAGGGTACTTGCAGGGCTGCAGCATATCAGATTTTTCTTTGCATATACTTTAGGGAGGATTTTTGACCAGAATTTAACCACAAGATCCCTAGGGGCAGCAAGAACTGAGGCTATCCATCTTTCGATTTATGGTCCTGGGAAGTTGTTGGCAAACGATACTGATACAGTGTCATAAATTCCACACTTCCCATTGGGACTAAATCATTACTGCCATTATAAGAGCTAAAGTCACACTGCTATTGTTCAGTGCTGTCCTTTCCTCCCTCTACTTAAATTCATTGCTATGCTTAGCACAGTAGATCATGCCTGTAATCCCTGGGGTAAGGAAGTTAGGAGGATCAGGATTTTGAGGATAGTATGAGTTGCATGGTGATTTCCAGGCCAGCCAGGGCTATGAGATATTGGCTCTATAAAACCAACAGAAACAAAATAAAAATTGGTATTTCTATTTATTTTGATCTCTCAAATAATTGTTTAATATTTTCTTAGCAATGAAATATATTCTACAGGGTGTCAACTATGATGGTGAGTCCAAATTAGACTTCCCAATCCAAACTTAGCATTTTATTTTTCACGAAATATTTTGCATGGCTTCATTCTTGCTTTCTGATAGTTCTTCAGCCTGTTCCCACCATTTCTTTCCCTTTAGAAAATTTTAGTCCAACATACTGGTCTTTTAGGAAATACAGATCCTAGCATATATGGAGTCCAATGTTGCTCTATAGTCACTAGTAAACAGTGTCCTTTACATTATACCAATCTGAGCAATTAATCTAGCACCACGATCTCACTTGAGTGAATGGAAACTGAGAGGAGATGGGCTAAAATAATATTACCCCTTAGCTACAAGAGTGGTCCCCAACTTAAGAATCTTTGGTTTGTAATGCCATTGGTTTTACAATGATGTAAAAATAACATTCAGTAGGAACTATACACTGAATTCAGAATTTTGACCTGTTCTTTGCCACATGTGGCATGGTATTCCCTTGTGATGCTGAGCCATAGCTATTAATCAGCCACACTCTGCCATGTCCTGTGTTGCTCATTTATGATGCTCAGTGGGCTAGTAGTACTCTGTTGGCAAATACGTTCTCTTTTCTGGCTTAAGTTATTTTGAGTTAGGGTTCTGTTACCCACACCTTGAAAATCCTTAACTATACAGAGATTATAAGAATCTCTAAGATGAGAGGCTAAGAAAACAAACTTTAAGATAAATGAATTTGAGAATTAATTATCATAAAGTGTGGGCTGAGTAGGAGAGTAAATAAAGAACGAAGGCAGTTTTAATCTGGTTAGGGTTACTATCCTATGTACCATACACTAAATGCTTTAAGAACAGCAATGCATTTTTTTAGTTCTGGAGATTGGAGTGTCTGTGATCAGTGTGGTGGTGGATTCATTTCACAGTGAGGGCCTCTTCTTACTCCTCACTGTGCCCCCATATAACCTTCCTCTCTCTCTGTCCCTGCCCCCATCCCTCTGTCTGTTCTTATAAAACAACAATCCAGTTATGCAAATCTCACTGAAGACAAAATGAAGATCTAACTGCTCCCTGAAGATCCCATATGCAAATGATATCAGATAGGTAGTGTTCCGTTATGAATCTCAAGGAGACACATTAGTCAGTCCATAACATCACTACACCCTAATGAATCATGATTAGTTCATAAACTGTGAATAGTAAGTTTATTTAGTCCCTACTTTATATGCTGGTTATTCCACATCCAATTGCATCATGTAATCCTCACAATGAAATTTGTGAACCTGGTAATGAAAATCTTCATCTCTAGTTTACAGATGAGAAGGAAACAAAAACAGTTCGGGTAACCTGTCCAGGGCTCATATTAAAAGGGAGAGAGCTTCTGTTGTAGGGGCTGTAGTACTAAAGATTGTATGTACCCTTGACCACAGTACTTTTTATCTTATTGAAAGCATTTTATATTCCTTGCTTGCATCTGCCATTGAATTTGTGGCCATTGTATGGATCCTACACTATTCCACTTGGATGTCTAATCTCAAAAGACTTCAAATATGTTTTTTTAATTAAAAAATTTATTTGTTATTTTTATTTTATGTGTATGAGTGTATTGCCTCCATGTAGGTAAGTGCACCCATGTCTGCAATGCCAGCAGAGGTCAGAAGAGGCTGTCAGGTTCCCTGGGACTGGAGTTATGGACAGTTGTTAGCTGCCATGTGGGTGCTGGGATTCAAACCCGGGTCTTCTGCAAGAGAAACCAGTGTTCTTAACCACAGAGCCATCTCTCCAGACTCTCAAATATGTTTTTTAAATGGGTTACTTTGCTGATTTTATGTATTTTTGCCTGAAAATAAAAGGAAAATTCTCATTCACACATTCTCATTTATTGAATACTGGTTGAGTTCCTGCCCCATACAGACATGATGCAAAGCACATAGGATTCTTTCTTACTATGCTTACTTCAGCCAAACTTCTCTTTAGGAGAAATGTATTTCCATGGACTAAAAACATGAAACGTATAGGATATTATCTCCAAAAGCAAGTGGCCATACAGAGCCAGGAAAAGTTATTTCCTTTCTAGGGTCAAGAAGCATAGTGTTGCAAACCATTGAAGAATGTAAGAGAATTTTAATCACTGAGCAAGGAAAATGCTGGCTCTCAGGTAAAGCTACTTCCTTTGGGAAGGTTCAGAGAAAAGTGGAAATGGATGATTAGGGTTTGAAAAGATAAAGTCAAAGTTTCCTGTAATAGCTGCTTTGTAATACAATAAAGATGGTCTTTAAGCAACTCTCAATTTGCATAGCTTAGAAGAGGATGCATTTGTCCTTTGCTCATAGCTTGACTTGCTAGTTCATGGAGCTCTACTGCAGATAGTATGTTACATCTGAATCTATTCCTTTTGTTCCCAGGATACAGGTCACTGGATACTGGTCCACCTAACCCAGTAGGACCTCATCCCAACTTGATTGCATTTACAAGTATAATATGTCTCCTTCCCTTTTGCAGATTTCAGTCATACAGTCTATTTCTCTTTCATGAGATGTATTTTCCTATCTGTCTTTTGCTACTGACCTCTCTAGGCCTGACTCCTCTCATGCATTCACATCCTCCATTACACTCCAAATCCGGTGTGAACAAGTTCTGCAGCCTTGTTCACTCTGCTGTCCCTTTACTGCTTGGTATTAAATAGGTAGTCAAAAAAAATTTATTTTTAAATTTATTTCAACCATGAGGAAAAAAGATTGTTCAGGTATTTCTCTGGTGTAAAAGCACCTCTGCTGAATGCTAGTCACAAGAGTTTCATTCCTGCCATAATGTGTGGGAAACCAAGTCCTTTTGGAAAGCAGATTAGAGGGAGTTGGCATTGGAATAAAGAGCTCCTCTTTAGTATTCTAATAAATGATGCTATTAGGTATGATTTTTAAAGACATTTCTAATTGGAGTCATGCCTTATTCAGAAGTCATTAAAAGTGTCATTTAGGTAAAAATCAAACTTCTCTTTTTGATTACATCTGTAATTATAATACATTAGCAGAACAACCACAAATGCAGAAGTCCCATTTGCTTTTGACACCAAAATGTAGCTATAAAAGTAATGAAAATGACTGTGCTGTTGTGGCAGCCAAAGTCAGGTTAACAACCTCAAGGTTTCCAGACCTGTGCTACAGGGTATTACAGATGTAGTTTCATAAGTTCAATTTGTGTTTTGGCAGGTGATTGAAGGCTGTTCCATACTCAAAACTGGACCAGGTTCCCATGTTTCCATCCAGTGCCAAGGCATGCTTGAGCTTGGAAACTTTTGGAGTTAGAAGAAAAGTTGGAATGATTTATCAGTCACCTATTGGCCTTTCATTCTCTTACTTTGTAGGTAGTGAAGCAGGTACAGGGGTGAGATCTCACTAGAAGCTTCTGCCATTGACAGAGGGAGAAGGCATACTTTCCTTCTGCCAGCATGCTTCCCTGGTTAATCAAACCAGGTTTCTCATAAAGACTATCTATGGATCCTCATAATGCATATAGAAAAACCAAAAAATCAGCCTTGGTTGGGACTTCCATATTCCAGAAAATCCAGGCTGGTGTCTCCACATAATCCAATGATGCCATATTGATGTAGTCTCAGACTTCCTGCTTCTTAACTCTTCTTTACTTGGTGTTTGCTCAATACCTAGATTGTCTATAGTGCTGTCAGTATGGCTGCCAAACCTGTCACATTTATGTCCTCTCCTTTCTCAAATCTAACTTCCATAAAGATATATTCCACTTACCACACATACACATAAATCAAAACAATGACTATCATTGTAAAGACTGACTTGGAAAATTATTGGTCTTCCAGTAAGTCACTGACGCCAGGTGGGATAGTAGGGTAACTCTTCAGGCCTTCGTCATGTAATCACTCTGGACTTCATAGGAGTTCAATAAGGAAGGGGGTGGAGCAATCAAGGAGCCTGGCTCAGGATCTGATACTGTTTAACAAGGAGGGAATCTGGTGACAAGAATCAGAACAACTTTGAGCTTTCGATCAGTTTGTTACAGTTTAAACAGTTTTCAAATAGTGCATCTCTTTTTGTCCATACCCACAAGAGATTGCTGGCATGACCCATATTTTGTTAATCCATTGTCTTCCTGAAATTTAGACAATAGGAGCAAACACCCATTATCTGCAAAATACTTTCATGGAGATTCCAAAAGATTTCCTGCTCCTCCTCTTGCTTTATTGAAAAGTAGACTGTGCTTCCTAGAGTTAAACCAAAACTCCTGAGATCACAGAGCAACTCAAAGCCTAAAGTTAGTTTTCCTTAGTTTAGAATTTCTGTACTGACAAATCAAGAGGTATGCCCAGGGCAGCTGATCTGGGAGCCCAGGATTCCCTGGCTCCCAAGAGACTGAGTTGCATGTGCTAGACCATGTGAGGAACCTTGACACACAAGATGAATATTTTCCTTACCATGGGTGCTTATGTATTGATCTCAAAATGCTGAACTCAGAACTTGACAAGTAATAAAAGTAAATGATGGGGAGCCAAGACCGTAGCATATCTGCCAGAGCTTGAGCGATGTTGGCAGGGACAGCTCTTGTCACAGGACTTAAATCATTATTCTGGTAAGAATAAGATGTCTCACGACTTGTTCCTCTTGGACATGGAGGAAGATGAGAGGGCAGTAGAAACCAAAAGGGCCAACTGGATCCTCAACCATGAGGAAGAAAACACCTGGACCTGACTGCCCTTGCCCCACAGGCATAGTTGTGGTGGACAGAACTGTGTCCTCAGCCTGGATGCCCTTGTTCAGGCTGGTGGAGGTATGCCCTTGACTTGGCCACCCTTGGCCACCCTTGCTCTGGTAGGCAGAGCCATACCTTTGGCCTGGTCACTTGTTGCCCATGACCCTGTGGCATAGATGCAGCCAGGAGGTGGTTGCGACCACTCCAGTGTGCTGTACCCTGGAGCACCTCTCATGTGGGAGGCCGGGCCTGTGAGCAACCACTGCACAGTTCACCCATTGTTGGCCTGGTCATTACCACCATCATCCAGTGGCTGTCTAGGCCTGGCTGCAGCCCTCAGCAGCAATAGGAGCCTGAGAAGTCTACAGATTTCAGAAAATGAGCTAGAGGACACTGGTGTAAAGTGCTGTGTGAAGCTGTGAAACATCCCAAATGCCACTCAGAGAATCTTGGGCTGGAGCCTGTGAGCTAACTGCTGCCTGCTGTGAGGACCCAGCTGCTGCTTTTACCCACAGTTAAACCCCGTGGGGAATCAACCTGTTGGATAATTCCTAGGTCCACAGTGGGGTCATTGTGTTAGGTGAGGCCCTGGAATAGCCAAAGTGTAACCTGAGTGCACTTGGGCTATGAATAACTGACTTTAATGAGGAAAACCTAGTGTATCTGATCACTGAAGAAGAGATAAATGCCTGCTTGATAATCCTAAGCAGTGTTTAAAAGAAAACAGATATGAAAATTCCAACCTCCCCAAAACCTGGGTATATCCTGACTCTAAACTTCTACATAAAAAGGAAAGGGATGGGGCCCTACTTTGGCCCATCTATGTATAAGAATTATAGATGACTGGCATTCGAATGAGGTATGATTTCTCTAGAACCTGTATGAGATGGATGGGGTTTTTCATTTGCTAACAGAGGTCATGAAGTCAGCAGGGGGTGGGGAGGGGGAGGTTCGATAAGGGAGATAGGAAAGGGGTCTGAATATGATCAAAATATATTGTATGAAATACCTGAACCAAGGCTAGAGAGATGATGGCTCAGTGGTTAAGAACACTGGTTGTTCTTGCAGAAGACCCGGGTTCAAATCCCAGCACCCACATGGCAGTTAACAATTGTCCGTAACTCCAGTTCCAGGGGATCTGATGGCTTTTCTGTCCTCTGCAGGCATTGCACGACATGGGTGCACTTACCTACATCTGATGTCCTCTTCTGACCTTCACAGGCATTATATGACATGGGTGCACTTACAGGCATGAAAGCAAAACATTCATATATGTAACATTAAAAAAAAAATTAAAACCTCATGTTTTACTTGAACACGGGGCATCCCAGTAATTCTAGCACTTGGGAGACTGAGACAGAAGATTTTAAGTTCTATCCCATCTGGGTTCCATAGTAAGACCCTGTCTAAAAAACAAAAAACAAGGAGCTGGACAGATGGCTTTGCAGTTAAGAGCACCCGCTGCTTTTGCAGAGGACCTGGGTTTGGTTCCCAGCACCCACATGATGACTAAAAATGGTCTGTAACTCCAGTTCCCAGGGATCTGACTTCCTCTTCTAGCCTCTGTGAGCATTACATAACATGGATGCACTTACAAACATGCAGGCAAAACACTCATATACACATAAAACTATAATAAATAATTTTTTTTTAAAAAAGAAATACCTGAATCAATAAAAATTTAAAAAAGGAATTTTGATACATGGAAATGCGAGTTAGGAAGTTGATAAGGGTCAGGATAAAAGTTTGAGTAACAGAAGAGTTTCCATTTCACAGAGGTATTAGGTCACTTTTACTCTAATAACAGCATCCCTATTTTTTCCATTAAGCACTGCACAGAATTTATTATTACTATCTAAAAGGAGTGCATTATGGCTTAGCTGATGATTTATAGATAGAATAAAATCCTTAGCCAGAGCCCTGCTGTGGCAACATAGAAAGTTATAAGAGATACTGGTACTAGCTGGCTAGATCAGGATCCTGAGACATTTTCAACAATATTTTCAAATTTTGATTTTCATCCCATTATCTGGATTGCTTATAGGATATACAGGTCACTGTGTTTATCACAAGCTTGCTTGATTGGTTATGAAAGTCATTCAATAAATATTTATAAGATGCTTTGTATTTGAAAAATAATGTGTGTTTTCTACATTAGACAATCCCAGGAAATAAACCAGACATTGCTGATTCATTCGTGAATATAAACTTTAGCAAAGGAGACATAGTGCAATGAGCATAATAAATGACATGGAATACCATGGCAGCACTTTGAGCAAAGTGATCTGACTTGCCTTTACAACGGTTCATTCTAGATGCTGTGAAAACAGTGTGTGTATTAATTGTGTTCCTTGCTGCTGTCACAAAATACTTGACAAAAACATCTTCAATAAGGATTTTTTGATCCATGGTTTAATAGGGGGTTGTTCCATTACGGTGGGGAAGGAATGGCAATGGGAAGGTGAGGTTGCTGGTCACATTGTGTCTACAGTCACAAGGCAGAGAGAGATGGATGTGTATATTCACCTTGCTTTCTCTTTTTCCCTTGTATATTCAGTCTGGGACATCCTCACAGACATTTCTAGAGGTGTGCCTCCTGGTTGATTTCAAATTCATTCAAGTTCACAATGAAGTATAATCATCATGGGGCTGGAGAGATGGCTCAGAGGACCTGGGTTCAGCTTCTAGCACCCACATGCCTCCTTAAAAATCAGGGGATCTTTTGGCTTCTGAGGGCATTGCATGAATGTAGTGCACTTATATACATGCAGGCAAAGCACTCATACACATAAAATAAAAAATAAATTAATTTTAAAATCACACACACACACACACACACACACACACACACACAAACAAACAATCACAATTTGGAGCCAAGCATGAACAACAGGATACTCAATTAGGGTCTGTTGAAATCATCCATGTACAATGTTGTGGTGGGTCAGACAAGGCTATATAGTGGTCATATTTTACATATACTTTTGCTGGGGGAGCCTGCAGCTAAGGTTGCAGTCCACCATGTCCATGTCCAGATAGCTCTAAGGAGCTTGGTGCTATATGGAGGACTCGCTTTCTCAGTGGGGGCTTCCTGCTCTCTGCCTGACCTTATCTGGAAAGTGCCTCAAAGCACGGATGCCTGGCCTTATTTGGAACATGACCTCTGGCATAGTTACCTGCAATTGCAATAAACTGCCCCCAGGTTTTTTCTGTATGATAATTAGGCATTTCCCTATAGCCAGATGATAGGATCCCCCCACCACATGTAAATAAAGCATACTATGAATACCTATGGGGTGAAACTTTGGCTGCCACCTCCACCCTATACTTTTCTCTGTCCCCACTGAATAAATGAGCTGTATCACTGAAACTGACTCCTGGAAGGTCTTTTCTGGCATGCTCACTGGCCATCCTGCTCCCTTTGTTCTCATGGGTCACTGGCTAGGGGAGGGAGAGACCCACATATTTTAAAGTGACAGACACCAGTTTTCTAGTGGAGTAAATGTGAAGTGAGAAGAGGAAAGAATTAGATGGAAATAAAACATTCCTGAAGGTCCCACACATTGCAGAGAAAAATCAGTTTGGGGTATTTTGTGTTTGAGATGTATATTAGGCATATAAAATGTGAATGGTTGTGTGGATTTTAGAAGAGTTACAGAGTGAAGATGTAATTTGAGAAACTTCAACATGGAGAATTCATAGGATAGACTAGAAATCGGCAATGGGCTCTGGAAAGGGACAATCACAAAAATGAGAGAAAAACTCAGAGAGGACTGAAATGATCTCCATGAGCACAGTGCCTACTGTTGAAAACTCAGGGTTTCTCTGGGTTCTTTGACCCCCAGTTCCTTAGAAATAGGGTTATGACACATATGCTCTGTATTAAAGAGGATGCTGGGAGTAAATGAATGTTTAGAATAAGGACAGCTCTACTAATTAAGGGATTCCTAGCTTTAATTTTTTATTTATTATTTTTATTATATGTGTATGAGTGTATTGCTTGCATGTATGTATGTGCACCTGTATCATGGAGTCAGAAGAGGGCGTTGGATTCCCCTGGAACTGGATTAACAGATGGTTGTTTGGTACCATATGGGTGCTGGGAATTGACCCAGGTCCTCTAGAAGAGCAGACAGTGTTCTTAACCCCTGGGCCATCCCTCCAGCCCCCATATATCTAGTTTTTTTAGCCAGAAAAAATTAAATATGAGATATTATTTCCCACATAATAGGAAAAGTGAACCTGACTGTGATCCACTTTTATGCTGATGTTACTTGAGCCCAGTATTCCCTGCCAGCAATCTCAGACAAACCTTGGAAACAGGTGCTTGTCTTCTTGTGAACAAACTTGCTCTCTTGCCAGGCTTCAGCTTCCACAGGTCTGGTTATCCAGGTGACCAGACTTGTTCAAGAAAAAGCAATGATAAATACAAAGGACTAGAGGCAAGAGAGTGACTAGTGCATCTGTGGAAATGGTGGTGAATCAACACTGAGGGAACCCAAGTTCAAGAGGAAGAGGGAAGAAGCAAGTCCTCAAAGCGAACAACAAACCAAACAAAAAAGGCCCTGATAAACAGGTTTTTCTGATCCCATCAATCCCATCCTGTAGGTGTAGTGGCTCTGATCTCAGGAGGCCGCTAGAGAGTGCTGAGTTCTGCACTCCCTCTGCCCTCCCTCAGGCAGAGGGCCTGAGAATACAGGGGTCTTCCTGAGATCCCAGGATCCTGCCTCCAGGTGGTGGTGAGCTTCCCCTAATTGCACCTACCTGTCCCCCTACCTGGGATTTCTTGAGGCCCCTCCCAAGGCCCCAAGGCAGATCTGGCTTTGGTAGGCTAAGGCTGAGATCCTAGCTGACAGCCCTGGAGGGTAGGGTCAGACCTCCATCTGTGTATCAGATCTCTGCAGACTGCTAGAGAGCACCAGAGTTCTGGCCTCCCTATGGCCTCCCTTTGGCAGAGGGCCAGAGAACACAGGGGACTGCCTTAGAGCCCCTGGATCCTATGTGGTAGTAAGCTTCCCCTAATTGCACCATACCCATACCCCTGTCTGGGATTTTGTGAGACCCCTCCCAAGGCTCCAGGGCAGATCTGGTTTTGGTAGGCTAAGGCTGAGATCCTAGCAGACAGCTTGAGAGGGTGGGTTCAGACCTCCATCAGTGTAGTGGCTCTGAGCTCAGCAGAATGCCAGAGAGTGCTGACTTCTGGCCTCCCTCTGGCCTACCTCTGGCATAAGGGCTGAGAACACAGGAGACTGCTTGGGAGTGCCCAGATCCTGCCTCCACGTGGTGAAGGAAGCCTGAGTGTACCTGACTAGAACTTGAATTGGGCTTCTGTGGGTACTCCTGAATAGCTGATCTGAAGCCATCAGTTCCCTCTAAATTAAACCTGAGAGAACCTGAACCCTGTACCAACCAGCTTTACATAACCAATAAAGAATCTATGCACCCTGATAATATAAACAGAAGCATACTTCAACTTGACTCTTATATGAAAATCATAAACAACAAAAGAAATTCACATGCCAAAATCACAATGGAAGAATAATAAAATGGAAAGCCAAAACACTATGTCCCCACCAAACTCCACCAATCCTGTAGAAGAGTTCTACAAGGAGAAACCCCTAGAGATAACACAGAACACTGAATTTAAAAGAACCATGATAAAAATGATCAAGGAATTCAACAAATTTAAAGAACACATGAACAAACAAATCAAAGAACTAAAAGAAGATAGAGATAAACTTCTGAATGAATTCACAAAAGAGATAGAAAGAGATAGATTGAAGAAAACAGAAATGAAGAAGGAAGTGCAAAATTCAATAAGCCAACTTGAAACAACAGGGGAAAGCCTCACCACTAGAATGAATGAAATGGAAAACAGAATATCAACACTGTAGGTTGAAGTTGAAGAACTGGACCAAACAAAGATTATGGAAAAATTAAAAAAACACAGGAATGGAATATGCAAGAGATGTGGGACACCATGAAAAGACCAAAACAACAGATCATTGTAATAGAGGAAGAAGAATTTCAGGTTAATGGTACTGACCAAATCTTAAACAGGATTGCAGAAGAGAATTTCCTGAAATTAAGGAAAGACATCCCCATACAAATATAGGAAGCACATAGAATACCACATAGACAGGATCAGAAAAGAAACTCCCACGATATATCATAGTAAAAACACTAAATGTACAGAACAAAGAGAGAATACTGAAAGCAGCAAAAGAAAACAAGTCACATACAAAGGAAAACCCATCAGAATTGCAGTTGACTTAGCAATGCAAACTATGAAAGCCAGAAAAGCCTGGACAAAGGTATTTCCAGTTATACATGACAATAGATTCCAGCCCAGAATACTTTACCCAGCAAAAATGTCTATTATAGTTAAGTGGGAAAGAAAAATCTTCCATGACATGAATAGCCTGCAAGAATACATGTCCGGAAAACCAGCCCTTCAAAGAATACTTGAAGGAATACAGAGAGCAGAGAGAGACACAACTATAACCCAGGGGCAAAAAAAGAAAATAAATAAAGATATAATCTAGGAAACACAAAATTAGAAAGAGAACACAAACAGCAATCAAAATGATGGCAACCAATACACACCTTTCAATAATAACCTTAAATATCAATGGACTGAACTGCACAGTCAAAAGACACAGGCTAAGTGAATAGATTAAGAAAAAAAATCCTCTTTGCAATCTGCAAGAAACCCATCACACCTTCAAGGACAGGCACTAACTTAAGGTAAAAGGATGGAAAAGAATATTCCAAGCAAATGGCACTAAGAAACAAGCAGGGGTTGCAATTCTAATATCTGACAAAATAGACCTCAAAGTAAAACTAATCAGAAGAGATAAGGAGGGTCACTTCATTCTGATCAAAGGAACAGTTAACCAAGAAGATATTACAATCCTTAACATATATACACCAAACTCTGGTGCACCCAAATTCATAAAAACAACACTACAGGACATTAAGACACAGATAAGCCCCAACTCAGTAATAGCAGAGGACTTCAATACCCCACTGTCTCCATTAGACAAGTCAACTGGACAAAGAATAAACATCTGAATTAAATGTTACCATACATCATATGGACCTAACAGACATCTTTCGAATATTCCACCCAAGCACCAAAGAATACACTTTCTCCTCAGCACCCCATGGAACTTTTTAAAAAACTGACCACACACTGGGCCACAAAACAAACCTCAACAAATAAAAAAAATTGAAATAATTCCATGCATTCTATTGGACCACAATGCAATAAAGCTCAAAATCAACACTGGACAAATCCCTAGTCACTACACAAACTCCTGGCGATTGAACAACACATTGCTAAACAACGAGTGGGTCAAAGGAGGAAATAAGAAAGAAATAAAAGAATTCCTGAAATTCAATGAAAAGGACAATAAAACACAACATAACCTCTGGGTCACATTAAAAGCAGTCCTAAGAGGGAAGTTTATAATTCTAAGTGCCTACATCAAAAAGTTAGAAAGAGCCCAAATAAATGACTTAACACTGCAACTGAAGATACTGGAAAGGCAAGAA
This sequence comes from Nannospalax galili, assembly GCF_000622305.1. Classification (NCBI taxonomy): domain Eukaryota; kingdom Metazoa; phylum Chordata; class Mammalia; order Rodentia; family Spalacidae; genus Nannospalax; species Nannospalax galili. Next base: position 3,310,358 of record NW_008358387.1, read on the forward strand.
CAAATGAAACCTAAACCCAACAAAAGAGAAGATATAACAAAAATCAGAGCAGAAATTAATGAAATAGGAACAAAGAAAACAATACAGAGAATCAATGAATCTAAGAGCTGGTTGTTTGAAAAGCTAAACAAAATAGACAGACCCTTAGCCCAGTTAACCAAAAGAAAGAAGGAACAAATTGAAATCAACAAAATTAGAGATGAAAGTGGAAAGATTATGACAGACACCCAAAAGATCCTGATTATTATAAGGGGATATTTTACAAGCCTATATGCTACTAACCCTGAAAATCTAAAAGAAATGGATGGATATCTGAAAGCATGGGAACCACCAAAGTTAAACCAAGAAGAGATCAACAGTTTAAACAGACCCATAGCATATAAGGAAATTGAAACAGTAATACAGAGCATCCCAACTAAAAAAAAAGCTCAGGCCCAGATGGATTTACAGCAGAATTCCACCAGACATTTAAAGAAGACATCCAACCAATACTATTTAAATTATTCAAAATGATAGAAACAGAGGGAGAACTCCCAAATTCCTTTTATGAAGCCAGCATCACTCTAATACCCAAACCAAATAAAGACATAACCAAAAAAGAAAACTATAGACCCATGTCCTTAATGAGCATAGATGGAAAAATTCTCAACAAAATACTTGCAAACCATATACAGACACACATCAAAAAGATCATTCACCATGATCAAGTAGGCTTTATCCCAGAGTTGCTGGGCTGGTTCAATATACTCAAGTCAATAAATATCATTAATCATATAAATGGACTCAAAGACAAAAACCACATTGTCGTCTCAATAGACGCAGAAAAGGCTTTTGACAAAATTCAGCATGGGTTTATGTTCAAAGTCCTAGAGGGAATTGGACTGAAGGGGACATACCTCAACATAATTAAAGCTATATGCAACAAACCCACAGCCAACATCATTCTAAATGGAGAAAAACTGGAAGCATTCCCATTGAAATCAGGATCCAGACAAGGA
>NW_008358387.1:3311599-3313094 GCF_000622305.1 Nannospalax galili
AAAGAAAGAGCAAATCCAAATCAACAAAATCAGAGATGAAAGGGGAAACATCACAACAGACACTAAAACAATTCAAAATATTGCAAGGGAATACTTTTAAAAAAAAACTATACTCCACTAAATTTGAAAACCTAAAAGAAATGGATGAATCATGGCCATCACCAAAGTTAAACCAAGGGGAGATCAACAGCCTGAACAGACACATAACAAATAAGGAAATTGAAACAGTAATACAAAGCCTCCCGACTAAAAAAAGCCCAGGCCCAGATGGATTTACAGCAGAATTCTACCAGACATTTAAAGAAGACCTCCAACCAATACTACTTAAATTATTCAAACTGATAGAAACAGAGGGAGAACTCCCAAATTCCTTCTATGAAGCCAGCATCACTTTAATACCCAACCCAGGTAAAGACACAGCCAAAAAAGAAAACTATAGACCGCTAGCCCAATTAACCAAAAGAGAGAAAGGGCACCTCCAAATCAACAAAATCAGAGATGAAAGGGGAAACATCACAACAGACACGAGAAAGATACAGAGCATTATAAGGGAATACTTTAAAAACTTATATGCTAATAAATTTCAAAACCTAAAAGAAATGGATGGATATCTAAAGGATGGGAACCATCAAAACTAAACCAAGAAGACATTAACACCTTAAACAGACCTGTAACACATAAGGAAATTGAAACAGTAGTATAAAACCTCCCAACTAGAAAAATCTCAGAAAGAGATGGATTTACAACAGAATCCTACCAGACATTTAAAGAGGATCTACAACCAATACTACTTAATTTATTCAAAAAGATAGACATAGAGGGAAAACTTCCAAATTGCTTCTATGAAGACAGCATCACTCTAATACCAAAGCCAGGTAAAGATACAACCAAAAAATAAAACTATAGACCCATATCCTTAATGAACATAGATGCAAAAATTCTCAACAAGATACTTGAAAACTGCATACAGACAGACATAAAAAAGATCATCCACCATGATGAAGGTAGCTTTATCCCAGAGATGCAGGGATGGTTCAATATATATAAATCAATAAACATCATAAATCATATAAATGGACTCAAAGACAAAAACCACATTGTCATCTCAATAGATAAAAAAAAAAAAAAAAAACCAAACAAAAAAGAAGTCCTAGAGGGAATAGAACAAGAAGGAATATACCTCAACAAAATTAAGGCTATATACAAGAAACCCATAGCCAACATCATTCTAAATGGAGAAAAAAATGGAAGCATTCCCATTGAAATCAGGAACCAGTCAAGACTGCCCATTATTCTCCACTTCTCTTTAACATAGTGCTTGAAACTCTTGCAAGAGCGATAAGATAAGAGCAGGAAATTAAAGGAATAATAGTTGGAAGAGATCAAATTATCCCCTTTTGCAGATGACATGATATCATGTCTAAGAGATGCCAAAAATTCCACGAGAAAACTAGAAATTATTAACAAGTTCAGTAAAGTGGCAGGTTACAAAATT
>NW_008358387.1:3313625-3316220 GCF_000622305.1 Nannospalax galili
ATTAACAAATACGGCCTCGTTAAACTAAAAAGCTTCTGTACATCAAAGGAGGCAACCAGGGAAGCGATCAGAAAACCCACAGAATGGGAGAAAATCTTTATCAGCAACACATCGGACAGAGGTTTAATAACCAGAATATACAACCAACTCAAAAAGCAGAGAATCAAGACAAGAAGCAACCCAATTAAAAGATGGGTAAGGAGTTGAACAGAGAGTTCTCAAAAGAAGAAGTAAAGATGGCTATGAAGCATCTTAAAAGATGTTCAACATCACTAATAATCAGGGAAATGAAATTAAAACCACTTTAAGATTTCATCTTACCCCAGTCAGACTGGCTAAGATCAAGAGAACAAGTGATACCAAATGTTGGAGAGGATGTCGGGAGAGGAAAACACTCATCCACTGCTGTTGGGGCTGCAAACTTGTGCACCTCCTATGAAAAGCACTGTGGAGAACTCTTACAAAAACTACAAGTGAACCTACCATTTGACCCAGTTATACCACTCCTTGGCATATACCCAAAGAACTCATCCTATTGCAGAGACACTTGTACATCCATGTTTGTTGCTGCTCTTTTCACAATAGCTAAGAGATGGAAGCAACCTAGGTGTCCCTCAATTGATGAGTGGATAATGAAAATGTGGTTCATATATACGATGGAGTTTTACTCAGCAATAAAGAAAGATGAAATCATGAAATTTGCAGGTAAATCGATGGAACTAGAAACTGTTATACTAAGTGAAGCCACACAAACTCAGAAAAAAATCAACATATGTTCTCCCTCATATGTGGATCCTAGAACCAAACCGTGATAAGTGAGTGTGTATCCAGACATAACTACAGGAACCAGGATAACCAGGGAGGTAAAGGAAAAGAAAGAACCCGACGAGAAGAACAGCAGGAAACAGACCTTAATAAGGGAGATATGGATAAAAATTGGGTTAGTTTAAGGGAGAGGGGAGGGAAGGGTATACAAGGAACCTAGGGGATAAGGGGAAAGAAGGAGCTCAAGAGAGGTAGGACTGTAGGAGAAGGCTATAAAGGAGAAAGGGAGGAAATGGGGGTACCTTAATTCGGAAAACTATGATGGAGGGGTGAGACAATGTGAGAGATAAATAATGCCTAGCTAGTTCTGAAAAACAGAGGGAATCATATTACTCCTACAACCTACTGACAAATTATACATAGCAGATCAAGAAATATATGTCTAGGTAAGGTTTATCTGAGAACAATTGGTCTTTGCCCAAGATCTATTTACATGACTCACAGTAATTAAAAGTTCCAGTCTGGTGGAACTAACCTTCTTGGATGTTTAACAGACATACTTTGAGGCCTATACTAATTTGGTCAGAGGTACATAAAGGACAGTTTTTGCTCTTTGCCCTCCTAGATCAACTAGTTCCAGAGGACTATGAACATCTCTCAAAATGTCCTGTAATTGTGGTGGGTCACCTGTCCTCTTGATCAAGGAGGCCAAGGAGACCCCACCAGACAGACTTGAACCAGTGTCCAGTCTACAAAGAGGAGGGTCAACACAGAGGAATCATTTCCTCCATGCTTCCAAGCAAAGCCAACCATGGTCGAGCAGGAGCTTTGACTTATCTTTGCATAGGTGGAAGTGGTGAAAAAAAGGAGTCAGGGGCTCCTCCCAAGCCCATGTGACCCCTGAGGAACAGATCCTCAAATGACCTTAAGAGTGAAAATCGATTGGTTTATCAAGGCCAACTGTATGGCCTTAAACATCCAAAAGGAAAGTATAACCAAAGGTTAAAGGAGCCAATATAATTTCTTAAGAGTCCATATGCATCGCTAAAGGCTACATAACAAGCAACAATGCCAGACAGGCGATACCTTCTTTTGAGTTGTTGGCGAGGGTGGCCAAAGGGACTCCTAGATAGTAACCAAGAAAATGAACAGAAGACCCCAATCTTATGTAAAGGAGTAATGACAACTGATTGCTGCTAGAAGAGGAACAGCTGACCCTCCTAAAACAAAGCCCTCTAGAGATGCTGACTAGCTTCGTCAGAAGGGCAAATAGTGGGGAATATAATTTCTTAAGAGTCCATATGCATAGCTAAAGCCTACATAACAAGCAACAATGCCAGATAGGAGATATCTTCTTTTGAGTTGTTGGCCAGGGTGGCCAACAACTTGGAACTGGGAAAATGAACAGCTGACTCCAGTCTTATCTAAAGGAATATTGACAACTGATTGCTACTAGAAGAGGAATAGCTGACCCTCTTAAAACAAAGACCTCTAGATATGCTGACTAGATTCACCAGAAGGGCAAGTAGTAGGGAATGGCTGGGGTTGCTGACAACACAGCAGGCAGTACCAGGGATATCAGAGTATAAGGGCTCAAGTGGGGGGAAGGAGGCTATGGGAGGGTGCATCTGGGAAGTGGGTGTATAGTTGAATAAGATTGGTTTGGTGTTCTGTGTGATACACACACACACACACAAATCAACAAATTTTTTAAAATGTATTATATTTGAGGAGGAAGCATGGAAATTTACATCATGCTAATTAGTAGAGGTAAAAAGAATTACCATTGAAATCCACCTGATGACTTTATAGACATACACAGGTGCCAAG
>NW_008358387.1:3316250-3333142 GCF_000622305.1 Nannospalax galili
TAATAATCAGATACATACAGATTAGAGATGCCTGTGCCAACATCTCAGTGTTAGTCGCAAAAACAATGAGTCTTTCTGCAAGGAACAATACATTCTAAAATGAAATGGAGATATTTTTCAAAGGTTAAAAACTCATCCAATTTTATGTCTTACAGGGATTATACTGAGTTCAATAATATATAACTATATTAATTCAACTGTGAACCTAGAAACTTACACTCACTTATGAAAGAAATGTACTTTTGCTCTGGAGTGTGTTATCAAATATGTTAAATTTGTAGTGAAATGCTTCTCCTAATCATGTAGTTATTAAAAATTTTTTAAAAAATGAAAAAAACAAAACAAAAAACATGGTACTGGCTCAAAAACTGACACATAGATCAATGGAACATCATTGAAGATCTAAACCTGAGTACATGCAATTTCAGCCACCTGATATTTGACAAAAGTGTCAAGAACACACAATGTACGAAAGACAGCATCTTCAAAGAATGGTGCTGGCAAAACGGGATCTCCATTTGTAGAAGAATGAAACTAGATCCTTACTAGATCTTTATCTTTTGCCTGGTGAAACTGGAAACTCTGAAACCTTTAGAAGAAAATATTGGTAGTAACTTACAGGATATAGGTGTAGGAAAGGATTTTCTAAATCAGACAGAATTTGCTCAGGAATTAAAGTCAGCAATCAATAAGTGGGACCTTATTAAACTAAAAAGCTTCTGTAGCAGCAAAAGAAACAATCAAAAAAGTGAAGAGAAAACCCACAGAATGGGAAAAAATACTTCACCGGTGACCCATATGATAGAGATTTAACATCCAGAATATATAAAGAACTCAGAAAATAAAGAATCGAGAAACCAAATGACCCAATGAAAAGATGGGCTAAAGATCTAAACAGAGAGTTCTCAAAGTAAGAAATAAAGATGGCTAAGAAACATCTCAAAAAGTGTTCGGCACAGGAATTAGGGAAATGCAAATTAAAACCACCCTAAGGTATCACCTTACCCCTTGGTGGGATTGCAAACTCGTGCAACCCTTATGCAAAGCAGTGTGGAGAACTCTTAAAAAACAAAAATGAACCTACCATATGACCTGGTTGTACAACTACTTGGCATATACCCAAAGGACTCATCCTATTTCTGAAATATTTGTACAACCATTTTTGTTGCTGCTCTTTTCACAATAGCTAAGAGGAAGCAGCATAAGTGACCCTCAACTGAAGAGTGGTCAATGAAAATGTGGTACATTTACATAATGGGACTCAGCAGTAAAGAAAGATGAAATAATGAAAATTGTAGGTAAATGGATGAATCTAGAAACTGTTATACTAAGTGAAGTAACACAGACTAAGAAAAGCAAATGACGTAAGTTCTCCCTCATATGTGGCTCCTCGCACCAAATCCTTTTTAGTTCAAGGTCCTTTTAATAAGATGATGCTGTACAGCAGTCCCTTCTGCATGAAATAACTACCATCATCACGACTTCGGCTGAGCCTGATCACTAAACATAGTCATAACTGGGCTTGTTTGACGGTTGTGCTTATTCATTAAAGGAGTGCCAAGCAGGGTCACTGGACCCTCACCTGAGTATCCAGCCACTCTTTCCAGCCAACTAGGCCAGCCTTGGAAGACAGAAAAAAAAATGAGGAAGAACCCAATAGAGGGATGATTTTGGAAGCTCTTGTCAAGAAACTTCGATGGACTCTCATATGAACATTTGAAAGTTGCCCTGTTCCGACTTTTTTCTAGTTCCCTGTCTGGAACTTGTAATGCTAATTACTCTTGCCTTTACTTCTCCTTCACATCTCTAATTCATGATTCCAGGACTTTCTTCTCCCCTTAGAGACAAGAGCCACACAATTTGGGAGTCTTTTAGATAGACCCACTGAAGGGGTACCCCAGTTGCCTCACCCTGCATCCCCGTTCAGCATGGAAGAAGCCAGAGAGATCTGTGTCCCTATTCCCTATTGACAATTTGGGTAACCCCTTCAGAGGATGGCATAATAAGAACAGGAGGCAGGAATTGGCTAGGCAGTTAGGGTAAAAACACCCCAAAGAAATGTATCCAGTTTCTTGGCTAAAAGACAAAATGTCTTTGGGCCTGTTAGCAACATACTGTGTTCCATGGCCAAAAATGTCAAAAGTATTTGGGAGCTTGCATCTAATCCTTAAAAGATTTTAGGGTTACCTCTTCAGAGGGGGGAAGCCAAAAGCCCCATAAAAATAAGTAAGCCAAAGAAGAAGAAAAAAAGATTGTCCAAATATCCCTTTTATAGCCATTGTATTTATGATAATCAGAATTTTCATGGTAAGCTTTCTAATACGACTAGTAAGTCTCTCACTCTTTGAGGTCCAATTGCAAATATATTTTCCCCTTCATTAACTATAAATAAAGTGACACATACAGTGTTAATACACCTCACTAACCCTCTATTACCAGTGCCCAAATTTATGAAATAACAATGTGTGAATTTCTCAGCTATGTTTTAAAATTATAGTTGAAGACAATTTACTCCTTTTAGATGAATTTTTTGTGATTGGAAGAAGGAGTGGTAGTGGTTTTGGAAACTGTCTGGCCCCAAGCAACACGGGTCTGGAGAATGTACACTACCCTAGACATTTTTACCTCCTACTGCAGACAGAGCTGACAGAACTATTTCCTCCATGAGGAAAAAATGAACTTATCATCTGGAATAGTTTATTAGTTTCCCATCACTACTCTAACCAACTGTCACATATTTAGTGGCTTTAAAACAGAAATTCATTATCATCCAGTTCCAGCAGTCAGAAGTCTGAAGGCAGTTTCACTGGACCAAAGTCAGGGGTCAACAAGCCTGCATCCCATTTCTTAAATTTTTAAAAAGTTCTATTCGAAAAGTTACAGCAAAATAAAAGTAGTTACCGAGAATAAAAACAGAACAAAACAAAATAAAACAACAACAATAAAAATCCCCCCAAACCATAGGTTTTTCCAAATGATAACTAGGAACTTTGAAGGACTTTGGTCACGGAAGTCACATGACTGTGCTTGCCTTCTGACAGCATTGCCTTGGCTTTGTTTAAGGGAAAGGCTTGTGTGATGGCTAATTTTACCTGTCAGCCTGGCTGGGTCATATTACCCTGATAGATGGTCAAACATTATTCTAGATGTTTCTAAGATGTCTCTGGATAAAATGAGTATTTGAATGAGTGGATTTGAGTAAAGACTAGTGTGTCCATAATGTGGTGGATGACATCAATCAACTAAAGACCTAAAGAATGACCTCCTCTGTGCAAGAAGGAGTTCTATTAGCAGTCTTTGAACTTGAACCACATTGGCTTTTCCTTGGAACCTTGGTCTGCTGGTCCTCCTGGCTTATTTTGGACTTGTCAATTTTCGTAATCATGTGATCAAATTTCTTATATTGAATCTTTCCAAATATGTACACACATCCTACTGTTTTGTTCTCCAGAGAAGTCTAACACAGTTGGGAGGGGAGACAGAAAGCCCAAAGGCTCAGGCTGCGTGTGCACTGTCCATAATTTTCTTTGTCCACTCTAAACTCAGGATCTTAAAGGAGCCATTGTGGGTGCTCCACACTGCTCTTGGAACCAGGCCACAGCCAGGTGCCAACTTATAACTATATGTCAGCCCTGGGTCCAGAGGAAGCTGACCTCACTCTGGCGGAATCTTGTCATTTAATTTTGGTTGAAACTTTTAAAAAGTTTTTACTTATTAATCCTTTCGTACTTTGTATGCATCAAGAGTTTCGTTTTATATATTTTGAAAGATTCTCTAAATGTTCAAATGAATTCCTGGCAAGTGACATGAGAAATCAAAATGCATAAATAAAGATTCGGCAAACCCCTTCTGAAAGGTTGCCAGCCTCGAGCTAGCAGAGTTCTGATTCCCTTGGGGCTGTTTTAATCCTTTCCCTTCCAGGTTCTCTTTCCGTTTTCCCCCCTCCCTTCTTTCCCGTCTCCTCTTCCGTTCCTTCCGTTCCCTTCCCTTCCCCCTCCTCCTTCTTCCCAGTGCCCTCCTTCTCTTCCTTCCCCCCACCTCCTTCCCGTCTCTCCCGTCCTTCCTTCCTCCTCTCCGTTCTTTGTCTTCCTTCTCTTCCTGCTTCTCTTTTCTTCACCTTCCTTCCTCTTTGCCCTCTGCTTTTGCCTCCCCTTCCATCCTTTCCCCTCTGATTCCTTCCTCTCCTTTTCCTTTCCTTTCTGTGAAGTTGCTTCTCTGGATGCTGTGATAAAAAGGGACCCTGACAGAAGCAACTTAAGGAAGAGTTCTATTAGCTCACATTTCAAGGTGTAGTCATCATAGTAGGCAAGTCAGGACTAAAATCTTGAACTAGTTTCCCAGCTCAGAAGAGAGCAATGAACGTTGGTCCTCATCTCTCTTCCTCTAGCTTATACAAACCAGGATCTCTTGCCCACAATTAAGATGGGTGTGCCCACATCAATTAATGTAATCAAGACAATCCCTCACAGACATGCTGTGGTTTGCCTTGTGGTTCTAGATTCTATTAAGCTGATAATGATCAGTAATCATCATGCCTTTCCTTTCCCTTTACTTTTCTCTTGTGCTCCACTCTTGTGCTGATGGTCCTGGAAGCCTGGTACTTTCCTTTCAGGGATCCCAGGCAAGCTTTGGGAACTCATCTTTATACAGGAAACCTCTCATGATCCCCTGAGAGGCTTCAGTTTCTCAGTTCCATCTGGCCGATGACCTCTGCCTTGCCCTAGCTATGTGACACTGAGGCGCTACCTACTGCACTAGCTACAGTGAAAGTGTCAATATTTAAAGCCAGGTGTGGTGGCTCAAGAATTTAATCCCAGCACTTGGGAGGCAGAGGCAGGTAGATCTAACAGAGATTGAGGCTAGTCTGATCTACATAGGAGGTTGTGGGACAGTTGGGGTTACAGAGAGACCCTGCCTCAAAAACCAAACAAAAACAGCAAGCAGAAACCAACAAGTAATGCAAAACAAAGAATGCCCCCAAACTTCAACCTAAACTTTGTGATATATAAAAGAAAAAAAGTCAACATAATCTTTCACACTGCGATATGTTAATAAACTCAAAATTGTTTTAAATGAGGACAGAGCAAAGACAGCCACATCCAGAGTGAGAAAGCAAACAAGAAACTGAGATTTCAATATTCCTTAGATAATGCTTTTGAGACCCTCATTTCTTTTTATGTCACTCTCCTTTTAAATAAATTGAGGATGGTGATCAAAGTATTTGGAATTTGGAATGTGAAACATCTTACCTTTTCAAAGAATCTAAAACTAGGGCCAGCGCAATTGTTCAGAGGGTAAAGATGCTTATAGTGCAAGCTAGGCTATTTGAGTTTGATGTCCAGAACCCAGGACAAGGTAGAAAGAAAGAATGGACTCAACAAAGTTGTTCTCATCTTCTATACATATGCTGTGGCATTTGTGTCCACACCTATACATATTGTGTGTACACATGCACACATACACACACACACACACTAATAATAAATGAACTTTAAAAAATCGAACACTATAAATATAAAGGAAGTTTAGTAATAAGAACTTCTATTTCCCTTAAATACATTGCCTTGTTTCTGACTCCCCTCTTAAAGACCCTGTAGTCTCAACAGCTGTACTGAAGCTATACTGTGTTGGAAATAGCCAAGCAAAAGTGTTGTGTGTGTGTGAGGGAGCTTTGGAGTTAGCTAGCTGGGCTTACAGTGCAAGCCGTGGCCCTGCTGTGCTCTCTGTAGCAGAACTATGGTGAACACTAGTTCCCACCTCACATCTCTGTGTCACTACGGTTTATAGTACATACTGGAGTTGATGTGTCAGAAGCTGAACTCATTTCTAAATTTCATCTTTCCTTTCTCCCTTTGTATCTCCCTTCTATCTTTCCTTCTATTCGTCCTCTTTCCCGTGTCTTCTCCAGGGAGACCAAGGATGGGACCAGACTCCTTAGCTCAGCACAATGAATTGATTTTCATCAACTATAGACATTATTGCAGTTAGAGCCAAATTGCTCCTTTGTATTTAATCTCCTCCCCCTATTTTTGCCTAATTTCAGGGATGAACTTCTGGATAAACATGTGTGTGTGTGTGTGTGTGTGTGTGTTGTATGTGTGTATGTGTACACACATGTGATCATGTAGAGGCCAGAGGAGGACCTTGGGGATCTTCTTGTATAGCTATCCTCATTTGTTTTAGACAGGGTCTCTCAGTGAGTCTGAAGCCAGCATTTCAGCTAGGCAGGTTGGTCAGTGAGCTATGATGATCCCCATCTCTGCCTTCTATCACTGAGGTTACAGGCACCTGCAGGCATACCTGACATTTTATATGGGAACTGAGGATTTGAGATCAGGTCCTCTTGCTTTTATAGCAAGTACTCTTATTCATTAAGTCACTTCTCCTCCTCTGGATAAATATTTATAGACTAGGTATTCACATCAGGTTGTCTTCACTGGATCTCTGGGGCAGTGCAGTTTTGTATGTAGTTTCTATTGTCCATTTAATTTCTATCCTCAAGGTTCATTATTGATATCCTCACATTTTCTTAATGGATATAGTGTCCTCTTCAGACCTCCACTCCTGGCCCTCCATCTCTCTCCAAGACATTCTCAACAATTCCCTGGCACTTTACAATCTTCTTTCTCCTCACTAAACTCCACCTTCCAGGGATTTTTTTTTTGTCTGTTTCTCAGTTAGGCCCACTCAGTGACAGGCGGGTCCAGTAATTGGTGCAGAGGGTCAAGAAATTGTGGTCCAAGGGACAGGACAGAAAATATAGGCCTTCAACAAGTCAAAACTTGTACTTTCAATTTTCTTTGCCTACCTACCTACCTACATGCACACACGCGCGCAAACGCGCGCGCGCGCACAAACACACACACACACACACACACACACACACACACAGACCCTGTCCCATTCTGTCCTTGAATGAACTTTCTGATATTGAAGAGATGATGGTCTCCAGGAAAGGGAAGAAGAGTGATGTTGCCACAGGTTAGATGATATGGAAGCCTGTCTCCAAGCACTCTCTTTTTCTGAGGTGAGTTCAGCTTGGACTTCTGAACACATGGGCAAGAAACCTTTCCTTACTGAATATATGTTTCTTCTTTACCAGGACCACTATATGAATTCCAAGATCATATTTGTCAAGTTGTCATCAGACACATGTTGAAGTTTCAGTAAATGAAAGCCTTATGCTATCATGAAGGAAGCTCAGTTCTTGATTATACGTCTTTATCATACAGTATCCAAACTAAGAGAATAGTAATATCTATGAGATTTTAGAGCTGGGTGTTCAAGTATGATAATAAAAAGGGATATCACATATATTATTTACAGACTACTTCCAACCCCTTTCAGTGGAGGGCTTTGTCACTTCATCTTTACAATAACTTAACAGGCAGACAAAATTATGCCTCAAGTTTATGGACAAGAAAACTGAGAGACAGTGCATTCAGTATCTGTACAATCACATGTCTGACAAATGTTAAATAAGAACTCAAGTTCAAGTCTGCCAGACACTGGGTTTAAAGCTCTTAAACGCCCATACTTTCCACAAAATTCATGAATACAAGCCATACGTATTACTATCCCACAAAAGATCTATTCCAGACACAATGAAAACACACACAGAAGCTTTTAATTTTTATTTATATTTCTTAGCTCAAGAATTACACACTAGCCAACGTTATTATATATTTACATGCTGAAACTGGCTGCAGTAAGTTTGAATTCAAGAAAATAATTCTTATGTGCTATTCATTTATAATCATCATTATTTTACTACTGTGTGTATCCCAGAGATTTTTAGTAGTCCTGTTTGTAGAAAGACATGAAAATAGATGCAATGATATCCACTCATGTTCTGTGTTCTCTAGCCATTGGAAGGTGTGCATTGTGCATGTTAAGAAAGGCTACAAGGTCATTAGTAAGGCTGATAATCACTACATTGTGAAGAAACTGGAATATCACTTTGTATAAAAGGACAGTTCAGAACTATGCAGGAACAATACTCAGAACAGAACTATTTAAACACCCATGCAAAGAAAATTTTGAATGGTGTGGAACTTAAATTATAGGTAATTATATCTAAAATGACTGTGGTTGAACTGTAATTGTAGAGCTGAAATGAAAATAAATAAAAAAGAATACAAACTGGTGGGTATGTTGACTTATTTTAAATGGTGCACGGACACAGACATGGCATCAGATTTGATATATGACAAATAATGACATTTTGCTTTGGGACTCAACATAAAGTTTTGTTTTTCATCATTTTGGATATTTATCAAAAAGTACTTCCTAAGGTAAATTAAAATTTGATATAGATTTTTGCACATATCTACAGAAATGTTCCAGTTTAAATTTCCAAAAACTAAAGCTATTTAAGAATGCTGCTTTTTCCTTCACTTTACAAAAAACAATTTGTTCAGGGCAGTATCTGAATTTGCTTTCTGTTGACTCCTTATTACTTTTTAAAAATAATCTTCCCAGTCCTTTTGGAAAGCGTTTTAAAAACTTTGGTGTGAAGCAGTGTCTTATTTCCCCCAGTTCCCTTTTTTATCTTTCCTTTTGAAAAATAATTCTGGAGTCTTTGGTTGAAAGGAACAATACTATCTAAAGACAGAATGCTACTATATAGCTTAAAAAAAAACTCTTCTAGCATGCATTGTTTGTAAGAAATTCCTGGAGCTGGTGTGAATAAACATTTTTATTTTCTGTAGTGCTGCTACAAATTTTTGTTTTGAAAATTGAAATGTAACTTGCAAACTTTGGCTTCTTTTACTTTGACATATGAAACTTTATTAACAATAATGATCTCTCCTATTCCCATGTGCCATTTCTAAAGCTATCTCTTGGTTGTTAATACAATGAAACAAATGCTATGTGTTTCCCACAGGAAGTGAGAAAATGGGAATGAACAAGCAGGAGTGGAAGACTGCATGTTTATGTGTTATGTGTGTGTGTATGCTCATGTTTGTGTATGTGTGCATGTGTGTGCACATGTGTGTGCACGTTCATATTTGTGTGTGAGATAGCAATGGAAACCCTTCTGTCTGGGATTCCCAAATCATTTATGCAAAAGGGTGTTTAAATTACTCTGCTGGGGCACTCCAGTAAACATACTTAGTAAAAAAATAAAAGGACAAAATTAAGACAAAAACCCTAAACAATTATTTGTATCTATTGACTATTCATTTACAGCATCTTTAATTATTTACATAATGTAACACATCGATTTAAGCCATAAACAGAATTAGCACATTGCCTTACCATAAAATACAAATTAGAAGTTAAAAATATTTAAGAAATCTTTTTAAATATTTACATACGCTCATTGAAAGTTGTGGGTGCGCACATAACAGACCCTGTACACTTAGCAAAATGGTGTGATTGCTACAGTTGTGTTTCACTCTAACGAACATAGTGGGGCTAAGTTTCTACATTTTAATTATACTTATTTTTTGTGTGTCCTCACAGGAGGTATTTTTTCCATTTTGTTATGATACTTTTGTTTTTTAAAATCACCAATGGATAATGTTATCTTTAAAAGACAGCAAGTGGAGAAGCAATGTAAGAACTAGTTAACATTTGATTTTGAGGTACAGTACTATTGTAGTTTCAAACTGTGTAATGGTTCTTGGACACTGTAGGCATTGGTTTGCTGATAGAGAAATGCTCAGTACCCTGTATTACTTGTTTCAGGATGGTGACTGTTGGTTGCCAAATTAAAAAATACTCATTTACAGGTTTAATGAAGGAAACAACTCATATTAGCTTATTCCTTTTATTTTCCCAACATATGAATTCATACATATTCATGTGTGTTTACATGGATTTATATATACACATATACATGTAGATATGTTATAAGACCTGTCTGTGTTGATATTTTCAGTTTTTGTTTTTGAACATGAAGTTAGCCATAAGACTGGAACACAGTGACCTACAAAAATGGAAATCGTCTTAGTTGCCAATTTAAAGCAGGTCTTGCCTACAAATAAATGTATTCATTTCTCCACTAGGCATTTTACTATGCTGTTATGTCTTGTGCTTTTGTAAGCTGACAGATCATTTCTGTGTGTGGTCCTAATGCTAGAATGTAGAGTCTTTTGGTTTATAAATCATAATTATTATCATTATTATTTTACTTAACATTGCTCTTGTAGAAATGAGAAGAGAGAAGGTCTAGATGGCACTGCTTGAGTCTTATTCCCTGTTGTTAAATTGTAGTAGAAAGAATTGTAACATTCCTATGCAAACATGTGGACATGTTGCATGAGATTTCAATTCGGGAGTGCATTTCATACCTACAAGCAGTCATATACAATATACATACATATATACAGATTGAGTTCAAAGACGTTGTTTAGAATGTGCATTTTAGAGTCAGAATTTGCCTATGAATTTCTCAAAGATGGAAAAAACACCTTAATTGCTGGCTATCTGGCTATTGTATAAACAAAAGAAAAAACTATACATATGTATAAATTGATAGCAATACCATTTCAGAATCACCAAAACATACCTTGTGGTCCTTTAAGTGCTGGGTAGCAAGCTGATTGGTCTTCCCAGAGTTTTCAGGCCTTAGCACCCTTTCCTGCATTCTAATTCCACTAAATATGTAGCTTTAGAATAAATTCTATATGGATTGTTTTTTCCTGGACAAGATGAGTCAGTTTTTTCTAACTACACATGATCGTTGAGTGCCAATATATGGTCTTCACTCTAGGGCACTGGCACCAAGGTCCCATCTTTTCTCCATTAACTAGTTTCTCTGTATTACTAAGAACAGTAATGTGTTCCCTGGTCATATGCATTTGAGCTAATGCTGTGAAGATGCTTCCCTCTACTTTGATCTAGATTACTTTGTTGACTTCGCTGACCATCCAAAATTTTGCTATAATCACAAATGACAACATCAAGGATTTTTATGGCTTTTATGGAAATTGCAAATAAGAGCCTAAACTTCGGC
Source organism: Nannospalax galili (assembly GCF_000622305.1). Taxonomy (NCBI): domain Eukaryota; kingdom Metazoa; phylum Chordata; class Mammalia; order Rodentia; family Spalacidae; genus Nannospalax; species Nannospalax galili. Next base: position 3,327,214 of record NW_008358387.1, read on the forward strand.
TCTGAATTGTCTTTAGAAAATCCTTTTCAGAATGGCGTGTTACAGGTGTGCCCCTGAGTTTATTGTTATGCTTGTTCCTGTTAAATTTCTACTCAAACTTCACTCTGTGGTGACAAGGGGCAGGCACTTTTATTAGTGTGATCCTCAGAAATGTTGCCTAGGATAGCCTATCCCTGGGGATACTTGAGGACTCCCCACTCAGTACACTGAAAGATCCTTGGTCATATCTGAAGTCCTGTAATTCAGATGTGTTCAAGTACATAATCAAAAATAGGAGCCAGATTTTCAAATGATATCTATAAACTAACCTCCCATCTCACCTTGGGGAAAAGTCATAAAGTAAATGATAAACTTTGAAAAAAATCTTATTGACCTCTGATAGTTGTAATGGAAGGACAAAATAACTCTATACTATTCTAAGTTTCTGAATCTCAAGGGGAAGAAACTATATACACTGTATTTGAAGGATGCTACAAGCCTTGGCCTCTATGCATTACTAGGAACCTAACTCCGAAAAGAGAACTTTTTTTGACTGTTGTAAAAATAGAAATAGCAAAGTCATCCTCTGAGAAAAAGGTCAGTAGGGCCAAATATTACAGAAAGCTTAGCAATTCATTATTTTCTATATGAAAAAGGCAAAATATAAGCCTCTTACTGTTAACAATGAAATATTTTAGCTTATTCTCTTTCTGTCCAACATGTGAATGCATATGTCCAATTAGTATAGAAAGAAGCACAGTGACATAATTTGAAAAGGAGAACAAAACTAATACATCGTGCCAGCCTGATTGTCAGTTATCTGATCTTCTGCCCTATGAATGGAGAATCATCACATTTACCATGGCTTTGGTCTCACCATACTGTCCACTAGTTTTCATACTTGCTTGATTAGATAAATTCCAATATATACAATGTAAGCACCCTTAAAATTACCAAATGTGATGAACCCATGAACTCTTTTTGTGCATGCACATACTGTGTAGTATTGCTTACTTTGGAAAATACAAAAGTGGACTTCATGGCACATAAGAAAAGGCAATTCGCTCGATCTAGGCAAAGCCTCACTGTCTGTCACCTAAGTATATAATAAGAATTTTTTAAGCAAGGAAGCTGAAGAGAACCATTAATCCTTTAGAGTAGTGAACAAATCCTCCTTTTGAGATACTTTATTAAATTAAGAAATAAACTTACAGGGAAATGATGTAAAGACAGCTCACACTGAGAAAAATGACCTGTTTTCAGTGCTCCTCATTTGACTGTTAGAATGATTCTCAGTCTAATATGTCTATCTAAGCTACCTCTAATTCCCTTCACTTTTCTATTTAGTAGCTACCTTTCGATTAGATGAGTGATAAAACATCCTCTTTAGGTATGCTGTCTAAGCTTGTGAGGCTGGAAAATAAATCCCCTGATACGCTACTCTTTGCTATTGAAACTGTGTATGGACCAGATGCTGTGTGGTACTCATAAGGGTCATGTTTGCTTACTTGCTTTATTTTTATTTTTTCAGCAACTGTCCTTGTTGAATTTTCAGCTGTGCTCTGTGGTGTTAACTCTTATTTCAACCACCTAGAAAATAGCAAGACAGTACATTTTGGCTACCATGCAATGTCTGTTCAGAAGTCTTCCTCTTTCTAAATTCCAAAGTAAAAGATACCATAGTTGGTTCTTTGTATACAATCAACTGACTCCTTAATGTGGTTTCCTGAGTCTCTTCCTTGATTCCTTACTCCACCTCCCTACTTTGATTTTGTCAAATGCATGTGAATATATTAGACCCATGTCACCCTTAGGTACAATGATGGAGAGCAGTTGGAAATGACCAGATCTCAGAGAACTGACTGACAATGCTATTGAGCCTTCTGACAGTGTCTTCTAGACAATTCCCCTCTGAGTAGGCTGTATATTAAACAGATAATGTGGAACACTTCACACTCAAACTTGTCAGCATGTGTACAAATCATTTGTATTGTAACTGGAAAACCACGAGGACCTTAGTGTATTCGTTACTTAGTAGAAGCAACCCAAATGGTATGAAATGGACCACAGGATAGGCCAGCAACTAAGGTATTTTAGTATCACTTTTGTCCTTGATTGATGTGTTTCCCAAGTCCTACATCAGGCTGTACAACTGATTGGAGGAGGAATCTAGTCCTTGCTTCCCCTGGGAGGCTGTGGTTTAGTTCACATAGTAAAGCCAATAGACGATGTTGAAGAAGGAAAATACCACGGGGAAGAAAATGCGGGACCACCGATCTATGGCGTTCACATCAGTCAAGTCGGGGATGGTGATTTTCAGTTGAGAGGCACGTCTCCTCAGGCGACTCTTCTTTTGTGCCACATGTCGCTCCAGAGCATTGCGGCCAAAACTGTGCCTGGGCAACCCGGCTTTCCGATATTGGATACTGGAGGCATCATAGGCCAGCATTGTGCTCCTGGGGTCGCCGAGTCCCATTACTGCTTCAGATGTGGCCATCTCATTTTTTATCTCGAGGGTACTGAGCAAGATGTTCTCATGGGGGTCCATCTGCAAGGGAGAAGAATCGGGAAACATAATTCGAACAATCAGTCTCTGTCAGTTTACAGAGCAAGAGGTATCATGGACACTTAACGTATTTACAATAGTGGTAAAAGCTGTTAGCTTTGCTATTATGACACTTGACTTTTCATTGTGGTTCTGCCACTATAAGCTATTTGAGTTTCAGTTTTTCCATCTGTTATTATGGTAGAGATGCAACCCTAGAGGATTCCTAGCATGTAATTAGACAATAGATTCTTGCTAGTATCACTTTTATCATTTTTACTTAGCTTATGCAGAGAAAGAGAAGATAGGACATCCTTTTATGTAATGTATAGCTTTGCTCTGAACATATATAGAAATAAACTTTATTAGATATGAGACAATGGCAGGGAATTAGCTTCAGAATTCACATAGTGTTCAGTAAGAGATGAATTAATGACAAAACTGGAACTGAAAATAGTGGGCAACCAACAGGTCCTTGGTGTATGTAAGAAGCATTTTTATATCATTTTATTCTCATTCTTGAAAATATAACAATGAGATATTATCCTCTTGAAACGCCAGTATCAATAAGGCAAAGGAAAAGCTTTGAGCAGTAGCACTCAGGTCACATGGAACTTGTCAAAACACAATAGAATTTAATACAACAAGGAGCTTAAAAAAAAGTGTAATAACTGGATAGATTGTTGGTGGTAACGGTATGAGGGTTAGGCCTGATTTGAGAGGGAATAAAGGGTAAAGGATACAGGAGAGTATTTTTTTCCAGCCTTGACTCTTCTCAATTAAATCTTGGACCATAAGAATAGAATTTAGATCACTATGCAGATATGTTATCATCGCTCTTGATGACATCTTCCTACAAAGCTCAACGATTGAATGCAGACATTGAGATTCCTAAATATAAAAGTATTGTGTAATGTTATGTGTTGTATTGAGATTTATGTTACTAGGGGGCTGGAAAGATGGCTCAGTGGTTAAGAGCACTGGCTGCTCTTGCAAAGGACCCGGGTTTGAATCCCAGCACCCACATGGAGTCTGACGATTATCGATTTAGCTGGAGAAAACGATGGCACTGGGGAAGGGGTTGGTGGGGCAGCCTCTGTTAAGATAATCTCTTCCCGTACTTCTGCTACACAGAGAGAAAAGATAAGTTCTAAGAGTCAAATGTCAAGGCCAGTTGCCTTTAAAGGACCTTAAAAAATGGAATCTATTTTCTAATCTGTATCATGTTAGTCATTCCCTGGTTAAAACCTTTCAGTGGTTCCCCATCGCTGTCACGATCACAGCGTTGAAGGCGGTCCCTGTACCTATGCATGCCTACTCCAAAGGGCAAGGAGACATTGTTGATTTCATAGCATCTGACCCACTCACCACAGCTAGATTCCTTGACATTTGGAGTTAAGCAAACACAGCACAGAAGTAAGGATACAGTGGGGGCTGGAGAGATGGCTCAGCAGTTAAGAACACTGGTTGTTCTTACAAAGGACCCGGGTTTGAATCCCAGCACCCACATGGAGTCTGACGATTATCTGAAACTCCAGTTCTATGGGATCCAACGCCCTCTTCTGACCTCCTCAAGCATTGTGTGACATGGATGCACTTACATGCATGCAGGCAATACATTCATGTACACATTATATATGTATATATATACATATATATGTATATATAATTAAAAAATATTTATGTTCCTTAATTTTAAGAGGTATCAATTATTTTAGATAACACCTACACACATTTATTTATTTATTTATTTAATTTATTTATTATTCATGAGAGGATCTCATGTAGCCTAGACCATCTCAAACCTGCTGTGCAACTGAGCCTGGCCTTGAACCTCCTGCCTCCACTTGCTGAGTGTGGGAATAACAAGTGTGCATCGCCATACCCAGGAAAAGTTATATGTTACCTGAGTACATTACTTTGATGGAGAATCAGTGTATACCAGATATCATTAACTTTTCTTTTTCCTTTATGGTGATGTTGGGGACTGCGTCTGGGGCCTTCATAAAATGAAGCATGATTTTAATAAAAGTAAATAAAGTCAGAAAAACCTAGCCAATTACAGGTACTGATGACATATGAAGAAAGTGATAAAACCAAACAATTAATCAGATTATATAATGTTCTGAAATTCATAAATTATGCAGAAGGCAAAAATGTTAGAAGGACTGTGTGTTAATAATTAGCTTATTACATTTGTGGTTTGATGGACCCGTATTATACTTTCAAAGCTAAGATCTTTTGCGAGATAGTTACAATATTTATTTATTTTTATTTATTTATTTATATAAAACATGCTCAGTCATAATATGTGACCAGCTAATCTCTGCCCCTTGATTAGACATCCTATGTGTTTGTTAATGGCTGCATTTTACTTAGTGGATAGACTAAACAAATGCATTATTAAAATTAATGTTTGGAGTTGAGAGATGGCTCAGCTAAGAGAACTGATGCTCTTGCAAAGGCACTGAACCCAGAACCCACCTGGAGGTAACAACTGTCCTTAAGTCTAGTTCCTATACTCTCTTCTGATATTTGCCAGCATTGCACACATGTGTGCACTTACACCCAGGCAAAACACTCACACACATAAAAGTAAAAAGTTAAGCAAAAATTAATGTGTGGAGTTTATAAGATTTGGAAATGCAACTGAATGCATGATGAAGGGGCACTGTCAAGGTAGGGCCAGGCAATGGCTATGACTAACACTGTGCTAAGTATTACAGAGAGGCAGTGTTGAGGAAGAAGACACTGCTGCTGGGCCCGCACGGCATGGAGAGTCCCCAGGTCCTTTTACGCACACTTTAAAGGGTAAAGCTAGAAAGTTCTGAGACGCATCAAGTAAAGAGATTTTCCCAGTTACATGCTCTGTAAATTATGCATTACCTACAGTTGTATTTATCAATCAAAGACCAAGTACTGAATTTTAAGAAGCAGACTAGTCTCCTACAAAGATCTGTGAATGAGCACATCTTGCATACTGATTGATTCAGCTGTTCTACTGGCTCTACATCGCTGCTGACTTGACTTCCTTTACAGACTGATCCAGACAGTGATGGCTCCGATGGTGGCAAATTAACACTGAATATTTGTATCTTTTGAGGAAGTAAGAGGAAGAACTCAGGAGAAGAAAGAGAAGAGAAAGATTCTTCTCTCCAAAGAGCCCTGGTGACAGGGTTTAATAAACATTACTATTAGTATAGAAACAGTAGTGAGAAGCCCTCTGTATGACAAGGATGGATGGCGAGTGAATCAACACACACACCCTTTCTGATCTTTCCCATACAATTCTTACCCTTTTCAAAGCTACAGACATTGACAAGAACACTGACCTCAGCAAGGCTCCAATTCTGGTTCAATCCCCCATCCCCCTTCCTCCTCCTCCTCCTCCTCCTCCTCCTCCTC
>NW_008358387.1:3333261-3339831 GCF_000622305.1 Nannospalax galili
TCCTCCTCCTCGGTGTCCTCTTACTATTAATTCTCCTTCCAGCTTCCTGAGTGATGGGATTATAGGCAGGTACCATCATGCCCACCTTCTTGACATTTTAGCCAGAAAACGAAATGTACTATGGGAAGCCTCTGCCAAATCTGCCAGGTTCAAACCTCTTCTGTAAAATTATCAAATCTGTGCATTCCTCAAGATGGGACGTGTGAAAAGGTCTATGTCCTGCTGCTGCTGGATCTGTAATGCTGACTGCTACAGCTGGTACAAATAAACATTGGAAATAAAAGCTGCTAAATAAATTGAATTTCTGACAGGGTAGGTAGTAAGTCCGAGATCACACATTCAAATATGGCTATGGAGGTCTTTTAAAAATCTGAAGAAGTTATAATGGAGGATATGAAGAAGTTGGTCCTGATGTGAATTAGACTGAAAAATAAATCCTACCTTAAGGACAACTAAATAAAAAAATTCTGAACATCATTTAAAGGTAAAAATCACAGCTAAGTGTTCAGCTTATAGGCTTTGACATAAAGTTCCTTTTGGATTTAATTTATACAAATTTCTCTCCTAGTTGCACTTAATTTACCATTACAAACTACGTTTTTAATTTAATGTATGACATGATATTATAGGAATTAGAGACAAGAAAAAATATTGTAGTCTTAAGTGGCATATGATAGCACATATTCTTAACTCCAGCACTCTGGGGACTGAGACAGGAGGATCTGGAGTAAAAGGCCAGCTTGTCATGAATAGTAAGTTCTGGTCAGCCTGAGACACAGACTGTCTCAAAAGAAAAAAAAATCATATAGCATTGGAGCATCCTTGAAACTGTGGTTTTGATCCTCTACTAGCATCCCCCCTCTTGTGTCCAGCTTTGCAGAAACAAATGTTGCAGAAACAAAATGTTTTCTTCTATATGTTTAATGTATGTTAATTCACTGAGAACAATATATTCATTAAAGATAATTTATTTCTCTAAAGAACATTTGCATTGAGATAGAAGGGTGGGTGTTAAATCTGGTAGAGGAGAATACATTCAAATTTCTACATTCCAAGTTACTAATTCAGAATGAGTAAAATGCATGTTGAAAATTTCTTTTAGAAACTTGGTAAAACTCTTTCTTGGTACATCTTAATTTAGTAAACTACAAACTAGTAGCTTCATCTGAAGTTGAAAGTAGGGAGTCATCATTGTAAACGGAGGGAAAAGCAATTAAGATTTGAAAATGCCTGAAGAAGGAAAAAGTGAAGGGAACTGTGTATTTAAGAACCATCAACATTTCTCATTCACAGAAAGTTTTGAACTATTACAGATTCCCATGAAACGTGAAATGGAATATAGCTTCACAATGATCTTGCCTAGGCTCATAACTTAGTTTTGAAGAGTCAGAGTCTAGCTATGTTGCTCTCAACTTACCCTAAATTCCTAGGCTTAAGAGCTTCAGTCTTCCATGTAACTAGGACTGCAGGACTGTGTGCCATCCTCCAGTTTAAAGACTTATTTTTTTAAGAGCTTCAGGGAGGTGGATGTGAGAATCTACATACCCAATCCTAATAAATCACAGAAGAACAAGCAACCTACACCAGAGGAGGAGCTAGGCTCTTCCTCCTGGGACATGCACAATATTAAGGATGCTGACAGTGGTCCCCACTAAGGGGATGTGTGCACAGTATTGAGGCTGGTGACGGTGGACCCCACTAAGGGGGATAAAGCATCTGCAGCCATGCTCACATCCCTGCCAGTCTTCTGTCTAAAATGATGAGATGATCTGGTCAAATTTCATGGTTAACTTCAAGTTTGCAGTTTAAATCATCCCTGGTCATTGAGGAGCCTGTGATTTGTCTCTTCCTCCACCAATGGAAGGAGCAAGGAGGATGTCATGTGTGCATCTTTGCAGCATTCTTACTGCATGAGCTCTAAGACACATACACTGAAAAATCTTGAGCAATGATCAGGAAACATTACAGGAGATGGGGAAGAAAGAATGTAAGAGAGGCAGGCTCGGGAAGACCGTGAAAACATTTTTCTGGACAAGATATGGCTGCTGCCTCCTAAACTCATAGAAGCCACGGTTACCTGCATAGGAGCTGCTCTTGACTGAGCCCTATCAACATTCCAGCCTGGATGGATTAGGGGGTTCATGGGGCTCTGCCTCTAGCTGAGGAGCTATTGGCAGGAGTTATATGACTGATTTAGGGGAAAGGGAATTATTTTTCTTCACTGGTGAAGCCACTGGTAAGTTCCCCATTCTCCAGTGAGTAACTGCATACCCATGCTCCACCAAGCAACTTTTATGAAACTGTTGGGAAGAAAAAGGGATTAAGAGGGAGCGGCAGGGGGGAAGAGAGGGTATTAGAGGTTGTAATGTGACCCAAATACACTACATACAGGTATGCAATTGTCAAAGAATAAATTTAGAAGTTAAAGAAAAGAAAGTTCAAGTTCCTTAAGCCTGAAGCAGGACTACTAAGCTTAGGAATGTAAGCAATGAACTCCGGCTGCTCAGGCTATAATTAGTTGAGTAAAGGAAAGCTCACCAAACTGTAAGTGTGGATAACATATTTAACCTCTCTTGAGACCATGCTATTGTCAAATACATAAAGTAATGTCTATCTCACTGGATTAAATGAGAGAACTCATATAAGTATCTTAAACCAAGCTACAAATTTTTGTTTGTTTGTTTTTGAGCTAAGGTTTCTTTGTAGCCCTAGCTAGCCTGGAACTTACTCTGCAGCCCAGGCTGGCCTTGATCTCCCAGAGATCCACTTGCCTCTGCCTCCTAAGTGCTAGAATTAGAGGCTTATGCCACCATGCCCAGCAACGTTACATATTTAACTCAAGGAAAAATAACTCTTATGATGTAGAAGTCAGGAGGAAGAGGAACCTCACTTATATCATGTGTTAAGAAAGGTTTGGGCTGGTAAGCCAGATCCCGATGCAAATACGTATGTAAGTGATGAGAGTCAACGCAGCAGCTGTTCAGGATGCCTCACAAAACAAATGTATCAATCCAGCTGTGCTTCTCCTTGTGACAGCTCTTCTGCAGGCAGCTGCTTCTAAGTTTGAGACTCTGTGAATCTTCTAGTTTCAATCTGCCAGAAACTGTCTAAAGTTGAGTCCTTATTATTCACAGGAAGCAAAGGGGCTGTGACTCATGTGTCTTCCTGATACTTAATTTGGAGACCTTGTTTGCTTCTTTATCCTTCCAGTGAGTAGAAGCAAGGAATAACTAAAATATTCTACCTTATCATCTGCCAACAAGATAAGTCTGTTTTGGAAGGCCTAGTCTGAACCCATCAGCAAAATTAAAATTTCAGATTATTTCTTACTTCATTTATATATGGGAGAAAGTGTCTCTTTCACTAAATTAAAAGCATCTACAAAGATATCTTCATTATGATGATAATGATAATATGAAATTCACATTCTGTAGATGGTCTTTGTATATAATCACATTTAAAATTCGAATAGAGAGAAGAACATTGATATCATTAACTAAACCTTGAAGACATGAGCTGTGGAGGCAGCTTTGAATTCTAGCTCTTCAACTCAGCTGCTGTGATTTGGGGTTAGCCCAAGTTCCCTAATCTTTAGAATACAAGAGCAAAAGGAAGATAACAGAATGCATATGTCGTGGAAGCAATACTGGGCCTGTGCAGGGAGAAGAAGGGCCAGTGGAAGGGAGTAGGGGATGGGGAAGGGAAGCAGGGAAGGAGGACCTTAATAAGAACAAAGTAGTTATGAAGATGCCATAATGAAATACATGGCTTTGTGTGAAAATTTGGAGAAAACTAACAAAATAGAAAATACATAACTATTGTTTGGGGGCTTGTTTTTGGATTAATATGTAATATTTAAGGAGTGTTACGGTTTGGATCCTAAATGTCCTCTATTAAAGGCTCAGAGTCAAGACTGTGGGGCCACTTTCTTTCCTCATCTTCTACTTCCTCCTGATGGTCCACCTTCTCCAGCCATACTGGGAGGTTATCAGTCATTGCCGGGATGCTTTTGAAAGGCACAGTGATACCTTAGTCGTTCCTCTTCTTCTTTTTGATGTTTTTAAAATTCCTGGCCGTGACATGAATAGTCTTACACTGCCATGTCTTCTCAGAAGGTTGTGTTTCCACAAGCGAAAAGCACAATGGAACATGGACCAAACCTCTGCAAACGAAACCTGTTCTCCTAGTAAGTTCATTCATCTCCGATGACTTTTTACATCAGTGGAAAGCCAACTAACAGAAAATACACCTTCATGTCTGGCATGCAATTAGACATGTAGCAAAAGGCCTCCATTGCTATGATACTTGCAACTTTCAACTTCTACAACTTTAGGTCCCCGGCAGGCTCCTAAAATGGTGGCGTAGCTCCCAACAGTCTAAAATGGAGAATTTGAACTTTAGCCCCTGGTAAAATCCCTCTGCTTGTTTGGAGACCAACTGATCCTGAGCTAAACTGCCAAGCCCAAGTCATGTAAAGTTACCCAACCATCTAACTACCTATCAAAGACATCTGACTTCCCCTGCTTGCTGTTGTTTCTATGCTCTGAAGAGGCAGCCTAGCAGTCTGCTTGCTCTCAAATAAACTGCTGCCTCTACCCGCCAGGGAGTTGTCTGGTCAGTGGTTTTCGGTGCTCTGCTTCCATACGTATGGTGCTGACACCCAGGGAGGAATGACTGGGTTACTTGTGATCCAGTTCCTCCCTTTACTGAACTAAACTGCTGACCAGGCACTCCTGCCTGTGATAAGAACTATCTTGCCTATGCCAGCTCTCACCACTCATTGCATCAGGCCGAGATTATGAGTCCATCTGATTTCCTCTGCCTGCTCACCTCTGACAGAGTTTGGGTAAGTGCTTTCCTACAGAGCTGTGGATCTAGTTCTCTATCTTCTTCCTCTCTCTTCCCCATCCCTCTCCTCTCTGTCTCTTGCTCTCCTCCTCTACCTTCTTTCCTGGAGGATGTCCCTTCATTTAGTCAGATAATACTAATTTTTAATGTTCTCTCTAGTTTCTTTCAGTGAATGTTCTAGTTGCTCTACCTGCCTCCCCCCACAGTGCCATCCCCCATCCACCTCTCTCCCCCAGCCTGCCTGACTGCTCTAAGCCATCTTCCCTTGGCAGTGATTGGCACAGTGATAGGAAAGACCCAGTCACTTAAGCCAATGACAAGAAAGGAAGGTTGGCTGGAGGTTTTTGAATACAGAAGAAAGTTCCTGTCTCTCCTTCTGGACAGGAAAGTGGAAATGTGAAACACTTTTGCTAATAAGGAGTCTTGTGTCATATCAAGCTACTGTTAGCAAGAGTTTGTCTTTGTCTGGCTGTTCGCTCCTTTTTTTGTCATTTCATTCCCATTAAACATTGGTAGAAAATCAGAAGATCTTCATCAGTAAGAGTCCATAAAAATGACTAGCAATCTTTTCAGGTAAAATTCGAACTAAGGTCTAGTAAGGTTTTGTGTCTGTGCAAATGTGTGTGTGTGTGTGTGTGTGTGTGTGTTTGTGTGTGTTTGAGGCAGGTTCCCATTCTGTAGCCCAGGTTGCCCTAGAACTCTCTATGCAGTCTGGGCTAGTCTCAAACTCCCCGCCTTCCTCCTGCGTCAGTTCCCTGTCTGCTGGGATTATGTCACACAGGGCTAAATTAGTAATCATTTGAGGAAAACTTAACAATATCCCTGAGTTTGCTTAAGTCACTTAGTGATTCATCAATAGGTTTTTGGATCTTTCTGCTCATTATTCTCTACAACATCACAATGTGTTTGAAAGATTGTGTTCCTGCTAATCCCATAAACTAGAATCCTGGAAACCAGGAACATTCCTTTCTGAAATTTGCCCAGTCTTTCAGAAGCTTAGCGAGGTTGACTATCCCGACTTTTCGAATCCAATTTAGAGTCTGTGACTGGTTCCGACAATTATAGAACTGAGGAAAGTTATTTTAAAACAGCTTCACATGCAATCTGCGATTAAAATGTGCAATTCAGAGAAGAAAAAAGAATATAGGCATGCATTCCAGTCTTATTTAGGACTAGTCCATCAATTTACTAGATTGTCAAGGATCCTGAATAAATCCCTGAAACCTCTGGGATTCAGCTTTTGTATATTACATGAGAGAATTTCTGGAGGTGATGGTGTCTATTCTTAATTCTATGCTGGGCAATGCTAATAGACCAGCTGGTCCTGGACTCAACTGCAGTATCCTCAGTGCAGCTCTCAAGACAGCAACCATGAGTCATCCACAGTTGGTACTCAACAAGTAACTCATTTGCATTCTCTAGGCTAGATCATGGGAGCCAGAGATGAGCTACTTTGCATTCCTGGGAAGTCTGTGAGAATTGAAGGATCTCAAGCTTTGTCTTATTCACTACAGATTAAGAGTCTGCACACTACCAGTGTCCCTGGGTCACTTTTATAAACCGTAAAAGGCACAGGGATAAATAAATAACCCTAAATTTATCATTTGATATTCAAAAATCAATGTATTTAAAGAAAGGCTCTCTCTCTCTCTATATATATATATATGGAGATCTATCATCTATCATCTATCATCTGTTTATCTAATATCTATCTATCATCTA
>NW_008358387.1:3339962-3346618 GCF_000622305.1 Nannospalax galili
TATGGTTCTATCTATCTATCTATCTGTCTATCTATCTATCTATCTATCTATCTTTCTATCTATCTATCTATCTATCATCTATCTATCCCTCTATCTATCATCTATCTATCTATCTATCCATCTATCTATATCTATCTATCTATCTATCTATCACCTATCTATCAATCATCTATCTATATCATCTATCTATCTATCTATCTATCTATCTATCTATCTATCTATATCTATCTATCTATCATCATCTATCATCTATCTATATTTCCTCATTCATGCATCTGAATTAATCACAAGTAAGGTTCCACCTAAACCCTTAGGAGAGTAGGCTGCAGAGGGAGCTATGAAATCTACTTCAGCCAAGGATTTCTTTCACAGCTGTGGTCTGGTGGCTTCTTGACATTTGGCTAATTACATGGTGAATTACCCCAGTGAATACTTGTCAAGCATATTCTCCAGCCTACCTCCCCATCTCTCTCCTCAGTACTGCTGGTAATCTGACCAAGCACTGTCAAACATCCATATGCTGCATTCTAACACCAAATCACCCCTAGCTCTGAAGTTTGAAGATGTTGGTGGACAGTGGAATTTGCTGAACTCCAGAACACAAAGGCTGCAGTTTGGGCTGGGAAATGAAGGAAAATAAATATGAATTTAGAAGATGGGGAAGAACATCATGCTCGGCTTATGATACTTCCCTAAAGAGAAAATCCTACCTGCATTCTGGGTCAAATACTGAGAATATTCAAAGGAAAAGAAATTGGGTTCAAATCACAGGTTTGCCACTTAACTAGCTGTAGGACTGAATTAATTACTTTTCTCTGGGACTCAGCTTTGATCAAGAGTGTTATTTTTAGGGACAACGAGAAGATGTAGAATAAGTTTGGATGTTTAAGTTTTGGGGCCATGGGAAGTCTTTGGAGATTTTGCTAAAATTTGTTTTCTCAGGAAAAAATTCTGATCTAGTGAATTAGGAATAGAGCTGATGGCTATGTGTTAGATCGCTGATGACTCAGCTGTTGTAGGCTGAAGATAAGTCTCTGTGCAATTCTGTTTGGGGCTAGTGGAGAGGAGATAATTCCAGAAAGCTTCACCACCTCCTGGCTTTATACAAGTTTTTAGTAAGCGTTAGCTTTTTAATAGATATAATCAGCTCAAATGAAGAAATTAATTCACTGTTTGCTACACAGTGGCCCACGTCAGGGATAGAACTCTTCCCATTTCACCAGAATGCCTTCCTGTGTATTCACAGGTCTCAGAGTTACTTTGCTGGTATGAAAAGATCAAGGTTCAGTGAAGACCAAATGATTATTTAATGTCAAGTCAAGGTATAGAAGACTGCATAACCTGGGCGCATTATACCAGAAAACTAATTTTTGTCATTTATTTTTTAAAAATTTTATTTATTATTATTTTATGTTTATGTGTGTATTGCCTGCATGTAGGTAAGTGTCATGCAATGCCCTCAGAGGTCAGAAGAGGCTGTCGGATCCCCTGGGACTGGAGTTACGGACAGTTCCTAGCTGCCATGTGAGTGCTGGGATTCGAACCTGGGTCTTCTGCAAGAACAACCAGTGTTCTTAACTGCTGAGCCATCTCTCCAGCCCATAGTTTTTGTTATTTAATTGTTATAGGACCTTGGAGTCGTTACTCCTTTGCTTTGTGGATTAGATTCTTCATTAATGAAATGAAAAGACCTTTTAAATTTTTCTCCAGGGTTAAATGATGTTCTTACATGGTTGATACATGTATCATAGCTGGACTGAGGAACAACTTGTTCCAGTTTTTAATTTTCTTTTCTTTTTGTGAGATAAAGGTCATTTTACTCTGTGATGCTTTACCTGAACATGTGGAAAACTGCCTTTCCTTCCTGTGAGATTCAGTCACATACATTATCTTACAGCATTGTGTTCATTCTCAGTGCTGACACTATCACAGGGGCTATGGTACAAGTTCAACAGACTGAATAAGACAGTAATATTGAATTTTCAAATTTCATGAAATGGAAAATCCCTCACTTCTGTTCCTATGCTCTTTCATAATCAAAGTCACAGTTACCACTTACAGATGCCAGCTTCCCTGGATACTTCTTAAAAGGACCATTGCATGGCTGAACACTAAGCCCCACTGTATAGATGATGACTCTGAAACTCGCCGAGCTGCATCATGTATACACTGTTAAGTAAGACCTGGGGCTTGAGCTTTGGGCTGTCTCCATTTCAAGATGAAACTGCTTTGACTGAGCTAGATCTCTCTGTGCCCTGAAGCTATCAGGCTGTTCTCTGGGAACAATCATTTGATAAGTATTTGGTGAATGATCAACACATTCACAATGTTCTTTCTAAATCTGTATCCCTTGTGTTGTGAGAGAAGTTTCAAGTTACCCTGCCAGTGACAATTACAAGAGGAACAAAGAATAACTGAAGGACTGTCATAGGAACACAGCTCATGAGTTTGGTTTCAATAGGCCAGCATTCTCAGCTGCTAAATTAAATAATCCCTGGGGTTAAGAAAAAAAGTTCATGTGAGCACAGAACTGATCCCTGGTGACTATGAAGGGTGTGAGGTATGTAAGACAGAAGGAAGTTAGAAAATGGGTAACAAACCTACATAGAAAGGAATTTCTAGCACTCTACAGAAGTCTTGTGACCAGTTCATGAAACCTTGTACATTTTGTGAAAACTACATGAGAGGAACGAAGGTTCTTGGTATAAAAAATGGTTAGTGTATGGAAACATTAATTGCTCCAATTTTGAACAGGGCATATTGTCAACGTGTTGAATTATCACAGTGTACTTTATAAATATGTACAATAACAATAATAATACCTATTCCTGGGCTGAGGAAATGTGACATGCTCCATAAAGCAGTCTTCCAAAACGGGTACTTGATATTACGATGCATTTGTGCGTTTGTTGAGAGAAGGCTGGGCCTGACTGGCTTCCCCTCCCTTGACTCAGATGCTCCCCTCTAACTCCTGTTTAGGGAGAGACCACAGTATCCTTTGATTCAGGGAGGAAGCCTGCTGTAGTGCCCTTGAAACTTGTCCAGCTTCCAGAAATATTCTGCAGCAGGAGCTGGTGGAAGTGTTATGAGTCAAGTAGACAGCTTGTTTATTGCTGAGGGAGATTTCAAAACTATGTCAGGGTTCATTTCTGTTTTATCTCTCTAGGTGCCCTTTGCCAAAATTAAGCATCAAGCAACCCTGCAAAGGTCTTAGCAGCAGAAGCCATAAAAAGTTCTGAAATTTCTTCAGAAACCCAAGAAGGCTTTACTAGAGGTATTGTATTTTTTGTTGCAAAATAATTCAATATTAATGGAAGATGGTTAATAAAAATTTGATGCCAGCCGTTCATTCCCAGACCTGCTCACGGAACACAGAGTTTCTTTTCTTCTAGTCAGTGTACAGTTCAGAAGCTTTGCTGAGTTTCCTCAGGGAGAATTGACTTCATGAGAGTACAAACTTTACCCCATTTTCTAGAATCTATCAAGTGTAAAATAGATATTGTAAAATACAGACATATGCACTTATATTTATATACATGAATATATGCATATATAAGAAAGAATGGTAAAGAAATATGCATATTAGTTATATTTCATCCTGTTAGAATGTTTATGAAGTCTTTGTTTTAAAATTGAACACTAATGTATGTCTTTCCTTAGAGACTATGTTAATCATATACACTAATTGGGTTTCAATATCGAATTGATATTCTTTTGAATATCTAATTGATTTTCAGTTTAATAAAGAATTTTACATTTATAGTCAAGAATGAAATCTGTATTCTATTAACTGTCTTTTGGTATCTACTGAAAGAAGGAACAGTTCTTCATTCAAATTTTATTCACAACAAATAATATTACTCTTATACTTTGAGACAACATATTAAAGCTTGCTTGGTGTCTTCTTTGGATATATCTATTTAAGGACTTTTTCTTCTCATTGATATTCATTATTTAAGTATACCCAGAGTTTACCTCATTGGTCTTTTAATAGGGCTTTGGTACCATAGTTGTACAATGTGAGCTTCTAATCATTTGTAAATTTCTCTTCCTGCTATGTCCTATAAGAATTTCAGTATAAATGAAGGTAATTGCATTTTCATGTTTGAAAGGGTTTATTGTGGAAATCTTCTTGGCCAAATGGCCAGATTCGCTTTTGGGTTGGAGTTCAATTCTACTAGATTTAGTTGGTGCAAGTTCAGCATTCTTTGTCGCATTCATTTCTAGTTTCTAGAAAGAATCTACCCTCAGATTCTCCTGCGTGTGTGTGTGTGTGTGTGTGTGTGTGTGTGTGTGTGTGTGTGTGTTTGCATGTGAGCATTACAATAGTGGATATCCGAGGACAGTTTGAAGGAATCACTTCTCACCTTCTACCACATGGTTCTTGAGATCAAATTCTGATCATGAGATTTGAATGAAAACCTGAATCCACTGAGCCATCTCGCTTGCTCAGTTTCTCCCTTTTTCTTCCTTATCTCATTTCTAATGTATTAGATCCTCTCTGTTTCAATTTTTATAGAAAACACTTATTATAAAAATTTATCTTGAGATGAGTATTTTTCAGAAAGGGTCATCTCTGTCTTCTGCAGGATGAGCCTCTGCCTCCTCTCCATGTGCCTGGCTTCGCCCAGGGTTATTATGTTGTTTCTTGGTTTACATTGTTTTTGATGCAAGCTTTGTCATTTGGTTTTCTCATTTTCTCATATGGCTACATAGCTTGGGTAAACTGTTATTAACTCTTATTGCATTAATACTGGTTTTTGATATATCTCTGCTTCTGTGAAGAGCTTCAATTTGAGGTGGGTATTATTTATTTTAGTCTTATTTTTTAATTGCTATTTTATTCTATGTAACTTTTGGATAGATAGGAGAAAATATGAGCATAGAATTCTTTTATACTTCCAACTCTCTACTTCACTTTTTAATTAGACACAGCTAAACATTAGTTTTTTCTTCCCTCATTTTAGAGGTGAGTTATACATATGGCCGCATTCTTCCACAGTCCAGTAGCTGCAGAAACTGGAGCAGAACAGTGCAGATTATCAACATTTCATTTTACAGGCACATAATTTTGGATCAAAGAATTCCATTTTAAGAAATATATCAGAAATCAACAGTGTGCAAATGTGCCCACAGTATAATTCTTATTTTATAGCTGTTTAGATTGCAAACCACTCAGGAACAATGCCTGCATCTAACAATACACACTTACTAAATAAATATTGAATCAATTATGGGCTAGAATTCAGACAAATATACCTATTAATTTGATTTATACTTGGAAATATAAAAGGTGATTGAAAATAGCAATCTATTCAATTGTAGAATGTGAATACCTATATAAAAGTATATCATTAAGTGTGAATCAAAGGCAATGTTAATAATTATATCTGTATAAGCAGATACAGGTGTTTTTCACTGTCGTTTGTATATATTTTTAAGAATAATTGTGAATAAATTTTATAATTAGAAGAGTTGTAATAACCCTTAAAAGGCCACATCTTCCCTGCTACCTTCTCAAGTACTGTAGCTAATTTTATTTGAGTGCTCTTTGCCTGAAACGGTGTTACAAGTCCTTAACATAATTATCTCACTCAATCCTCTCAGTAGCTGCATAAAGTGGAAATTACTGATTTCAGTTCTCAGTTGAGGTTCTTGAAAGGTGAAAACAGTGCCACACAGCTCAGGAAGACAATGCCTGAACAGGGACCCATTTCAGTCTGACTCTAAAATCCAACCTGCCTCACACCTGTCAGGATGGATAGGAACATCCTGATGCTTTAACAGAGTGCAGCTTTCATTTTGAAAGTCTGCTATTTACACTGTTGTGTGTTAATTCTTATTCCATACCCAGAATATGAACTTGCAAAGAAGATTCAAAGGACAGAATAAAGAGATGCATGTGAGAAAACATTTAAAAGTAAAAAATATTAAAATTTATACTTGAATGTATATCTTGGAACATTCTCTTTAACCAGCTATATGAAACAGAGGAGTTTGTGATAAACTAGGGCCTTGATCATTGGCTTAGATAGCATTCACTCTTCCAAGTCATCAGTTAAACAGCTTAATACATAAAGAGGCAAACGTTCTTCATAATATCCTCATGCTGAGAGGAATTCTAAATATTCTTGAGGCTTTATCCAATCATTAACTAATAATGCAGTGTTCTTTCATTTGAGTTTTGAAAAATGCAACATTCTTCACACATTGTTATAATAAGACCAAACATCAATGTCTATTCTCCTTTTGTTTACCATGATTAGCATTACTCACAGAGTGACTCCAGCAATCAGACTATTTTAATTTCACTAAGAGTAGCTAAATTACCCCCCCCCCCAAAAAAAAAACAGACGAAAGTACATAATCATAATAGTTGAAAGCACAGACAAGAAACTCTGGAATTCTGAAGATATCATTACTGCAGTAGTGATTAACAAACTCTTCAGTGTCTTACCCTAGTGCCTATTGCCATTTCTGAGGTAAATTCGTAACAGGTAATAAAAGTAAAAAGGCAACAAAGTGCCAAAACAAAGTAGCTATTTAATAGATCACCCACACCTGTCCTCCAGCACAAAGGCTGAACAATCAATTATCAAGACTTTGAAGTAGGGGCTGGAGAGATGGCTCAGCAGTTAAGAGCACTGACTGCTCTT
>NW_008358387.1:3346649-3348618 GCF_000622305.1 Nannospalax galili
TACACATAAAATAAAAATAATAAATAAAATATTTTTTAAAATTTTGAAAAAAAAACCTTTGAAGTCAAAGTAATATTATTAGCCAAGAACAAGCCACTTAGAAGGTCCAATGACAGGGAAGGTCCTCAGGCATCAAATCCCTGCAGGCAACCTTGAGAAGAATTCAGCCTCACTTTTTTCCCATCAAGAGATGGACTTTAAAAAAACAAAAAAAATTTGCAGTTGGAGCAGTAGTGGATGATAAGGTGGAAAGGTGCTAATGCCAAACTCAGGCATTAGCAAAAACCAGACTGAGATTTGTTTAAATCGTGTTTTGACAAGGAATTATTTCAAGTAGTATCTTTTATTTATTATGATAATAGTGCTGGGTCTACCAAGACAACATTTACTAAAAAGGTAAATAACAACAAAACAAGAACTTGATGCCATAACAACGATCTTAGGTATAAATGAATAATCTAGGAGAGAAAGTAAGCATTCCTGAATTCCACTATTTCAAAAACAGAAGTCCAAATTCCTATTCATTCAGCTGATCAAAAAACCATAACAACAATAAATCCAAGAAATGCCAAAGTATATGACATTACTGTATCATCTCTGTACACACAACAGGACCCTCAAAACACAGTCCATTTGCTTTCTTTCTCCAGCATAGCAATAACTGCTCAAGGGAACAGTGAAGCTTGGGTCCACCATGGCTATTTTGAACAAACCCAGGAAAACCCTGTTAGATCTTATGAAGACAGTTCTCTTCTCCCCAGGACCCTCTGGACACATAACTATAAATTATCTTCATGAATCCCAAACATTGTTTTAAAAGGAACAGCTAAACAAATTTATCCCAACAGAAATACAAATAAAAGGATTAAAAACTGACTATCTAACCATATACAGAGAGAAACCGTAATTGGTAGTCTGTCTAGTTGGGGAGAAGTTTCCAGTAGGGTCCCACAAGAATCTATACTGGGTCCAATTTTGTCTAATATCTTTATAAAAAGTCTGGAAGACAAAGTAGAAAATGTGCTAGTTAAGTTGATTGATGGCACAAGGTCAGCACTGGTGGTTAATGTAAACTGGGTATAGATAAATGGGCCTTAGAAAGCAAAAAAAGAGACCAACATTATCAGAGAATGGGAGAATGCTAATTCATTGGCTTTAATTTTTTTAAGTTAATTCTAAGCAGTAGAAATAGATTGAAAAAGTCTTATTCATTTTGTATTACGAAAGATTAGGCAAGATGGATAAAGACAATGCCTGGTCACCACATCCCTGAACGTAGAATAAAGAACACTCTCAAATGCAGATCCTTTATGGCGGAGTTTTATTTAGAAAAGTGGTGGCTGTAGGTTTGTCAGTATGAAAAAGAGATTGGAGACATTTCAAATGTGCAAGCAAGAATGAATCTTAAATACTCATATACTTAGCAATTGGCAGAAGAGAAACCAGAAAATAACAGAACGCTTTAAGGAAATAAAAGAGGAATTTGAAGCTATGAGCAAACAATCAAAAGCAAATTCTACTAAGAAACACACACACACACACATACACACACACATATACACACACACATCACAAGGAATAACGGGCAGACTTTGCTAATTCTAGGATAGATATTATATATTTTACTCTTTATTTTTTTTATTTTGGGAGGTATTATATGTTTTGAATTGCTATGTAGAATACTTGGGAAAATATCAGTAGATCTCATGAAGTTTATTTAAAAAGGTCTCAGTACATACAAGTTAAATTGCTACATGAAGACAGCTGACGGTGACACTTGGTTATGGACTTTCATATACTGGTTTGTGGGATTTACTCGGGTGACATTAACTAAGATGAATACATATATAGACTAATGTGTGATGAACATTTAGGTTTCACTTCATGATTGTCAGCACAGTAGAATACACAGTATGTATGATCAGGAAGACCCAGAGCACATCAGTGTCTTGGTTAACTTGCTATGCAA
>NW_008358387.1:3348648-3365096 GCF_000622305.1 Nannospalax galili
TATATATATTAGTTGCTTTGGTTTCAGGAATCACTTAAGTGACAGCATGATAACTTTTTAAAAATCTTAAAATTCTTTCCAAAAGTTATAATAAACTCATCCAGAAAAGAGATGAAACTGGCAGTATGTGTTTCCGTTGCCTTGTGGACTGTCCATCTTATCCTACCCTGACCTCAGGAGACGGCTCACCGTGGGTGAGCAGACACAGTGGTCCCATCTCCAGGAGGCTACCAAAGCTAAAAAATACAATCCCTTTCCTAGCAGCTGATTTTTTTTTCCAGGAGAGATAACAATACTTAGCTGATTATATGTGTCCAATCTTGGGGAAAAATAACTTTAGAATTACAGTAGAAAAGAAGGGACATTTTTGATAAGAACTAGTGCCATTATTCATGTGACTGGCACAAAAGATTACATAATCAGAATTCCTCAATATGGCTCTTCTATGACCTTTCATACTGGGTTGAAAAGAAAATTCAGTATCTAAAACCCATACCAGGGCATTTTTTTTTGTTTAAATCTAATCTGGGTGATGTCAAGTATCTTGCCCCATGAATAATTGGTGGTTTGGCATAGTACATTTGCTATAAATTTTATAACTAACAATCTTTAAAAAAGTGATTTCTTGCTTTAGTACTAATTTCTAATATACATTTATTTCTAGGTAGTACTGTCTTTTATGTATACAAGGCCATGTCATTGAAAAACCAGAGGAACCAACCATCGCCAATAGGTCTGGAGAAAACCAGTTTTCATGTGAAAGCAGTAATGCTTAACATATACACTATTTTAATATTTTACTAATATCTAATTCTTGTTGAGAATTTACCAGGTAATGAGGACTATGTTGCCCTTTTACAAATGATCACAATAATCTTCATAAAAACAATTTGAGAGATGAAATGTTCCCACCTTACTATGAGGAACTGAAAGGTTAGACAAATTGACTCTGTCCTCTTTTACCCAGTCTTTAAACTGGAGGGAATTATTAGATCTGAGTGATGCAAAAATATTTATGTGGAACCATTGTGTTAAATCAGAATTCTTAATATCATTGTTTTATGTGTCAATCAAAGAAAATAGTCAAACTAGACTGTGAAAGATCAAAGCAACATATTATTTGGTGGAGGGCAGCTCACTCATGTTTGAAGTGGGATTGTAGGGTGCTTTGGGACAGATGATTGCTTGTCGTGGGGAGCTGTCTTGTGCACTGTAGAAGGTTTATTTGAATCCTTGACCTCTACACACCAAATAGCATTAGCAACAGACATCACCCAGTTTGATAACTGTCTAAAATTCCTTGGGAGAAAAATATCCCTCCTCTGAGAACCACTGTGCTTGGAGATCTCTAGGTGTCTTTCTCTGTTCTCTTCCCCTGACCTGCTTTGTTCCCATCCTCCACCAGGAGGATGGACTTTTCATTATCATAAAGTGCCTGCCCAGTGAAGCTTTCTCTGCCTTCCTCTGGAAACAATTGAATTTAGAATGATCCAAGGCTTTTCAGTTCCATTCATATAAGATATCCACTGGCTCAACCTTAAATTTATCATTTAAATGCAAATTAGTATGAAAAGATCAGGCAGATGAAAGTGAAAAGAGATCAGATGTTATCTTATCAAGGCAGTCTGCATTAGGCAATTGTTTAAGCTCATTTCAAACTGTTTCCTAGGAGACAGTTTTATGTATTCATTCACTTTTCTTTACTAAGGATACAATATCAGGTAAATCATGAAATAAGTATACAGAAATATTCTCATTTGACAGATTGAGAGAGCCATACAGTAGGTTGGTTGCTGCTGTCTACCTGAATGTAGATTCTATCAAATAGAGTAACTGGGCACTGGGAAAAAAACTGACACCTCCTGGACTCTATACTTATTAGCTTTCAAGGATTACGTAGAAAATCTATCATCATAAATACCATCTTCTGAGAGGGAAGCATCCTTAAAAAATAGTCCACAACCAACTATCAGAACTGTGGCTATGTGGGGATCATAAGTGATTCAGAAGTTTCTGATTTACTCCAGATAAGTTCCAATGGTAGAGATTATACGTGTCCTATCCTTGGAATTAAACTGAAGTTGGAGATATTAAAATGGCAGTGAATTAATCAATTATTGTTATAGTTAATAGTTAGAGGTCGTTTAAAAGCATTTACATGTTTCTAGTGTCATCAATATCAAATATTTATTGAACCAAATATTATACACTACCTCATAAGCACTAGTACAGATATTAAATGAAAACACTTTATTTGTTTTTTAAGGTTTTAAGTTTAGACTATGGGAAACACATTTGTATTTATTCTACTTAGTTCAGATAGTTCTGTGACTGCAAGTCAAGTGACGTTTCATTTTGGGATCAAAGAGACTTCAGGCAAAACCCTCAAAGTGGTGATTCTTAAACTAGATTGCAATTCAGAAAACCCAAGGAAACTTTAAAATGTCCAGGCTTTAGGAGAGACGAGGAGTCAGTCTTTTAAAAATTATCTTCTGGGCATTCTACTGGGCCACTGAGACTAAGAATGACTGACTTCAAAGAAAAAAAAACTGTATAAAATTGTGTAGGAAATTTTCAGTTATGCCTGACTTGACAATGATATGGGCCTCACGCAAGAAGTGTTTGAGGGTTAAGTGGTATATGGACCAGGCATTGTGTAATCCTGTGTTCTTGAGAAAACGTTTCTTCTTTCTGTCTTTATACTGCTTTCTATCCTTTTGATACCCTGGAGGGAAGTCTTGGGTTGTGGGTGATAGATCTTTAACACATTTCTAAAGTTGTTCATTTCCATTTTAAATCAAAGAGAATGTAGAGCTCAGATCCAGGGCCTTCATTTAGCATAAACCACTGTTTAATAATGTAGTTTTATTTATATATTTAAGGTCAGGTTCTATATTTAAGCAGGTGATGTTGAGTAAGTAGCATGTGGCTTTTAAAATACATGTAAATAATGTGAGTAAATTTATAGAATTATAAACTTATAATAACACCTTCTATTCTTATATATGGAAAAATAGTGTACATGGTCCTCAGGTAATGAAGCTTGAGCATCCTTGCTGTTAACTGAAAGGACATGTAAGTGTGTTGGCTGATACATTTGGGAGCCAATTGTGCTTCTATCACTAATCTTCTGTGTAATTTTGGGAGAGAATTGCCCCCTTTTCTCCCTGGGCCTTGGTTTCCCATGTATTAGCAAGGTCATTAGCTTTATAGCTAGCACTCATCTATGAGTTTAAGAAACAAGGCGTTTGCCTTCCTCATTTACCTTGTTGACATCCAGGCGCATTTTCTCATTGTTGGCGCTAGCGGCCTTCTCTGCTGCTTTCTTCTGACGTTGGGGTCCTCTCCCAAAGAAGATGTAGTTGACCAAAGCATATTCCAGAAGAGCCATGAAGACGAAGACGAAACACCCCATTAGGTACATGTCAATGGCTTTTACATAAGGGATTTTAGGAAGAGTCTCCCGTAGGTGGGTATTGATTGTGGTCATTGTTAGGACAGTTGTAATTCCTGAAAAAGAAAAAAAAATTATAATAATAATGTTCTTATTTCCTTACTGCTCTGGCCATAGTTGAAAAAGCTAGTTTTATTCATTTGCACAAACTACAATATGTTTGGTGGAACTTATTATACACCGGTTCTGTGACTATCCCTGGGGATATGCACAAATTAGCTTACAGTGAACATGAATGATATTGGAAATTCTTCCATTAATTGTATTTTTCTGTTTATAGTTATTTATGCAGTTGGAAGTTAGAAGTATGAATTAAATATTATGAGAGATATGTGCGTAAGATGAGAATTAATATAGGGAAGACCCTAGTTCAGGTCTTTGATGTAGTCAGGACAAGATCAGGAGATGGCGAATTTGGGTGTTGTGACCCGAAAAATGAGTGGGTGTTACCCAGGCAACCAGAGACTGTAGGCTTAAGGTTACAGTGGACCTTAGAGAATAATAAAGTTTGGGTTGTAGACAGAATTCACAGCTCTTGAAAGATATTTCAAGATATTCATGGATACATTAGAGGACAGGTTGGGAGGAATTGTGATAAGAATGGAGATCAAATGACAGCTGAGAAAAGTTAAAGGCAATATAGCACTTGCCAGATGTCAACTGGGAAGAATACAGACAACTCGATTTAGGAAAAGCATGCTGGAAGAAGTGTGGAGAATGTGGCAAAAGCAAACAAGACAGGAACAAAGAATGCCAGTTAATATGCTTTCAGGATAATCCCCACCAATGATGGAGTGGTAAGTTAAAATACTAGCCATAGTTCTAAAATCTATGTGTGTATTATACAGATGATACAAACAGGCTAGTAGAGACATTTGGATACTGGAAGTGGAGGGGTTAAAGAAGCAGGAACCAGAGCTCTCATGTTTAGTGGTTGGATACTCAGCATATAACACCCAGATATGTATTATAGGATTCCTCATTGGAAATGTCATCTTCAGTTGGGATATTTACTTGACCCATTGCAGGTATCTCTAACAGCGGAGAGCAGTTAGTCTCAAAGCTGTCATTGGGAGGTAAAAGCACTGGGAGTCCAGCGTCCCCACTATGACAGAGTCTGGCCTTGTAGCAAAATGGTCTTGTGAAATAGACAAAGGTCCAGATGGCGTGGATGGGAAGTTGTATTGAAAGTGTTTGAACTGAGATCTTTCTAACTCAGGAACAGGTCACCTTCAACATCACCCAAAATTACATCCCAAAAGTTCAACTTCCTTTTTAAGAGTTCTCAGGATGTAGTTTTCTGATTTCATTCTACCTTGCTAATGGTTTTTATTTCACGTTTAATAGAGTCTCAGTATTAGCTATAGAAATATAAATCTTCACTTCAGTTTTGCTTTTGATAGTGTCTTCTCACAGATCTCCAATGTTTTGCATATTAGTCATTCTAAAACATTTTGAATTTCATTTTACCCTTTTATCATTTCAACTTCAGATTACTGGGGTCACATACATACTAAAACTGGCAATGTCAAATTCATATTGATCTGAATCTCATTTGAAGGTTGTTCTTGACCTAATATAAAATGGTTCAAATAGAAAGATATTTTAAATACTTCTTTTATTTTTAAATTTAAATTTTTTAAATGTATGAGAGACAGTTTATTTTGAGGGAAAATTTGAATGTGCGGTCCTAGAACACATATTTTGGTTACCCCAGGCTCCATGTTTAGTCATAGTAGCAGTTTGATGAAATTTTTATAACAGAACAAAGAAAGTCATAAATAAGGCATTTTTAAATACTTTGGGTGGGAACAGTAGGTAGGCAGGTTATAGCCAAGTGGGGAAATCTCTACTATAGGCTCTTGACCTGCAACATTCCAACCAACCTTTCCAAAATCACTGACGTTTTAATCAGCTAATCAGCTTTGCTGAAAGTTCAGTATGTCAATGAAAGAGACAATGTCAAATATTTATTGTTCCTACAATAGACATAAAATAGACAGTAGATTTTTAACTTTATGTAAGTAGAATAGTATTGTGTTCATTTCTTTTAAAACACTAATTTTTATTTTTCATGTATATGAGTGTTTTGCCTGCATGTATATCATGCAATGCCTGTGGAGGCCAGAAAAGGGGGGGTCAGATTCCCTGTAACTGGAGTTCTGGGCAGTTGTTAGCCGCCGCGAGGGTGCTGGGAACCGAACTTGGGTCCTCTGGATGAGCAGCCAGTGCTCTTAACTGCTGAACCATCTCTTCAGCCCCAGTATTCATTTCTTTACTAGCAAATATTTCCTAAACACCAATCCCTGGGTAAGATAGTATGGAAACCTGACTAGACATGGACCTTTACCCAGTGGATCATTCTGTGCTGTTGAGGAAGACCATCACATAACTAATTAAACACAAATTACTTGTGTGTGATTAGTCAAGATAGGTAGCTTTCAGTATTCTATGAAAACACATGACAGGGGCTTAGCTCACTCCTGGAGGTCACTGCTTCTCCCATCCACCCTTGAGCCAACTCATTCTAATCTAATTGCAGCCAAAATGACTGAAAATAAACCGAAACTGAGTCACAGAACTTATTTGATCGGTCTCTCTATTTCACTTGGAATAAAAGCAAAGCTTCTGCCAAAACTACAGATCCCTCTGTGAGCTTTTGCTCCCCAACCCCCTTATCTTCATTGTTCCCCGTGACCTCCCTCGGTCTTGCCCTGAACAGGGCCCCAGTGATATTCTCTATCTGTTCCAACCTCAGAGCTTTTAGTTGGAGTTTGGACCATCACAGCTCACATAGTTACCTGGTTCTTCATTTTCCTAAAGTCTTTTCTCTAGCAACAACTTTCAAGTGAGGCCAGGCTTGATTATTTTAATACTCCCTGGCCTAACTGAAGATCTGTTACTCTGTTTCCTTCTCTTGACCCACCCTATGATATAACTTTTTGGAATGTTGAGGTTTTTTTTTTTTTTTCCCTACTTTTCACTCTTTTAATACATATGCAAAGTGTTAGGTTTCATTATGACATCATCAAACATGATTTTGTTGTGCGTCCTCCTCACTCGTTCCCACTAGTCCTCTGTGCCCTTTACCTTTCCACCCCAGGTCATGTTTCTGCTTTCGTGCCACATGTGTTGTATTGCCTCCCACCCCCTGCTCAACACCTCTTTTCACCTTCTCATAGTTACCTTTCAAGTTCCATTCACACACACACACACACACACACACACACACACACACACACACAAACATAAAGGCTAGGATTTACATATAATCAAGAATATGTGGTGTTTACCTTTCTGAATCTGATCTGCTCATTTAATATAATTTCCAGATCCATGTATTTTTATGCGAATTTCACAATTTCATTTTTTACAGCTGAATACAATTCCACTGTGTATATGTATCGCATTTTCTTTCTTTATTTATCTGTGAGCAGACATCTAGGCCTGTTCCGTCTGCTTGCTCTTGTGAATCTTATCTATATTTTACTGGAGAATATAACTTCCAGAAAAGGATTAGTATCTCTTTGGCACCTAGTACTGCTAACACGTTAGAAGTTAAACAAACATTTTTGAATAAATAATGACTTTTCTGTGACAGTAATGACTGATTCAGAATCTTATGTTGAAGTAGTCAAAAATTTACTGTTTTAAACATGTATTTATTTAATGTGCCTGAGTGTATGTATGTGTGCCACATGCATGCAGTCCCCCTAGAGGCTAGAAGGATCAGATGCCTTGGAACTGGAGTTACAGGCAGCTGTGAGCCACCATGTGGGTCCTGGGAACAGCAAGAGCTCTTTACTGCTAAGCTACCTCTCCAGTCCCAGCTCATTATTTTAAAGGGAATAGTCAGAACACCGCATAGTAAAAATCTGTTACATGGACTCCAAAAAAATTGTTTATGAAATGTAACTTATTCTTTTCCTCTGATATTATAACAGAAAAACAAAATCAGGCATATGAAAAGCATCAGGACAAAAGAGTTCCTAACACTCTTACTCCACTGTCTGTTGCCCTGTGTGTCCTGCTCTAAAGCACGAGTAAAACATTAGAATCATTGCGTCTTAACTGTTTGTTACATAGCACATCTCCTGATCCCTGCTCAGGGGTAGGGGCATTGAAGTGAGCCTTTCTCAGCTAAAGAAGCACAAGAGCAAATTGAGCAATCATATAAGCATTATTATGCGAAATAGGTTTTAATAAAATTATCAAGCTGACGAAATCAATTTCATTACCAACAGCTATACGGTTAACTAATTTTGACATGGAAGAGCTTTAATTTGTGTTTAATTGATTTAATGCTGAACTGGATCATCAAAGTCTCAAGTATGAACTCTTACAATGGGCAAAGCCCAGTTTTATGTATCACAGATTCCTAGGTAATGAAAGCCCCCCCGCCCTCAGTAAGTCACACTCACACAGAGGTGGAGAGATACAAAGAAAGAAAAACAGAGAGAGTCAGAGAGGAGTCCACAGTTAGCAAACGGCCTACCTAATGCCACCCGTGCAGCGGAAGCATCATAATTAATCCAGAAGGAGACCCAGGAGAGGATAGTAATCAGGATGGAAGGCATGTATGTTTGCAGGATGAAGTATCCAATGTTTCTCTTCAGTTTAAAGCTGAGGGACAATCTAGGATAAGAACCTAGAAAGGCAGTTGAGAACACTATCATTATTAATCAATATTCATAACATACTTTCCATTAAGGATCTATAAACACTTTGCACATCTTCCCTAAATGTAATTTTAGCTCTGGTGAGGGATACATTTTTCCTGCAAAAGCAGTCTGGGAGCCGTGGAGCTTCAATCAGCAGCAGTACCCAAGTGTGGAATATATCAAACTCCAGCAATGAAAAGAAATCCTTGTTCTTCCTTGCTCAGCTCCACATATCACATCAAAGACACTTACTCTCTGCCACTGTGAGAACAAGACAATTTGGACAGTCACTGTTCACTCTCTCAGTTGGTCCTCAGTGCATTTATATTATGTTTTCTTCCACATAAGAGGAAAGCTATAGGCTCTGATGGTAGCAAAAACATCTTCACAAACCACAGGGTGCATTTTAAGTCTATGATCAGTGTTCAGTTGTCCGTGTATGTTTCTAACTTGTAAACGGTACTATTTTTCTTCTTAATAATTTAATCGCTCCCATTATATTACTAAAAGAAATTATTTACCCAGAAAAGCACAGAGAATCACTGCTTTTGAACAATATTTATGAGACATATACCTAAAGAATCAGTTTCCTGCTGAGGGCATAACAGTATGCATGTAGCTACCCTGAAACCAAGCATGCAACCAACAAAACAAACAAACAAAAAACAACCCCCAAACCACCTGGGTGTGGCAGTTGCTTTAATCCCAGCACTTAGGAGGCAGAGACAGATAAATCCTTGTGAGATGGAAGTGAGCCTGGTCTACTACATAGGGAGTTCCAGGCCAGGTGGGGTTACAGGGAGATACAGTCTCAAAAAACAACAAACAAACAAACAACAAACAAAAAACACCAAACAAACTAAAACCCAATATTTATTAAAACGTAAAATCTTTTGACTGTGATACTTTGGGGAGTTACCAGTTTAGAGAAGACACATCAGAGAGTGGACAATCTTGAACTATAAAAAGTTCACACTGGTAAAAGGCATGGAAGGCCGACATTCTCACTATTTGAAAGAAAGTTTTATTTAGTTTCTTGGGCTAAGCCAAAGGTCTTCGTATAAAAGTAAGAATATTTCAAAAAGGAATTCCTTTTCATGGAGCTGTAGGGATTTGGAGGCATCGGGCTTATGAAAAGATTCTGGAAATAGTTTTAAAAGTTAGAGACATCTTTTTGTATTTTCACTAAATCACATAAATTTTTGGTGGAAGTGGTTTTCAGCTCTGTGAAGTCTCTGAATCCTTTCTACTTGATTCTAGAACTCTGCATTTACAAAGTTACTTATTTATGTGACTGTTGGATTCATTTCAATGAGAAAAACAGGAAGGGGACTATTCCTGCAAGCTTATTTCTTCTACTAAAGTAGTACCTAGCAAATGGCTGCCTTCCTGGATCCTTTGCAGATGAGCTTGTGTGGCCATCCACAACCTCAGGGCTACATGGCAGAAGGGGTAATGGGGTAGGGTCAGCTAGGCATCTGAAAGGGGTTAGCTCAAAGAGAAGGCAAAACTGAAGGAATTTCTACCCTTTGAGGAAAATATGGCCCTCCCCTCTACTGTCTTTTGAGAACACCTCCATGCTCAGTGTCAAATGAACCACCACCTGGCAATCCACAATGCTTCAAAGAACTGTGATCAACTCTGTGGTTCGTAAATCCAAGCCAACTCCTCGTTCCTCTGTCCTCTGTCCTCTCTTTCTCTCTCTCTCTCTCTCTCTCTCTCTCTCTCTCTCTCTCTCTCAAATTCATCTCTTCTCTGGCAAATGAGAGGCATAGAGATGCTTTAGCTCTGCTGGGGTTGCTCTGGAAAATGTGCATGATTCTAAATGGTGCAAAACAAATTTATTAGCAAAGTGTCTATGCTACCAATTCCAGGGATACAATACTAGAAAGAAACCTTCTAGGAAAATTTGGTAAAGATTCATTTCTTTTAACCCTTTTCCCGGATACGAACCTGTAGAGAAAACAACCTTCTTGGTGATAAGTTTGTAATCTACGATGGAGAACTGTGGAAGCTCAATCTTGGTCACCCCCGTGACTGCGTTGTCATCACCACGCCAGTAAAACTCAATGTCGTCAGTTGTATACCCATCTGTAAAAGAAAACACACACAGGTACACAAAATAGAAACACACAGAAAGCACACCTGTTGAGAAGATGAATGCTGATATGTTAGAAGCCACAACTAAAGAACACGATGCAGACCAAGCATGTGAGGTCTACTGAAGCATTTCAACCTCATACAAACCTACTATGAGTAAAGTATCATGAGACCTATGCTAGGTGACAAAGGCCTGGGGAAACTAATAGCCTGCATCCTCTTACAAATAGGAAGTGGTGTACTTGGGGCATAGGCCTAGGTTTTTCTGGTTAGGAATCTCATTCTATGAAATATGAGCATATCATCACACAATTGGATTGTGTTTAAGAGAATACAAAAGAAGAGAAACCTCATTCAAATGATCAGTTAGTGTTTGTTGCCCCAAGTCATCCTCTTTAATATAAAATATTTGAATTATAATATATTTGGGTTTCATGAGAGAAGAGCAGGCATCATGAAGAAACGAGTCACTAATTTTCAATACTTGTGTAGATCATCTTGAAATTTGATTATGTTATATCTAATTGACGATTAAAAAACCCTCAAAACACTATTGGTTCTAATAGCATACAGATGATCTGAGTGGATACTGTACATTATATAGCACATTCTGGAGGCATGATTCCAGTCATTCAACAGTCCTTTACTGCACCCATATGATGTCCATTACTGAATAGTCTCTGGAGAAAGGATTCTCTATAACAAACACATCTTGTTAGAATGATACTTTCTACCTTTGACTCTGTGAGACATTTCAACAAATGAGAATGGATATCATCACTACAAAGAACTTCACATATTAGAGTAAAATAATACTTTATAGAGACATATGCGATGGTGTATATCAATAATATTTGATAAACTTAACAATCCTCAAACATGTCTCTCAAGCAAGAAGTATGTATTATATTTTACATATTACATGTGAAAAGATGCCATATTTAGCTCTTTGAAAGACTTTTGCATTTGGATAGCTGAATGTTACAAGCCTGAGAGCTGGTCCCTCAATGTCTAAAGCAGAAAAACAAATTAGAGAGTATTTATGTTCTTTGCCTTTTGCTATGTGACTAATCTACATGGCATCAATAGCTGGAATGGCAATCTTTTGATGCTTAGTTTATGATGATCAGTAAACAAACTTTATTTCCCCCAAAGTAGAGTTAAAACTGTAAAAATGGAAAGGAAATAAAATAGAAAATTATATTTTTCTTCTTCTGTGTGTATGTATGTGTGTGTTCCTGTGTGGGAGCAGGCATGCACATGTGGTGCATGTGTGATGTGTGGAGGCTTTCACCTTCCATCTTGTTAGGAAAAGGGCTTCTTGTTTGGCTTCTGGATAAGCCAGCATGCTGGCTAGCTGGCCTGCACGCTTCTAGGAATTCTGCTGACTCTGATTCCCATCTCGCCACAACAGCACTGGGATTACAGACACAACCTCCGTGTCCAGCTTTGCATGTATTCTGAAGATTTGAAATGAAGTCCTCTTGTGTGTGGAGCAACTGTTTTACCAACCAAGCCATTTCCCCAGCTCACAAAAATCATTTTTTGACCATAGTAGGATATTTTCTATTTTCTGTGTAGAGTACAGTGCAGCTCAGATAATGGTAACTCTCTGGAAGTCTAAAGTTCCATTTATCCATAAGAACATCTATTTTTATTTGATACCCAAAAATAGGCATTTTAAAAGAGTCATTGAGCATTTTCATAGCTGGTACTACAGTGTAGGATTTTGCTTAACAACTAATGACTTTTTTTTTTAAAGAATAGTGCTTTATTGAATAAGCTTTATTCACAGAAAAATAAGCTTTAATCTACAAATGTCAGATCATACAGCAGAAAGGAATTTTCTTAATTTTCCATACTGATGGAAAGGTTCCTACTAATGAAAAAAGCCATATAATTATATTCACAAATATAGCACTCTGTCTCAAAACATTCAACAAAATTATTCACAACACTAATATAATGACATATGAATCGTCATCCTGTCAGGTAAAACACAACAATGAAAAAAAATGCAAACTAACAAATTACATTAAAGCCTTGGTTACATCAAATAAAAAACACAAATTTGCTGCTAAATACAGACAAAATTATAAAATATACTTACATGGGAATTTTAAATGTCACACTAATGTACACCACAGGCACCTAGTAAATGCCAAAAATCTGTGTACGTATCTGCAAACTTTAACCTTTAAAATGGAATCTAACCACCCAAGCATTAACGTCAGTTTAATTTGAAGATGTATGTATTTCAGATTGTCATAGGCTATCAATTATAAAGTATCACTTAATTTGTAGCTAAAGCTATGGCACAGAACAGCTGAAATATGAACATTTGAGACTTCCAGGACAGGTAGTTTGGTGAAGCTTTTCATCTACTACTACTACTACTACTACTACTACTACTACTAAGTTTTTCATTTTCTGACGTCCTACTTAGCGATACAGCCTTGAACAAGTGACCTTTCATTTGAGCCTCAGTTGCCACAACTATAAAATGAGGGGGCAAGTAAGCTACTCTCTAAATTCACTTCTGACATTCTGTGACTATTATTTTAACGAAGAAATCTATGGTATGTTTATTTGCAAACACCATAGACTACAATGAAATAGAATTGTGGAATACTAATTGATTATATACCACCAACATCTTATTAGCATGATCTAATTTAGAGCACTGTTTTGCTATAGTGCTGCTCTGATACAAAACGTTATTTAAAACTAAATCTCAGGTGCATGATTTTAAGTGTATCTTAAGCAATAGGTTAATGGTACAATAAACACATCTTCAGAAGAGAACTCACATTTAATCAAAATTCTCTACCTAATCTTAAAAAGTGAGTTATCTGTCCCAAAGGAAAATGACTTGTTATTGAAGGTCTCAGTTTTCCTTATACTATTAGTATTAGAAACTCATAGTCCAAGATGACATCTCAAATGCAATCTAATTAATTGTTTATTTTTTTTTAAATATTTTATTATTTTTATTTTATGTGTACGAATGTATTACCTGCATGTGTTTATGTATACCTATGTTGTGTGATGCCCACAGAGGTCAGAAGAGGACATCCCTGCAACTGGAGTTACAGATGGTTGTTAGCCACCATGTGGGTGCTGGGAATTGAACCTGGGTTCTCTGCAAGAGTAGCCAGTGCTCTTAACTGTTGAGCCATCTTTCCAGCTCGTAGTGTCTGTTCTTTATACTGACCTGTCATTTGGGAGCTAGTTTAGAGTCTTTGATAAAGCAAATTACAATAAGAGAAGGAACACAGTTCCTAGAAGCAAACAAACTAGGTAGAAATGCATCATAGAATCGAGTTTGTCATACATAAGCATGAAAATGGATATTTGTGAAACAAGAGGCCAATCTTCCCATGAATGGAGTTCTAGCCAAAATTCTTCATGATTTCAAGATAATCATGCACAGTTTATTGTGAAACAGTCACTACCACTTGTATACCTAGTCAAGGAGTATTAGGCAGATACTAGACACCATCTCTTTCAAGAGAGCCAAAGTATCAGAACCAAAGAACTGGGTTTTATCATCTCATAAGTCTAATAATTCATTCAAAATTATTATTGAGTTAATGATCTGACTTAAAGATCTCATGGTGTTTTAAATAAGCATTTCAGATAATTATACTGCAGGTGGCACATGAAAACATTGAGAACAGCCTGTAAAGCAATTTAAGGTGATGATAACTATAATATAATAAATGTATTAAATATAATCATTTGTTTCACTAGTACTTGTATGATAAAGTACTTTATTATGCATTTTATCTCACTATTAACAATTATTAAAATTATTAACTATTATTTATAGGGAAGGAGTATTTATAAACATTATTTTACTATTGACTGCCTACATTTTGAATTAACTATTTTTGATCTGAATTTCATGTCAGAGAAATCTAACACTCAGAAAGATTACATAATTTGCTTAAAGTCACATTATCTGTTATGTAATTGAGTAAGGAACTGTTCCCATTTGGCCCCAAAGACCATATGTTCCCACTGCACAACGTGATAGGAAATAAAAGTGTTCAGTATATTAAAATGAGCAAAATGCCCATTTTGTAATATCAATAAAAGGCAGACAATGTGAAAAGAAGTGAATGGAAAAAAATCATGTCTAAATATTTCCTGTAAATGACCACGTCTGTGCTAATGAAGACCATTCCTGGTCTTCCAGATTCCTTTCCTTCCCACCGCACCCCCTCCCCAGTACTTACCTTCTTTTATGTATCTTACACATCTCTGGACAGAGTATTGAGAATATGGTTGATTTTTCAACAAGATTGTATAGGAGACATCTGCTAGTTGTTCAAATAGCAGAAACATGACTAAGAACCACACATATTTGACACTGTCTCCAAGATAAAATCTACTAAAGAATAGACAGGAAAAACATTGTTCAGAAAATAATTTAATGCATATGTGGACTTGAGTGGGCAGTCATTTATAAAGATGCTTTATGTGCTGTGAAATTATATATTCATCCTGGCTATGTACTAAATATTTTCAAAATGAATCTTAGAAATTTAATTAGAACTTTTAAGGATTATCTGGAGGATCTTCATTGTATATTTCTCCCTGTGTCTTCTAAAATTGCCTCACATAATAGCAATAGATGTGTTATAGAAAGCATTTAGAAAAGAGAACTGCATAATTCTTATAACTGTACTGGAGAGGTAGTGATAACATTTTATTTGAGATTTTAAATAAGAATTATTAAAATAAATATTAGTTACATACCATTTTATGGTAGTTTAATTAGTAGAAAAAAGCAACCACATAATGAGAATATGCCAAAGTGTTTGGAAATTGATAATAAAGCTTTTAAAGGTTTTTTTTGGTGTCCAAGATTTGGGAATGTAACACAGCGAAATAGAATATTATACAAATCTCTTAGCTTCTGCTAGTCTTAAAAGGCAAAATCATCTTGGAATCACTTTGGTTATCTCTGTCTAGAATATTCCAAGTGAAAAACAAATGTGTGCACTTACACCACCAGCTTCTGACTGAGCCAGGGCAGTCAAGCTCAAAAGCCAGTTCAATATACCATGTAGGATTGGCTTAGAGCAGACTTAGTTTTCTTACTTTGAATCTTCTCTGTGGGGAAATACTTCACAGTCTTGAAGTGATTAAAAACTAAAAGAAAATATATGCAAATGTATATGACCTGACTTTCATAGCTTTCATAATAATAAAAATAATTAGATTTCCTTTAGAGCCATCAGAAGGAGTCGTGCATGGAAGCTCTTCCTTAATATATTATAAACCAAACTTACTTTTTATATTTTATTCATGGAGTTCCTAAAACTGAGACATTATGCAATTTTTGTGTTTTTATCATCAAAACGAAACCCCACACAACAAATTCAAAAGGGTCATGAAAATACAAAGTATACATTTACTGGAATTCACCTCGAGGAATTAAAGGAGTGAAAGCTACCCACTGCTGATCTAGAAGCATGGATATGCATATTTATAAATTAATCTATAGGAGGTAGGACTAGGAGACGTATTTTCTTTGAAATACTGGTTAAAAACGTGTACTACCTGAGATCTAAGGAACAGAAATGTTACTTTAAACAGCCATACACTAGCTGAATGCATATTTTACAGTGGTGACACTGTTTTCTCTCTTTACTGTCATCAGTGTGATGGCTAATCCTGGGTGTCAACTTGACTGGATCTGGGATTAACTGAAATGAGAGAGATCTTCTTGATTGGATCATCTGAAGCTGGAAGACACACCCTAAATGTGGGTGTTACCTTCTGATGGCAGCCTGTATAAAAGGCCAAGGCAGAGGAGAATGCCTGGCTTCTTGCTGCTTGCCTTCTCTTTTGCTGGTGAGTTCCTCTTGCTGCTGTAGACTGAAGCCTAGCTGATCGTTTGGAATTTGTCAGACCTTCAGTGCCAGATTGATACTGAGACATCCAGCCTCGTGGACTGAGTGACTAGGAATTCTCAGCCTCTCCAGTGTGGTGCAGCCATTGTTGGACTACTCAGACTCTATCCTGTGAGCTAAGCTGATAAATCTCTATACATATATATTCATCCTACCAGTTCTGTTTCTTTGGAGAACCCTGACTAATACAGCCTTTCATCATTATAATATTTTAAAAACAACACTTCGTATTTTGCTCCTATCTTCTGAAATTTCAAGTACTCATATTTTAGATTGTTGCATTCTGTCTACCATGTCATTGCAACATAC
>NW_008358387.1:3365533-3367268 GCF_000622305.1 Nannospalax galili
GAGGGCATTGGTGGGGAAAGATTGGAATCCTGACACATGGGATGGAGATGTGTGGGAGAACCCTGAGGAGGCTGAGGGTTTTGAACCCTCAGACTCTGAGGTATTTGATTCACCTCATGAATTAATCTCCCCACCCTCAGCAGACCCACCCTCCCCACCCTTGCCTGAGGAAGCTAATCCCATTGAGGAAACTAATCCCATTCAGCAAGACAAAGCTTATGTCCCTCAGGGCCCAGTTGTTGCCTCTAGACCTATAACCAGACTCAGAGCTAAGCAGGCCCCTAGAGGAGAGATAGAAAGTGTGGTCCATGAGGAGGTGCGCTACACCACTAAAGAACTTAGTGAATTTGCTAATTCTTTCAAGCAGAAGTCTAATGAATATATCTGGGAATGGATTTTAAGGGTATGGGATAATGGTGGAAGGAACATAAAATTGGATCGGGCTGAGTTTACTGACATGGGCCCCCAGACTAGAGATTCTAGTTTTAATATGGAAGCTCACACAGTTAAAAAGGGTGTTAAAAGTTTATTTGATTGGTTGACTGAGGTATTTATCAAAAGTAGGCCTACTGACAGAGAGCTGGAGATACCTGATATTCCTTGGCTTAGGGATTGTAAGGCTCAGGCAAAGTGGTATGCTCGAGTGGATTTACAGTGCAACACCAAATCCTCCACAGTGGGAGAGCCCAGAGGACATGCATTTTACTGATTTTATAAGATGGAAGGTACTGAGACACCAGAATGTTTGAAGAGCTTTGTTTTTGCTCTTTTCCTTATGCCGAATCTTACAGTTGGAGATGCTGCTGCTCAATTGCATAAATTAAATGTAAATGTAATAGGTGTAATAGGACCTCAGAGTAGGGGATCACGTGGCAGTACTGAATTGCCAAAGACAAGATGAGCGTACTTATGGTAATGGGCGGCAAACGCAAAATGATACCTACAATGGCATGACTCGAATGGACCTGTGGTACTGGCTAATCAATCATGGTGTTTCCAGAGATCACATACATAAGAAGCCTACTAAGTTTTTATTTGATCTGTATAAGCAGAAAAGCTCTAGGATGAATGACAGGAAGTCAGTATTGGATCTTAGCAATAGAGAATCTTGCTCAGTCAACCAATTTCCAGACTTGAGACAGTTTACAGACCCAGAACCCCTTGAGGAAGGACCTTGTTACAGTACCAAAGAGTTATGCTGTTCGCCACTCACCCATCGTTCCCTAGAGAGACCTGCAGCCTTTTACTAGAGTAACTGTACATTGGGGGAAAGGAAATAATCAGACTTTCCTTGATCTATTGGATACTGGTTCTGAGTTGACACATTCTGGGAAACCCTAAAAAGCATTGTGGCCCTCCAGTTAAAGTAGGGGCTTATGGAGGTCAGGTGATAAATGGAGTTTTGGCTGTAGTCTAACTGACAGTGGGTTCAGTGGGTCCCCGAACTCATCCTGTGGTTATTTCCCCAGTACCAGAATGTATAATTGGGATAGATATACTTAGGAATTGTCAGGATCCCCACATTGGTTCCCTGACCTGTGGAGTGAGGGCTATTATGGTTGGAAAGGCCAAATGGAAACCACTGGAATTGCCTCTGCCAGGAAAAATAGTGAACCAGAAACAGTATTGCATCCCTGGAGGGATTGCAGAAATTAGTGCTACCATCAAGGATTTGAAAGATGCAGGGGTGGTAATTCCCACCACATCTCCCTTTAACTCTCCTATTTGGCCTGTG
>NW_008358387.1:3367614-3370633 GCF_000622305.1 Nannospalax galili
CCATAATGCTGGGTGACCCTTGAGGTGGGGACAACAATGCCGAGCCAAAGAACCTCAGTTCCCATGTTGGGAGCTGCTAGTCTATTATGTGCATTGAGCTGTGGCAGGCTTGTTTACTGAGTTTGTGTTATGCACACCAGTACCTAATCTGCCTAATCAGGAGGAATGTGTTTATATGGAGAGCCTCACAATACCTGACCTGGAGGCAATAGTGGTAAACAAAAAGATCAAAGAAGCCTTTGAAGTATTTGACCGCTCCTTGACCCTCAGAGACAGGTGGGAAAAACAGCTGTTGATAGGAATTGAGTCTTCTGTATAAAAAGGCAGAGCTGAAATGAACCGGGGCTGCAGGCACTACTGTCAGCCCTCCCAAGCATCTTTTCTGTCTCTTGTTTTTTCTTTCAGTCCTCACTCCCCCTTTCAGGTACTGTCCATCTTGGCTGGCTGGCACCGGCAAAGGGCCTTCTACCTCAGTGAAATTACTAGGAGTTCAGTGGTATGGAGCATGCAGAGACACTACTTCTAAGGTGAAGAGTAAGTTGTTGCACTTGGCCCCTCCCACCACCAAGAAAGAAGCATAATGCTTGGTGGGCCTTTATGGAATCTGGAAGCAGCACATGCCTCATCTGGGTGTTACTACGACCCATATATCAAGTGACTTGGAAGGAAGCTACCTTTGACTGGGGCCTGGAACAGGAAAGGGCCCTTCAACAGGTTCAGGCTGCTGTACAAGCTGCTCTGCCCCTTGGGCCATATGATCCAGCAGACCTGATGGTGTTTGAGGTATCAGTGGCAGATAAAGATGCTGTTTGGAGTCTTTGGCAGGCCCCCATAGGGGAATCACAGCAGAGGCCATTGGAATTTTGGAGTAAGGCTTTGCCTTCATCTGCAGACAACTATTCTCCCTTTGGGAGACAGCTCTTAGCTTGCTATTGGGCCTTAGTGGAAACTGAACATCACCATTTGACCGGAGCAGCCCATCATGAGCTGGGTGTTATCTGACCCCCCAAGCCATAAAGTAGGCCATGCACAGCAACAATTCATTATCAAATGAAAGTGGTATATACGTGATTGGGCTCGAGCAGGCCCAGAGGGCATGAGCAAGTTACATGAAGAAGCTGCCCAAATGCCTATGGTTCCTACTCCTGTTAAGATGCCTCCTGTTTTCAAGCATGCACCTATGGCTTCATGGGGTGTGCCCTATGATCGACTGACTGAGGAAGAGAAGACTAGGGCTTGATTTACAGAGGTTCTGCATGCTATGCAGGTACCACTCAGAAGTGGACAGCTGCAGCATTACAGCCAATTTCTGGAACAACCATGAAGGGCACTGGGGTAGGAAAGTCTTCACAGTGGGCAGAACTTCAGGCAGTGCACATGGTCGTGCATTTTGCTTGGAAGGAGAAATGGCCAGAAGTGTGACTATATACTGATTCATGGGCTGCAGCCAATGATTTGGCTGGATGGTCAGGGACTTGGAAGGAGCATGATTGGGAAATTGGTGAGAAAGACATTTGGGGAAGAAGTATGTGGCTAGATCTCTCCACATGGGCAAAGGATGTGAAGATACTTGTAAATGTAAATGCTCATCAAAAAGTGGCTTCAGCAGAAGATGAGTTCAATAATCAAGTAGCTCAGATGACCTACTCTGTGGATTGTCAGCCTCTTTCTTCAGCTATCCCTGTCATTGCTCAATGGGCCCACAAACAAAATGGCCATGGTGGCAGAGGTTATACATGGGCTGGACAGCATGGACTCCCACTTATGAAAGCTGACCTGGCTATAGCTGCTGCTGAGTGCCAGATCTGCCAACAGCAGAGACCAACACTGAGCCCCTGATATGGCATTTTTCCCTGTAGACCAGGCTGCAACCTGGTGGCAGGTTGACTACATTGGACCACTTCCATCTTGGAGGGGACAGCGTTTTGTCCTTACAGGAATAGACACTTATTCTGGTTATGGATTTGCCTTTCCTGCATGTAATGCTTCTGCCAAAACTACCATCCAGAGACTCACAGAATGCCTTATCTACTGTCATGGTATTCTGCACAGCATCACCTCTGACCAGGGAACCTACTTCACAGCCAAAGAAGTGTGACAGTGGGCCCATGGTCATGGAATCCACTGGTCTTACCATGTTCCCCACCATCCTGAAGCAGCTAGCTTGATAGAATGATGGAATGGTCTCTTAAAGACACAGTTACAGTGCCAATTAGGTGGCAATAGCCTGGAGGTCTGGAGCAGGGTCCTCCAGAAGGCAGTGTATGCTTTGAATCAGCATCCAATATATGGTACAGTTTCTCCTATAGCCAGGATTCACGGGTCCAGGAATCAAGGGGTGGAAGTGGGAATGATTCTACTCACTCTCACCCCTGGTGACCCACTAGGAAAATATTTGCTCCCTGTACCCTCGACTTTGCACTCTACTGGCTTGGATGTTTTGGTTCCAGAGGAGGGAGAGCTTCTGCCAGAAGAGACAACACACATTCTGTTGAACTGGAAGCTAAGACTTCCCTCTGGACACTTTGGGCTTCTGATGCTCTTAAGTCAGCAGGCTAAGAAAGGAATAACAGTATTAGGAGGGGTGATTGACCCAGACTACCAGGGGGAAATTGGACTCATTCTCCACAGTGGAGGTAATGAAAATCATATCTGGAAGGCAGGAGATTCCTTAGGACGACTTTTGGTGTTACCATGTCCTGTGATTAAGGTCAATGGGAAACTGCAACAACCCAATCCAGACAGGACAACAAATGGCCCAGACCCTTCAGGGATGAAAGTATGGATCACTCCTCCAGCGAAAAAAGCCAAGACTTGCAGAGGTGTTTGATGATGGTGGAGGAAATACAGAATGGGTCGTAGAGGAAGGTAATTCCAAATACCATGTGACTAGTTGCAGAAATGTGGATTGTAATTGACATGAGTATTTTTGTCCTATTTGGTTAAGAATAGGCTTATGCATCTGTACACATATGTTAAGTAGATACTTGTGTTATTCTTCTTTGAATGTGTAATTGAG
>NW_008358387.1:3371050-3411639 GCF_000622305.1 Nannospalax galili
CTGGTGAGTTCGTCTTGCTGCTTCAGACTGAAGACTAGCTGATCTTTTGGAATTCGTCAGACCTTCAGTGCAAGATTGGGACTGCTGAGACATCCAGCCTTGTGGATTGAGTGACTATGGATTCTCAGCCTCTCCAGTGTGGTGCAGCCATTGTTGGACTACTCAGACTCTATCCTGTGAGCTAAGCTGATAAATCTCTATACATATATATATTCATTCTACCAGTTCTGTTTCTTTGGAGAACCCTGACTAATACAAGCAGTCTACACATGTATTTTGTTATTTATTAAGTAAAGTATCCATTTTAGAATTTTAGTTTGCAAATTATATGTAAAGACACCGAGACATTAAGCCCCAGAGACCAATGAGAACATTGAGAAGAAAAAAATTACTGATGCTACCATTTATTTTTTATAGTGAGAAATTACAGTGGCATTGTCCTTCATTGGTTATTTAAACATTGTTCTTCAGTGGGACTGGTATATACTCTAAGGTAATTATGGATGTGGACCACTCACTTGCCAATCTCTAACCGTCACTCAACAGGTTGTTTAACCTATGGCTAATGTCCTTCTCTAAACAGCTAGTAACACATGAGAATTACAGGCCAATTCTATTAGAATAGATCACAATATAATTGACTAGTTTCATTTTTTTTAGAGAACCGTAATAAGAACCATTTTACCTCAAATTTCCTGTCCCCCCCCCCAGGTGTATATAATAGTACTTTAAAAACCTTCTGAGTAAAATGACTCACATAATAAGAACCATTTTACCTCAAATTTCCTGTCCCCCCCCAGGTGTATATAATAGTACTTTAAAAACCTTCTGAGTCAAATGCCTCATTACTGAAATGTTAACTTGTAACTAT
This sequence comes from Nannospalax galili, assembly GCF_000622305.1. Classification (NCBI taxonomy): domain Eukaryota; kingdom Metazoa; phylum Chordata; class Mammalia; order Rodentia; family Spalacidae; genus Nannospalax; species Nannospalax galili. The sequence goes on from NW_008358387.1 coordinate 3,371,922, forward strand.
TAGTATTCACATTTTTATGTGGTCACAATGAGTGTCTAAGGAGCTATTAGTAAATCTTGATTTCTGTTCTAAGAATCATTAATCCTGTAAGGTGCTTCATTGAAAAAGAGCTCCACAATGAATATATTTGAGAGTAACAGCACATTTGGGTCCCTGGTTATAGTCACAAAACATTTAACACAATAAAGGAAAGGAATTGAATTTATTCTCATAATTGTTTTAATAGCTTTGTATAATCTTCATCGCTATTATGAGATATAAAATGTATTTATCAAATCTGTAATCATTATGCCAAAAAATCTGAATTACTGTAACATTTTGTATATTGTTAAAACTGTAACTTTAATTGTAAAAAAAAAAAAAATAAACTTAGCTCTGTCACAACCCAGAGCTATTTGGCCAGAAAAATTTTGAGCATATAAAACTACATATCCAGATCTAGTAATTCCTTAAAATTCTGGACAGAAATAGTTAACACATTTTAGGGAAACCATACATTGTCCTTGAATTATTTCCACTAAAAATCCAGAAAAGCACTTGAGAAGACACATGGAACTTTAGAAGTAAATCTTCCTTCCTTAGAGTAAACATCCTTTTACTCCACCCAAGTTTTCAAATATTTTCCAAATAAAGATACGGAATTGCTTTTGGTGGAGCAAAGCAGACAGACTTTACAGTGCAGTAGCATAAGGACATGTTCAAAAGAAGTCAAACACTCTTCTGTGTAACGTGAGTGACTACACTTACAAGCCTTTCAGTCCACAAGCAGAGTGGGCTATGCACACAGCATACACCACACACATACACTGGGCTACATGTGCAAAAGTAAAGGACTATATAGTCAATGCCAAAGTCACTGAGACTTTCAGGAAACAGTGAAAAAAGCACTTGTCAGCTATGGCTCTTTAAATTCAGCAGTGACTACTGCCAAGGCACGCTGAGTGATTGCTCTGACTCCTTAATTGTAACTCATTCTTCACTCTGTTCTTTAGATGAATGGCTAGACACAAATGTTCTGCTGTCAAATCACTTCTAGGCCTCAAGCAATTCAAAATAATTGGCCTAAGGAAGGTCAGCCTTGATTAGCTGGTGAGGTATTATAAAGGATTTCTCAAGTCAAGGCCCAACATATATCCTCTATGAAAGATAATCTTTTTCTAATCTCTCCCTCTTTCTCTCTCTCCCTCTCTGTGTAAAATTACCACATATAAAAATTCAAGTCTTATAAGAGGTTATAAAATCTATCACATTCAAATAAAATGTCAAATGGTAGACTTTAAAATCCATTCCCCCAGACAAAACTATAATTTTTATCTCCATATGGGAACAGAGTGATCTGATGGCTGTTTCTGAAAGTTTAACTCCATAATGCATCCCCTAAATGTTTTTATTGTATTTGGAGAGATGAAGTCATTGATGTACATACTGGCCAGGACTAAGAAATTATAATAATTATAATAAAGAAAAATAGCCATAATCAACAATAGCAGCTTCTAGTTGGGGAGACCTATGAGCCAGCTACAGCATTGATCTTTATATATGATCCTGCAGTGACAGTGAGTTGGAGTGGGTTCTGGTCATCAGGATTCCTCTTACATCAAACTCTGATATTTCAAAATGCGTGAGCCCTCAGTCCTAAAATAATACAGAAGACTCAGAAAAGTTTTGGCTTCAAAAGTAGGCCAGTGCTTTTCAAACTTGCTGTGCATGGAAATCACTTAGAAATCTTGTTAGGATGCAGACCTGAATTTAGATGTGAAGCCTGGGATTCTGCAGTTCTATCAAATCCCTCGGTGAGCAGATATTGTTTGTCCACGGACCGTCCTTATGTAGCAAGGGATTAAAAGGTTTTACAGAGTGAAATTTCTCTTCTCTGCCATGAAAGTCAGGCAAGAGACACCTTGGATCTAGCTTGACAGACCAAGGAATGGTATTTCTTGTGAAGAAGTTTTATTATCTCCAAAATTAAAATACTTTTGCTTGTTGTATGAGAGACACCAGAATAGAAAATTCTGATACTCTATCTAGAAGCCTGGTTTCCTTTAACTGTCTATAATCACCAATAAGTAATCCTGAAGAAAGGAGGAGAGGGGGTTAGGCCCCAAATTTTTATGCAAACTTAATACTCATGCCACTTTTATTTAAACATTTAGCCTCATTAGGACTAAGAATACTATACCGTCCACTAGCATTGAACATTTTTGTTTATGTTCCTCCATAGGCAGATCAATAGTCTTTTAGGTGTTCCCCATTTCTCCACTTTTTCACATAAACTACTACTATTGCTTTATTTAAAACAGGTGGAGAGTCAGGCATAGCAACACATTTAAATCTCAGCATTTTAAAATTAGAGACAGCAGGATTTTGTGCTTAAGGCTAGCCCAGGCTATATAATGAAAGCCTACCTCAAAGAAATCAAACCAACAAACCAAAAACTAAAACATAAGAAAATCAAAATGAGAATAGAGAAGAAAAAAGAATAAAATAAAAATAATTTGATATTTTTTGTTTGTTTTTACTGAATTTCTGTGTATTTCATACGGAACAACTCAATCAATCTTAATCGTCTTTATACCCCTGTCCCCACTGGGGCCCTCCCATAGCCCCCCACAACAGTGGAGCCTATATACTCTGTCATCCCTGTTAAGGCCCACAGTGTCAAGTCAGTGTCCCCAGACATTCCCCAGTGCAAGTCCATCCACTGAGGTCTAGTTAGCCTATCTAGAGTCCCATGTTTTAAGAAGATCAGCTATTGTTCACCTACAATCAATTGTCAATATTTCTGCTATTTTTATGTTTCACAAAACAATATGAAAGGAAAAATATGGAAAATACTTGGATTGCCTTTCCAGGTGGCCAAAAATTAAATGAAAACTCTTCATTTAGGTACTGAAAACTTCCATGAAAAGTCATCTCCCTGCAGCCCTGTCATCTAATAGGATTCTTTCTCCTGCAAACTCCTTGTCTCCTGCCTATTTGCTTCATGAATTACCAGAAACTCTTTGACCTACAGGCCCTGGATCATGTTAAATTAGTTATCTGAAGTATTTGCTCCTTCACATCTAATGCCAGCACTCTTGAAAGGGCCATATCAACTTCCCACTTTCCCAGACCCTGTCTCTTTTCCTTTAGTTGACACCCTTCTTGCTTCCTGTTCCAAAGGTTCATTTCCAGAGTGTTCCAGTGGAATTTCAACCACTCTGTGTCTCACAGGCAGGTGCATTACACGATCTGTGCATGTGCTGGTCTCAGTGAGACAACTGCCCAGAACCATGCCTGGCTCTTCTCTGTAGCTCTGTTCCTTTTTGGGGGTCTTATCTCAGGGTGGCGCTTGTCCCAGTTGGCTGAATTGAACTGTCAACCTGCAAATCCCTTCATCTGGACTCATCAAATCCCCTCTGCTTGAACAGTGATTTTTCAGATAGCATTTGCTGAGTTGCAAGTAGCGGGTGATAAGCAAGTCTTAGGTATCAACCTCATTAAAGAAAGTCATTAAAGAAAGGCAGTGCTGCTAGCACCAGTCCAAAGAAGGGGTCTATCTGTAAATTGTAGCAAAGGCCCTGGGTTGAAGCCAACTTCCAGATGATGCAGAGTTTTAATAGATACTGTCATTCCTAGGCTGAACTAAAATATCCTTTGAAGGGTCACACTCCTCTAGTAATCACTTTCTCTGGGCTGATAGACTTTGGAAACCAATCTGCCACACTGGTCTCCAGAGGGACCTGATACCTGCAGCTCAAATACAATAATGCTCCCTAGTGAAAGTGGATATAGTCACACAAAAGAGCGTGCTAACTCAAGAGAGATAATGGAAGATGTTTAAATTAACAAGGCCAATTGAATGGCCAAGGAGATAAGCACAGCTGTGCAATAAAATGCCATCAACTGTGACACAAACCCATCTGCCATCTAATGAGAGGTGACAAAGGAAATAAAGGCCCAGCTGACTGCTGCAGGAACTGATCTGGGCCTCCTCCATCTTCACCCATTCTTTTATATACCCTCCTTGGGATACCAGGTCAGCTGGGGGAATCGCTTATATAAAGGATAACAGAATGCTCTTGAAGAAGAAATTTTACTCTAGAAAAATTGATCTGGGATTTGTACTATTAGTTTAAATTTTGACCAATAACAACATCTTTATATTTTATACACGATCCCATATTGTTACTTACAATATATCTTTTAAGAGCTTTCAATATATATTTAATATAAATTATCTGGTAAAGAATCTACTAGTCTAGGCGTGGTGGTGCACATCTTTAATTCTTGCACTGTGGAGGCAGAAGCAGGCAGATCTCTGTGAGACTGAGGCCAACCTGGCCTACTAATAAGTCCCAGGTCAGCTATGGCTATAGGGAGACCCAGTCTCAAAAAGACTCCCCCCATACCAAGAAAAAAAAAGAATCTATTTTCTTTACTCAGCTGTTAGATCTTATTTTAACAAAGCTTACATTCCTTACATTTATAAGCATGTCATGGAGTGCAAAGGTGGTAATCTCAGATACTTAGTATACATTTGTGGAGACAGACTGAAATTATGTTCTATAAGAGGGTTTATGTACACAGCAGGAGGGAGGCCTTGGGGGCTGATGGTTTACATGCCACTTGCTGAAAGATGTGCATAGTTAAATATGGTTCTGCTGTTTTGTCTGGGTAAGTTGGGAAGCATTCACTGAACTGAGATAAAGTGAGGGCTTTATAAACTGCCCACTGGCTTATGTGATTACAGCATTTCCTCCATGAAGCCAAATGCTTCCAAAGCATTGCCTCATCTAGTCTGTAATAAACTCTCTGACATGGAGGCTATTTTCCTCATTTTATAGATACAGGGCCCACTGTTTAAAGAGGTTAAATTATATGCCCTAATATCAAAAGTGGGAATTTAACTGAATCATCTTTAGTATCTATACCTAAGTCAATATATTTACCATCCCACATTATAATATAAAGCCATATGTGTGTATTATTATGTAACAATATAGAAATATATTTTGGACTGGGGTTTTTCATTTTAGATCATAGTTTTGCACATCTTTACTGAGATACGGGGTCATCTGAAGGCTTGCTTATTTAACTATTCTTAGTAAATCCACTCAGCTTTGCAATTATACTTCACAGTTCCTACCATGAAGATGTAGACTATTTCCCCCACCCTGAATCTGAGCTGTCCTTGACACTTGTTTTAATCATGAGCAAAACTGCTGAGAGAGCTCTGAGCTTGGGCTGCAGGACTTTGCCACTTTGCTTACTCTTTGGGAATCCTGCCAGCTGCCACCATGGAAACAGGCCTTGGACAGCTTGTGGGATGACATGGAGCCTGAGACAGGGTGGTCTTTGCCATGGCAGCCAGCCAGAAAGTTCCTGGCTTTCCTTCATGAGGACAATAAATGCATGCAGGGACACAGCTAAATTGACAGAAACCCAGGACTCTGTTGTTTTTAAAACAATGATAAAGATTGTTTTTGTTTTAATCAAGTAAGTTTTTCGTTAGCTTCTCCAGTAGCAAAAGCTAAATGAAAACATTCAATTCTATTTAAGACAGAAAATAGAACTTCTTACCCTTTCCCCATGGAGAAGTATAACACACACACACACACACACACACACACACACACACACACACAAAAAAAAAAAAAAAAAAAAACTAGGATAGCATTCACAGTCATATCTGAGCATTGCTTGGGGAAATCTCCAATTGTTTTTTATGAGTTTTAGAGGCTGAGACATATGATATAACACCAACCAGAAGATCTACTTGGGTTAGTGTGCCCATTCTACTACATATGAACTGCACATGTGACTATGCACATGAACGTAAGGCACCGAAAGCTCAATTTCTACATCTGAAAAGAACACTGTTTTTTTCTAAAACAACAATCTTCAAATTTCAATCTCCAAATGTATTCTGAAAAGGCTTTGGAAGAGTAAAAGGCATTTATAAAAGTTCTGGTATCAATATTTGCTAGCTAGAAATGAAAACACATTGAAAAATATTTATCGCTATCATTAATTAGTTGAAACTAATGACAGTGAGGCTACCAGTTGATAATATCAATAAAAGCTCTATGAAGGAGTTTTCAAAAAATATATTGAGAAGAGTCTATTATTTTCCTTTTTGATTTATTTTTATTTTATGCATCTGAGTGCTTTGCCTGCATGTATGTGTTATGCAATGCCTCCTGAGGCCAGGAGAGGGCAGTGGATCCCTTGGAACTGGAGTTACTGATGGTTATTTCTGCCATGTGGGTTCTGGGAACTGAACCTGAGTCTTCTGCCTGAGCAGCCAGTGCTCTTAGCTGCTGAGCTGTGTCCCCGTCCCCAAGTGTGTTATTTTCAATTTCAAATTCTGCCTTTTAAGGCTCAAGCATCATTGAGGAATAGGTAGCAGAAAAACTGTAAGAGCCAGAGATGGTAGATGACCACAAGGAAACAGAGTTTTCCAGACAGTGGGGGAAGTTACTTAAACAAACTTACAGAAATGGTGACAGAATGCACAAGTCCCATGCAAGCTCAAACCAGACAAAATTCCAAGATGAAGATGGGAACGTGGTAAGAAATTCCAACCCTAACCTGAGGAACTACTGGAAACAGATGTCAGTCTCTTTTAAGGGTAATTTATTAATCCTAAATAAATGAACAATCCCTTCATAATATAAACATTAAAAATATGGGTATAGAGGAATGTACTTCAACAAATCTACAATCAACATTATAGTTAGTGGTGAAAAGTTAAAAGTTTCCCTCTTAAATCAGAAGGAAGAAAAAGTTACTCCTGCCACTTCCATTCCACACAGAGCTAAAGTCCTAGTCAGAGAAATTGGCCAAGAGAAAAGAAATTATCCAAACTGGAAAGGAGGAATATATGTCGTACCTGTTTGCAAATGATACGATCACACACATACACAAATATACACAACACACACACACAACACCCATAAACATGATTAGAAATAATAAATTCAGAAAGGATGTGAGATTCAAAGTCTGAATTTTAAGAAATCATTAGTGCTTCTACACATCGATAATGAACTATATGGAAACAAAACCAAGAATACAAATTTATTTACAACAGATGCAAAAACTCATACTTAGAAACAATTCTAACCAATGAGGTAAAAGATGTAAAAACTGAAAATAAATATTAATGAAAGAAACTAATGCTGATGTTAGTAAATGCAGAGATGTCCTATGTTCATGGATTGAAGGCATTAATAATTGTTAAACTGTGCATATCACCCAAAGAAATTTAAATTTTATCAGTTCCTTCCAAAATTCTAACAACATTTTTCCAAGATAAAAAAAAAAAAGTCCTATTAGCATTTGGTAGTTGCTGAGACATGAAGGGTCAGTTTTCTTTGAGGCTGTAACCCTTGCTCAATCATAATCCAGGGCATTATCTGGTTTGTATAATGAGATTATAATAATTTCCATGTTGAGAATAAGTCACACAGAGTTGGTAAAGACTGAAGAAAGTAAAGGAGGCAGAAGCCTTTCATATAAACATCTAAGAGATAGTCATAACTTTGAGCAAGGTGAAGGCAAAAGAAGTGAGGAAAGGTAGAATTAAAAAATCAAAGTTTCATTTATCAGGATTGTGAGCAGAATGTGAAAGGAGAGTGTGGACACCGAAGCTTCTGTTCTAAACAAAGGAAAGGATGAAGTATTAAGTGAGATAGGGAGGGCTTACTGTATTACAGATTTTGGTTAGAACATTAGGTCAGTTTTAAACATATAGAGTTGTACATGTAAAATCTAGTGTCTGCGGAAAGTATCTAAACTGGAGATAAACATTTGGGTGTAATCAACACATTGATGATATTTAATGTCATACAACTTTATGAGAGACTATAAAGAAGCGAATTCAGATTGGGGAAAAATTGTAAGAAGTCACTTGTGAGGTATACACATAGACTAAGAATATAAGATGAAAATAAGGAGACCACAGAGAAGACTGAGGAAAAACTATGTGTATGGTAGGAGAGAAACTTAGAGAGCATACATACCACCGATGCCAAAATAGGAGGGAAAGGTCATGGCAAACCAGTGTTAATGGCATCAACTGATCTGCCTGAAACAGGTCACTCAAGATGAGAACTGGGGTGTGTGCTTTTGAAGTCGTTAACAAACAATGGTGGAAGGTAAAGGTATCCTGGAATAATTTCAGGATGTAATAGAGAATTGGTGTCTAAAGGAATGTTGCTATAAAAGGGCACAAAGAGGTGAAATGGCAGGCAGCTGGGTTTGCTAATTAAAGGAAGGCTTCGGTTTTTAAGTTAGATGAATTACAGTTTCCTTGGAACACAACAGTGGAGAAATCAGAGCTGATAGAGGAAACGGGGTGAATGGCTAGAGTCATTCCCTTGAGTGGACAAGATGAAGGGATTATATTTAGAGGAAGCATGACATCAGGAAGAAGGTGCATATGTGGGTGAATACACTGGTGGCTGTGTAGGTCCAGGGTGGGAGGATTCTAAGTCCTATCGTGTGATGGAGGGTGGAAGGATTCTAAGTCCTCTCGTGGTGATTCAGTTTTCTTAGTGAGGTAGAAATCAAGGTCATTAAGCTGTGAGCAAGAACATTGGAAGAGTGTTGAGAAGGTAGAGAGAGAGGAAGAATGAACTGACCAGGCAGCTATAGTTGATGATCCGGCAGCATGAATGACTTAGTTGAGGGTTGGGATCATAAAAACAAAGTAAACCAAAAACTTTGCCTGAGCTAGTTTAACTGGGCTTTTTCTTTGTATCCAAAATACATAGACCAGAATATAGACTTGCATAGAAACAGCTTTGCCTCTTGGGAAATCTGTGGGTGGCAACTTTATATTTTGATGTTTTCATGATGAAAATCTAGGACACCATTATGTGACTGTCTTTCTTTGTGCACTGGAAGAGGGAGGGAAAAATCTCCTCTGAATTGCATCTTAGCACATCTAAATACATTTAAGCATGCTTAATCCAAATGGTTACAGAGTTATAAGAAATACTACATACACAGACACAGACATACGCACACACACACACACACACACACACACGCATGCACATATACACACATGATTTTGGAAATAGTTGCTGTTTTGCTTTTCTTGTGTACAACCCCTCACTACGATGTAATACTGACAGTAAAATCTATGGTTTTATGACATTTGCATAACACTGATAAACTTCTGAAAACCTCAGATTTGTTTCTTCTTTTTTAGTAACTCTGTACGTAAGTTTGTACTGAAATATTCTTCAAAAGCACAAGTTTTCATCTTTACCCCCATATACAATACATGGGGCCATAGTACAAAAGACAAGATTCCCTCAGGGTATAAGGACTGCAAGGTCAACAGTATGTCTTACTATAATATTGATGATAAGAATATTTTGAATTCTTGTAACGTACTATGTAAACACTGCCAAACAGTAAAACATGCTTCAAATGATATATTGATAAAACAAGCCTATGAATAAGATATTCTTATCTCTGTTTTGATTTATAAAATGCTAAAAATGTTAGCCTGGATTTTGTTATCATGAAAACGAGTCACAGATGAAAGATCATTAGAATGAGTCGGTTTATAAGAACTTATTACATACTTTTCATCTTTGAAAAATGGAAAAGGGGCTGGAGAGATCACTCAGTGGTTAAGAACATTGGCTGTTCTTGCAGAAGAACCAGGTTCAAATCCCAGTACCCACATGGCAGCTAACAACCATCTGTAACTCCAGGTCCAGGGGATCTGACACCTTCTTCTCTCTTCCATGGGCATTGCATGACATGGCTGTACTTACAGATATGCAGGTAATACACTCATACACATAAAATAAAAATAATAAAAAAAATTAAAAATGGGAAAAAAATCATCTTCTACAGCAATCTATTAAAAATCCTCAGAAGTGATCAACCATGTTACTTACATTGTGGTTTCTAGCTATTATTCTCAATAAAAGCAGACATGGCTATTTAATAAAAATGAGAGAGTCTCAGTCTGGGGCATAGTAGGTATGAAACAAGGCTAGAATAACTCACCATATTGCAAAACAAAAACAAACAAGCAAAGAATACTGGTGCTGTGTCAAGAAGTTCCTATCAGCAAAAGCTAGAGAATGATTTGGACATCACAAAAATAGAATATGTAATCAGTCATCCTTCAAACTGTGTGAAGTCTAAAGAAACAGAGGCAACACTTTCAACACAATAATATAATTATAAGAAAAATATTAATGAGAAGAAGGCAAAAATATACATTAAAATTAAGTAATAGAGAGTCGGGCATAGTGGTGCATGCCTTAAACTCCAGCTTTCCAGAGGCAGAGGTAAGCAATTCTCTGTGAGATCTAAGATGGAAGTCAGACTGATCTACATAGGGAGTTTCAGGTCAGCTCACGCTACAGGGGGACTCTGTCTGAAAAGCCAAAAAAAAAAAAAAAAAAAAAAAAAAATCTTCTTCGAGAAATACAAACACATGGACTTTATTTGGATCTGAATTTGATGATCAAATTATAGTGGATGAACTTATACCAAGGGACACCTGGATAGAAATGCTTGACTGGATAGAACTTAACATATGTGATAAAAAGAAATTCATTGGTTCCCCAGTAAAACTTTAATCAAACATTGGCTTGACACTAGAACCTTAAAAGGGAGTAAGTATTGCTTAGAATCTCCAGGAAAAGAAATCCCACAACAGACAGAAAATTAATTTGTTAATGCTATTATGTCTCATAATTATTTAAAAAAAAGAAAATGAGAATGTAAAAGATGTTAAAAGGATATGGGAAATGGAGATATTTTCCAAAATAGACAGAAAAAATGAGAAAGCCTAAGCAAGTGATGAAGGTCTGTTTAGGTTTGTTATGATATATAAAGGATGAAAAAAAATAATATACTCATAATCTTAAAATTTTTATAGTCATAGTTTAGTCAACTAGTCTAAGGAACAAAATATATTAGTCAAGGCTTATCTGAGAATACTTGTTTTTTTACCCAAGTCTTATCTACATTGCACATGATAATTAAAAGTACCAGACTGGTAGAACTAACCTTATTGGATGTTTAACAGCCATAGTTTGAGGCCTATGCTAATGTGGTAGAGGGACTTAAAGGACAGTTTTGCCCCTTGCCCTCCAAGGTTGACTTAGTTCCAGGGGACTACGGAACATCTCTCAAAATGTCCTGTAACTGAGATGAGTCACCTGTCCTCTTGTTCAGGGAGGGCATGGAGACCTCACGAGATGGATTTGAACCAGTGTCCAGCCTACAAATGTAGGGGCAACTCAGAGGAAACATATCATCTATGCTTCCTAGTGAAGCCAGACATTGTTGAGCAGGACCTTTGACTTATCTTAACATAGATGGAACTGGTAAAAGAAAGGAGCCAGGAGCTGCTCCCAAGCCCATGTGACCCCTGAGGAACAGATCCTCAAATGACCTTAAGTGTAAAAATAAATTGATTTATTTGGGCCAACTGTATGGTCTTAAACACCCAAAAGGAAAGTATAACCAAAGAGTAAAGTCATCAGTATATTTCTTTAAGAGTTCAAAGGATTACACTTCCCAGACATTAGGCTTAAGTCTATATAAAAAGTTATTTAGACAATTATTTCTCATTGATGATTTCGTTTCTAACCAGAAAGTGCTGTTCAGATGTAAGCCTTCAAATCTTGGTCTCCAATACTGTAGTGCCCACCTATAGCTAAGGGAGACAATCAGCTATTGTTCTAAAATGATGGATAAATTTGTTTTCTCCCCTATCTATAAGCCTTTGAAAGGGAACTGACACTGATTCTAAGCACTCCAACAGCTATCAAAACACGAGAAAGCAAATCTTGAATCCATCACTCTAGAGTCCATCCTTGGCAGACAAAAGAAAAATGAGGAAGAACACAATAGAGGGATGCTTTTGGAAGCCCTTGTCAAAAAATTCCAATGGACTCTCATATGTTTCCCCTTAAGATAAGAGTTATGCAATTTGGGAGTCTTTTAGATAGACCCACTGAAAGGGTACTCCAATTGCCTCACCCTGAGTCCCTGTTCAGCATGGAAGAAGCCAGAGCTGTCTGCGTCCCTATTCCCTATTGGCAATTTGGGTAACCATTTCAGAGGATGGTGTGATAAGAATAGGAGGTAGGAATTAGCTAGGTAGAGTAAAAAGACCCCAAAGACAAGTAGCCAGTTTCTTGGCTAAAAGTCAAAATGTCTTTGGGCCTCTTAGCAACATCATACTCTGTTCCAAAGGCCAAAAATGTTGAAACATCAAAATGTCCTTGGGCAGCTTAGCAACATACTATACTCCAAAGGCCAAAAATGTCAAAAGTATTTGGGAACTCTTATCTAACCCCTAAAAGACTTTAGGGTTACCTCTTCAGAGGGGGGAATGTTAGAGTAGCAAAAAGCTCCCCTCCCCAGAAAAGAAAGAGTACATGAAGTTGTTCAGGAAAAAGTGATGGGGAGATATGGGAGGAGTTGGAGGGGAGGGAGGGGGCGTGGATTTGATCAAAACACCTTATATGCATGTATAAAATTCTCAATAAATTATTTATTTAAAAAAAAGAATACCTGAAATCTGATGCAGGGTGCTATGGGGAACAGGGAGGCAGTCTAAATTTGATTAAAATGTATTATATGAAATGCACAAAAACTCAAAATATCCAAAATGAAAAAAATGAGACGATTAGATACAAAAGAACACTGATTATATTTTGATTATGTTGAGAAACAATGTTCAAATCTGAGGTTTGATGATTGTCTTTATCCCCACTGTAAAAGGAATTTTTGTCTCTAATATCACAACTAAAATAATTATATCTATATCTATATTTATTTATTTGTTGGATTGGGTTGTTTAGGTCTTATCCCTGGTGTAGGCAGGACAGGAGCATGCACCTCGTCACCTGGTTGTAAGTTCATGAGTTTATCATACTTTGTGTTGTATTTAGTATATGATTGAAATTTTTCAATGTAGAAAATGTGAAAAAAAGGCAGTTTATGTTTTTCTTTGCATGGGCAGAGGAGGATGAGAGGAAACACTAGTGGGACTTTATCCCTGGTCTCTGGTTTGTTGTATTGCTTGTACATTATCCTCCTTTTTCTGAGTCTTAGGAAGACTTTGAGGTAAAGTCATCCTTCATTTTTTATCTGGGAGCTAAATTTACCAATCTAGGCTTACTTTTGCTAAAGACAGTTTGGAGGTAGACAGAGACCTACCATTTTCTGAACAACCACAAAGATTCATATTGTTTTCATCATAATGAAATTTTAATTAAAGAATGCTAAAGGATGTGGATTTTAAATATTTAGTGTTTTCTTAATTTCAGAAAGTTGAAGAAGGGAAAGGTCAACTTTCGTTTTTAGTGTTGGCGATTGAACTGAGCGCCAAGCAGATACTAAGCAAGCACTCTCTCACTGAGCACTGTACAACACCAGGTTATACTGACTTTTGGAAAATGGATACAGCCGGAGGCAATCACATTAAATCACATTAAAACAATTTAACCAGGTTAAAATTTGACAAATATATGTATTTTTAATGTGTGGTTCCTAAAACTTCTTAAAAAGCTTTATTTTATTTTTATTATTTTATGTGTATTAGTGCATTGCCGGCAGTGTTTAAGTGCACCCGTGTCATGCAATGCCTGCAGAGGTCAAAAGAGAGCATTGGATTCCCCAGGAACTGGAGTTATGGACAGTTGTCAACCATCATGTGGATGCTGGGAATTGAACTGAGTCCTTTGCAAGAGTATCCAGTACTCCTATCTGCTGAGCCATCTCTCCAACTCCCCTATATTTATATAGATACATAAAATGATGTACTTATGTGATAGGAAAGTAGATATGGAAGCACTCCAGGGGAACAAAAGAGACTAATGGGAAGGAGGAAAGGAGAATGGGAACATAAAGGTTCTGGGGTATGCTGAGTATAAAATAAATGCTAGTCTAACATATGAAATTGTCAAAAATGCATTTGTGATGAACATGTACATATACATCTTTATTTCAGAATAACAAAGTTCAACTACTATTTAAACAATAAAAAGATACGTGATCAAATCAACTGGCAAGAAGGCAAGCCAGGATTCTCTTGGATGCTTTCACATCTCCAAAGTGATTTTATTTTTATTCACTGTGCTGGTGAGCTTCTGTGGTTTACCACCTTGTTCAAGTAAGATGCTCAGGATCCTCTTCCACAGTAATGGGAATGTTAGTAATCTCCAATGTGATTTTATTTTTCTTCTTGTACAATGGGTTTTGAATCTGTTATAGCACTTGGAATACTTTTCAGGTATAAGGTTAATCATCTCCAGGTCATTCACCTCCCAGGTCCAATGCACTTTAAGTGTTCAATGAGCTTGCACGACAAGTTCTCACCTCATTTACTGAGAGGTCTGTGAAGCCAGCAAAGTTGGCACTTTTATGTTAGGGAGCATTTCATTCTGCCAAGTTCCCCAGAGAGTTGATGTTATAAAAAGCAGCCTAGATTCCTAAGAATACAATAAACCATTTCAAAAGGAAATGACAGTCACAGAAAGGGAATCTCTTTGAAACTGCATCTAAAATGAAAGGTATGACTGATACTGGCTCCCAGTTCCTAGGCAAAGACTGCTGCTGAAGCAATGGCCAAAGAAAATCCGTTATCTTTCTCACTGTCCAAGGGTTTCTGTTTCTTTGCTCTTAGCTATGAAATAGGCACATGATGGTACTCCACATTTGGATACTTGAATCTCATTCAGGTAAATGTGCACAAAGGATTATAAATTTAGAACCAATCATTTGACATTATCTGATGAAAATCAGTGGTGATCTAATTTAACACAATTCCTTCCTTCCTCTACTCCAGTGCTAGTCATCTGGGCACCTTGCAAACAGGAATAACAGCCTGCTGTCCTGCTTAGCATGTGGAAGATGCTCAATTAACTCTTCACTGAAAGCACGCATGCAAGAATGTACAAATGGTGCTCTGTTTTTAACAGAAAAGTCAGGGCATAGTGACAGGGATGAGTCAGTCTTTATATAAACTGTGATAAAAACTGGAAAAAAAAAGTTGCTTAAAGAAAAACTCATTCTTTTGGAATTATAGATGCTGCATTATGATAAACTGTATTAACAGAAAAATAATTCCATGAGAGACAATAAAATCATCTTCTGATTTCCTAATCTCTCAAGATCCTAATTAGGAATCTCTTGATGTCTCTAGCCCATGTCAAATTCCAAATTCTTGATAGGTTAACCAGGTGTCAGTGAATGGACCCACACCAAAGGGCATTTGAGGATACAAATATGAATCTTTAGGCCTTTAAAAAATATTATATATATATGAAATGGAGTCTATGAAATTGGCCTGGGGACAGATAGGGGAGGGGAATCTAAATATAATCAAAATATACTCCATGAAATTTGCAAAATCAAATTCTTAAAAAAGGAAAAAAAATCCTTTTCATAAAAATCCTATTTATAAGTATGAAGAAATATTTCTGTATATGATTTTAAAACACATTAAAAGCTTGCAGTTTATTCAAACACATGGGGCTCCTGTGAAGATAAATGACATAATTCATAAGAAAATGCTACCATGAAGCCTGGCCCATATTAAGAAATTAATCAAAGTTAGATATTGTTGTTATTGAAAATTGAAATAAAATATAAAAATAGTCAACAACAGATGCTGAGTTTGCTCTTTCTTCTAAATAAAATGCCAAGGAATTACTATCTTCCAATTTGCTATTTAGAAATTCTGGTCTTTTTGTCATTTTAATTGCTTGAGAATTTCACACATGCATGTGTTTTGATCAACACTACTCCCCATTCCCTACCCTTCAATTCTTCCCTTATCTCTCCCTTACCAATTTTCCCTCCCAATTTCATGTATCTCTTCTTAGAGCTACTGAGTCTACTTAGTGCTGCTGGTATGTGCATGGGGGGAGGACCATCCACTGGAGCATGGCCTCTCAGGGTTCATATCCCTGAAGAAAACTGACTCTCCCTCCCTGAGTAGCTATAAGTTGCCAATAGCTCCTCAGCCAAAGGTGGACTTCATAAGCTCTTCCCCCATCCATGCTGGGATTTTGGTTGGCTTGATCTTGTGTAGGTCTTGTGTTTGTAGTCACAGCCTCTGTGAGTTCATGCGTGTAACAGTCCTGCCACGTCCAGCAAATACTATTTTCATCATATATCAAATTTTCTCCTTCTTTTGTACTACATACATGCACACACATACATTTATTATAGGTTGTGTCTAAATAACTATGATATTTAAGGTCCAACTTTATTATCAAAATACACCCAAGAAATGTCACTTTGAGTGCCAGAAACAGTTACCACGTATTTCAAAGTTCAGTGAGAATCACACACACATTTAAAGATCAAGTTTAGCTTCAAATCTGAACACCAAGAACAAGACAACAGCATTTCACAGTATTAAATGTTCCCTCCAGAGACGGGGAGACATTTTCTTCCAAACCTTTTTTTACACGTATCTATTTTATATATGTCTCTCTGTGTGTGTATGCTTGTGTGGTCGGTGCCTGGGGGCTGTTTAGCAATTTCCTCTGAGATAAAACCATCCATTTTGGAGCAAAGCTGGGTAACAAGAAGATGTTCTAGAGGAAGGTAAACAACAGGATGCCTAAAAGGAGGCAAAGAATAAGGTTTATTGATTGCATGGGAACTTACTCATACGAACTTGCAGCAATGGTGACAGCATGCTCAAGACCCATGCTGATTTAATCAGACAAAAACCCAGCATAGAACTGGGAAATGGACAGTGATCCCCAACCTTACCCAAAGAACTATTGGCAGTTGATCACTACTGGGTGAGATAGAGTTTTTCTTCTTTAAGGGAGTGACTCTATATAGGCTGACTAGACTCTAGTGGATGAACTTGTATGGAGGGACATCTGGGTACCAAAGCCTGACTGGATAGGCCTTAAAATATATGACAGAATGCATGAAATCAGGTGGGGGGGCAATGGGGGGTGTAGATGGGGGAGTGGGTCTAAATATGATTAAGATTTATTGAATGAGATGCATAAACTCTCAACAAAATTAAAAAAACAAAACCAAAAAACCAAGGTGTTTTGAGGGGAGGTAAAATGTTCCTTCCTTCAGGAAAGCTATAAGGTCAGACAGTAAAGAACTCAGTATCTTCACAGTCACTGGAATTGACCATGGTCAATAGGCCCCCTCCATCCCCAAGCATATATAACCCCTAAAGACTGCTGAGAGACAAGCGGGGCCACCTGGAAGAAGTAGAGACCAGGTGAGCTGTCTGAACTACCTAAGATTCTCCAGCCTGTTGCACTGTCTTAGAGACTGTGGAGTGCACTACAGGATGGCTTGTTTCAAGAGCTGTCAGCTATCCTAGGATGGATGTTGTCTTTGAGTCATTTCTGCTCCTCTAAGTAACCCCTTACGCATATTCCTGTAAGTAACCCCAATAAAACTCATTGGTTCATCAACTTGGGTTTTGGTGGTGTCTTTACTTTAGTCTATGGTTGGTTCCCTATCTAGAGTGAGTCAATGTTTGTTCATGGCTCCCCACCAACAGCATCACACAAAATGAGAACGTGCTTGAGCCAGGAGGGCATGGGTGTAGAGGCCAGAGGACCACCTGTGGGAGTCAGTTCTCTCCTTTCACTAAGTAGGTTCTGGGAACCAAAACCCTGTCCTCATACTTGGTAGCAAGTACCTTTACCTGCTGAGTCATCTTGCCGGCCCATGTGGAGGCATTTCAATGGGAAATTTGAAGGGTTCTTTGGGAAGCTCACGTCCAAAGACCACTTAGAGTAAGGCAACTCTGAAGAGATTTGGTTCCTTGCACATAGCGCCCACCCCTTAGGTAGAAACCCCCAAACAACAAAATCTCCTGTGATATATACACAGGTAAGTCTAAGGTCCTCCAAATTTATGATAGAACTTTGTGATCTCATCTTACACAAATATGCTTTTTAACCTGTGATCCAAATATTCTGTCTCTGTCTCTGTCTCTCTCTCCCTTCTTAAACTATTTAAAACAAAAGTATAGATGAAAAAATAATATTAGAAAAGGTAAAACCATCATAGGCCTCTCAAAGACAAAAATACCCACAAAGTATCAATATCTTTTTAAAATTAAGGGCTGAAGAAAATGATGTGAAAGTAAACTGCTAATTACAGGACTATGGGAATTACAGGTCTGGGGTTTGGTGAGAATGCTCTATGTTACTGTTTTAAGTATTCCAGGATAGGGGTGTGCTGATGAGCACAGCAATATGCATGACATCCATAGTGCGGGTCTTCATAGAAATGGCCAAGTACAATTTCTAGGCAAAGATTTGGGAAATAGGTATATCAGTTCAAATTTAAACATGGATTCTCACTGTATCTGAGGTAGTCTTTCCTCTTAAATGAAATAGGGATCAAAATATCCAATTTTCTGTTATCCTGCCAATATTAAACAAGGAAGTGCTAGTGAAATTTCTTTGAAATACTAAGTATCAACATTTGAATGCCTTGTATACAATAAATAGAATCTTTTGTTTTTTTAAAAAAAGATGGAGATGGAGAAGTGGGCCATAAAACTCCATCTTCTGGACAAAGTGAGGCCATTGCATTCATGAATTCATGTCAGCTGTAGTTAGTCATACAAATGGAGCCCAACGACCTTTCATGTGCATGAGGGAGGAGCTCAGGAGGCCCTACCTCTCCCTAAGGAGCTATTGGAGTTAATGATGCAGAGGAAGAAATGCCATTTTTAATTTTCTCATTGTTGTAGTCACTGGGAAGTCGCCCATGTTCGCCTAAATAACACCCCCTCCCCCATGTTCATGCAGGCAACTCTAACTAAGCTCAGTGGGTCGTAAAAGAAGACCTGAGAGTAGGGAAGCCTTGTGAGAAAAAGGGGTTCAGAGTGAGTGAGAGGAGGACAAGAGAGGGAAGGTGAGTGTGACTGCATTCAAATACACCATATACAAAGAAATTAAAAGAAGAATCCCCAGCCTTCAAAGAAAGCAGTTAATCACATAATCTCAACTCATTTTGTTTTTATTATTCAAATTTCCCTGATACTCTTCTAACTACTTTGGATTTTCTAACTACCCTGAGCTGCCACGGTCTTTCAGTTCAATCACCTTTTGTGTAACTTGGGCTAGTTGACATGCTGGCTATGTCTATGGCAGTAATCCTCAGTCTTGTGTCATTACCAGCATCTGGAGGTATTCCCCCACTGCTAAATGATGAACTGCTGAAATGCAGACCTGAGCATTGCACCTTTCAGTCTGACTGCCTTCTGAGACTGTTCAGTCCCTTACTAGACACATATTAAATAATTTCAAAATCAAGATTTGACACAAAAGTCTTAATCACTGGGACAACTTTGTTTCATGTTTTATATTGGCCATGAAATTCACCTTATGTTTTAAAGTATTAACATATAACAGAGAGTAAGATTATATAGAGGGATGCATAGAGCAGTGCTTAAAATATTATAATGGAAGACAAAAAACATAAAGGCAAGGAAGAGAGTTGCCAAGTTAATAGGAGACAATCATGGGCATAGAGATTTGGATTGGCCCAAAGACATACCATCGCTAATATTTAAAGGAGAGCATTTCTAATTTCTTTTAAAAAATATCTAACGGCAATAATCTCCTGAAGTTGAAGAGAGGTTTCCTGCTGTAGAGATTACATATTCTACATCTAGTTTAACTGATGTATTTGTACAACTGGCCGGTATTTTAGTGCATGTTATTTCTTAGTGCTGTCTAAGAAGTAACAGCAACCCAAAGAAGAGACAAGAGAAGTGTTCATGATGTCGGACACTAAAGAAGCTAAGAGGCTTCCTGAAAAAGGATGTGCAGAACCTGTCAACTGTTTGAGCGGGATACGCTTTGGTCACAAGACATAGGAATCAAGCTGGAACTGAGCTGGAAGTGTCTTCCCTTCTGCCTATTCTTCATACTGATAGAAGGTGCCATGCAGGCTGCTGGGGAACTGTCATCATCACTCTGACTCAGCTATGAATGATGTGTGTGTGCTGCACTACTGACTGGCCGGGAAGATGTACTGATTGGTGCAATATTGGTGAGTCTGCCATGAGAGCAAACAATTGCTTTTTGATTGAATTTGAGGCCTTCTCTATGGAGAAAATTCACATCCTATCCTGTAAACCAAAGTCTTTTGCTGAGCAGGTCATAAGTCCTTGTGGGGAAGCTACTACTGGTGAAAAATATTAGGTGTAAAGAGATGTAATTTTAGTTAATTATCTTCTATATATCTGGTCAACAGACTACGGGTCATTCAACCTACTTGAGATCATCATCTTTTCACATTAAAAGTAAGTCTGATAGTATAATATAGGGTCTAGCATAGCAAGTTCTATTTTTATGATGGACTCATTATTATCAGATCTGGTTTTATTAAAGAGAAGCTAGGAATTGATGTAATTATACAAGTTGACAACTAAGAGATGTTTATTAGTGCCAGGATCATCCAGTCTGCATTCAGCCACATCTAACCCTGAAGCTTCTCTTTAGATTTCTCTAGGTAATATTATTAGAACTACTTGATTTAGAAATTCTGATAAGATTCTTAGTTTCTCCCATACGGTTGTGAACGGATTAGTATGCTTAAATCTATGCTGCAAAATAGATTTCCTGCAGGGAAACTGGCAGCTCCCATGGTGAGACCATTGAATTGTTATCAATTAAGGAGTTTTAAAGGGAACTTTTCTCTCCTTAAAATAATATTTTAAAGGCAGTTCTAGTTTTGACTCTGTAGATAAGAATATGCATTAACGGTGCATATAACATGTAAATTGCTAATACGTGAGTGATTGCCATCTCTTAATTTATAAAGAAAAAATATATGCAATAGGCTTAGAAGTTTTCATTAATCTGAAAGGAATGAAGAAAGAGAGACACAGAGACAGAGAGAGACACAGAAACACAGAGACAGAGAGACATGGGGGAGAGAGAGAGAAAGAGAGAGAGAGAGAGAGTATAGAAACTATACCCTGACATGAAGCAAACACATTCATTAAGATGTCTGAAGAATGTAGAGAGTTGATAGAGGAATGTTATTTTTTGTTCTTAGATATGGATTTGCCAAACTAAATAATTTTCATTGCAATTTTGCTACATTTGACACAGCTAAAATATAAATATGCTAGTATTTATTTAAAATATTTAACACAGGATGAGTGAGATGTCTCAGGAGTTGAGTGCTTGCTGTTCTTCTAGATAACCTGAGGTCAGCTCCCAGCACCCATGTAGAATGGCTCACAACCTCCTGAACTCTAGCTAGCTCCAAGGAATCTGTCACCATTTTCTGATCTCCATGGACACCCCTATGCATGTAGCATATCCACAAATAGACACACATACACATAAAAGTAAATAATAAATCTTCCAAAAATTAATAAGTATTTTTGATATATTTGTCTTTTTTCCTTCCATAATATTAAAGGGTAACTTTCTTGCTGTGAATTTAACTTCACAAGGTGATTAGTGATGACAAGGAAGGTTCCCTGAGTGTGCTCTTTAGATCTTGGCTTTTATAATAAGCTGTTTCTGCTTGTTGGGCTCCTCCTCACCTTTTAAAGACCAGCCAAGGTCATAGTTTTCAGGGAATTTTGCCTATCATTTTAGCGATAACTAAGGTTCAAGATGATGAAGTCATGATCAGTGCTGAAAATCTTAAGGGAAATTATTAAGAAGCAAAAACAAGGCAAAGCTTAGTTCTGTGTTACATGCTGTTGGAAGCATAATTTTCAATATAATACTTTGACAGAATCAATTAACATTCCAGTGTGGATGTGAAAAATTTCACAAGATCCCACCCCTAGGGAATCAATGGCTACAGAGAGAGGAAGAGTCAGGCTTTTATTTTTTATTTCCAGGGACTTGCTCCCTAATAAATTATCCAATCCCAGTTGATCAACCCTAAACACATATGAGTTACACTACATGACTCAGCATGTTGCATGTATAATATGTGTAACAATAATAAAGAAGAGGTCAATGAACTGAAACAGAGTGGGGGGACATGGAAGGGGTTGAAGGGGGCCCAGGGAGGAGTGGAAATGATGTAAATACGAGATTATTGAGAATGAATGAGAGTCCCCCCAAAATTTCAAAAGTAAAATTAATGAGCCGGGTATGGTGGTGAACACCTTTAATCCCAGCACTCAGGAGGCAGAGGCAGGTGGATCTCTGTGAGTTCAAGGCTAGCCTGGCCTACACAGTGAGTTCCAGGACAGCTGGAGCTACAGGGAGACCCTGTCTCAAAAAGACCAAAAAAAAAAAAATCTTTAAGAAATGAGAATAACATATGGGAGTTTTGCACAGGAAAACAGTGGAATGACTTATGACAAAGGATAAATATGGTGAGCGAAAGGCAGGGCCATTTGATCTTTGTGCCTTTTTACTCAGCAATATATAAACTTAGTTCAATCTATCATAATGCTCATAAGCCTAAATTTAGTTCAGGTTGAGTACCCTGGTCCATGCAGATGTAGAATAAAAATAATTTTGGCAGAACTATGTGACTTGGAATGGTTTTATTTAGAACATGAAAAGACCTACCTTTTTTATACATCAGTATGTGTCAGAGTCTCTGTGACCACACTGTGCTCTGCAAATTCATCATTTTGCGTAGAGAAGTTATACTTTGTAACTTCTATTGGCCATAGGTTACTCCAAGTATCTGGTCTCTTCTTTTCCACTTTGCAATTAGGTGTTTGGAAAGACCAGGCGCTTAGCATGTCCTAGACAGAGAATGTCATCTTCTGCTATTTGTATATACCAATTTATCATTCTGCATACTTCCAGGACCCTCCAGCCATGGGTGGGCAATGAAACTGAAGTCGGGGCAGGGGCAGCTGCCTCCGTTAGTCACTGAAAAATCCAATGAGAAGAGGAGCCAAGAATTGTGACAAGTGAGCCCTTGGTACCTGGGGGGATGCAGGAGCTACTGTTATGCACAAGGACCCTAGGCTTCAGCTTTTGGCAATATCAGCACTTAGTTTGGTATAGATTTCCTAGAGTACAGGAAACAATGCTTCTTATCTCATTCCAGAAAAACCCTGTAGCAGTACACTGGTATATAAATGTTCTGAGGCTCTTTTCCGACATTTTTTTCCACTTCTCCCAGTTCTGACACCTGGTCAGACTCTGGTGCCAAGGGGGTGTTAAGACATTTTCTTGTCTTCAAAGTCCTCTGACAAGAATCAAACTCCAGAATATCAAGTGGTAGGTATTGTTGTTACAAGGCATGTTTACTCAGAATTAGCCAAAATATCAAGTCAGACCTGCAGATGTGTTTTAGATCATCCCCAGTGTTTTAATTAAAAAAAAACTTATTTGCCAAACATTTTATGTGCTAAGTTTAGATAACTGAATTTGCAAGTTCTGTTTGTGAAATTAGCAAATGTCCCTGGTGGGACCGGTTCTCATCACAAGATGCTTCTGCAAAGCCCAAGACCACATGTAGTAGATGCTGTCCACCTTCCCTAGGGGTGAAAGAAATTCCTCGAGATCCCTCCAGTCCTCATTTACCCCTTTGGCCAGGTTTGGTCAGTTTTATCATATTTTCTTTACTTTCCTAATGTTCACAGATACTTTATACTATTGTCCTGTTTGGGGCTATTTCTAAAATACATCTTTTATTCTGTGATACATATTCATTCTTATCTATTTTCCCTAAGACCTAAAATAGGTCGATGCCCCCATAAGATACACTAACCTTCATGGCTGTCCCTGTTTTACAGTCCTCAATGTAAGAGGAACATCTGTACCTTTGCTATCCCTGTGTCCTATTATTTAATTAACACTAATAAAGCAGTTAATCTTTATTGAATGTTTACTCTGTCACAGACACTGTTCTAAGCATGTTACATGTCTCATTGATTCAATGAAAATCCACATCGAGTCTGTATATTATGCTTCTCCTTATAGATAAGGCAAATATGGAAGCAGTGTTGTGCTGCATGCACTAAGCTCTGCTGCACTGACATTACCATGCTGCAGTTCCTCATTCAGGGAAGCAGGGACTCTTGGTGCATTTACAGAGAAAATCTTAGCACAGAATGCTTATTTACAGAACAGAAAAGTGCTTGGAATATCACAGATTTGAAGCCAACACATTGCTAGTTTGATGCGTATACTCGTTTTCTTCTTGAAAATTATACTCATCTATAAATGCGTGTCACACAATGACATCCCTTGAACATCTAAGTACAATAACTATGGATAAATTATCATAAAATGCTCAATAATCCATATGTAAAAGCCAAAACAATAGTCATGGACACACAAGTTCTGCCTGCATAGGCTAAATTTTCTCACAAATTCCCATTGATTTTGTGACTTACAGAAGCATTTCAAATAATACCTTTAAAAGGCATCAACTCAGTACACTTATGAAACAAGACAGTTTTATGATACTTACAGAATTTTGGATCATATCTGAGGAGAATCTCATTTGAAAAATTCCTTGCACCTACTGTTCCATGATATAACACTTTATCAACCATATGTATTAACCTTTCTTCCTTCAGGTGTATGGTCTGAGTCTCTCTGTCTCTGTCTCTGTATCTGTCTCTCCCTCTCTCACACATACATACACATATACAGCGTGAGAGAGAGACAGAGAGAAAGAGAGACAGAGAGATCATGGTTTGGTATAGATTTTTATATATCAGAATCATTCAGGACCACCCTGGGCAAAGCAGATGCCAGGATTAAATTGATTCTCCCCTTGCTATTTAGTATTCCCCCCCGCCCCGCAAATCTTCCCTACATGCTGGGGCCTTGTGGTCCCAAACTTCTTTTATTCCAGTTCTCCTCCTCTATGGCCTATCTCTTCACTAAGCACTCCCAAGTTTTTTATGTTGTTGTTAGTTTAAAAACAAAATAAAAATAATTCACATTCTTCAAGTGTGTGCCACTGAGCTGAGGTCCCTTTCATCCCCTTACATCAGTCACCTCCAGCTGTGTCTTCTTTACTGTCCCGTACATGAGTGCCATCCTAACATGACTTCTGGACTAGGATGTCTAGAAGCATCTGAAACTTAAAAGGCTCAAAACAGAATCCTGATGTCTAGGACAAAAAAGTGCCTCCCATGGAGGCTTCTACCTCTGCAGATGAGATTTCTTTCATCTGCTCACCCTTACAGCATACTTCAACTCATCAAACTACTGACAATTCCTTCTAAATATAACTACATGCCAATCATTGTAAACTCTACTTTTCTAAACAAGTTATTATACTATATTATTATTGAAATTGTTAAAACTGGATCTGCTGGGGGTTTTGTACTGAATTTACTTTTCTGAGAAATGATCTTTTCTATATAATAACACGGCTGACTTCTTTCAGGTGTCTGTTCATATTCCTCCTCATTGGAATGGTCTTTCATCATTACCATGTATAAATTATAAACCAGCATCTTATTCTTCATTGCTCTTTATTTCCCTGCCATGCTTTACAATGTTATTATTAGTTTCCACATTATATATTAATTGGTTTATTGTCTGCTTTCTTAAATATAGTATAATTACATTAAGGTCAAGAATCTTTTTTTAATTGATATGCTTCAACTTTGAGAATAGTCATTGCCATGCAGTAGGAACCCGGTAAAAGTTTGTTGAATAAATAATTGAATAAATATTCATGGTAGGATAAAAAATGCTCTATTTGCTTTACTATTTCTTGCATCATCTGACTGAGTTGTGAGACACAAGCAAATTCGGACACTTACTTGTTGTTCACATCCTTCATTATCTTTCATCTCATGTATTACTCACGTCACTTCAAGGCACTAGCAGAATTCCAGTCATTTTCCAGTTCTCAAATAATGACATAGCACCAGTTCTCAAATAATGACCACAGTAACTATCTAATGGCGTTTATCAAATGAGCGTCTTTAACACACCATACAGGAAGACATCAAGTAAAAGTCTTTACAGTGAAGATCACTTTTCTGTGACCAGGGGACAGATCTGAGACTAGACTATTGTTACTTAGACATAATTTCAAATGAAATTTAGGTGTCCATTTATTTATGAAAAATGGGAGACTTTTAAACAACAGTGGCTTTATATCCTTTTCTGGAAGCAGGGAGATAGACTTGAAGACGGGGTGATTTTGGGGAACAGCACAGGATAACTAATGTATGTTCCATGCTTGTCTCATGGATGTGGCCCACCTGACTTCTGGGATGCTTCAGGCTTTGTGATTCTGCCTTTGTACAAGTAACAATCCCCACCATTCTATACGAAAAATGCCTTTCAGAAAAGTAGTGCCATAACAAGGGTAAGAATGCACGCTTTGAGCTAAATAGACTTGGTTTCTAGTATCAGCTTTGTAACTTCTAGATGGAAGGCTAGAACAACTTTGACTTGAATTCTTTAAACATCAGTTTTCTCCTACATAAAAAAAAAACATTGTGAATAGTTCATGAAGGTTAAATAACACGATGTATCTAAATAGCCCAGGATTTTAAAATATTCCATAATTGGTAGCTGTGATGTCAGTAATAGTTGAGAGAGTTGCCATTCCTTGATAAACCAGAGAAAAACATATTTTTTGCTAATTGTGAGCAAAAAACATAACATGTCAATATTCCACTGTTGGCTCCATTTATTTCATAGTCAGGATTAAGAATTTTCTTGGCTAAAAGCATGCATGCCGGTAACATTCTCTGTCCTCTTTTCTCTTCTGTCAGTTCAAAACAATTTAGCCACTTTTCAAAATCCATTATGTAAAAATGAAAACTAAAGGCCTGGGAAGATTATTTACTTTATTTACTTATTTACTTATTGTTTATTTATTTATTTATTTGTGTGGGGACTGGAACCCACAGTCTCAGGCATGCTGTACACCTCTGTACAAGCACTGTACTCCTAATCTTGATCATTAAAAAAAATATAATCTAAAAGTCTGAACTCAGTGCTGGAGAGATGGTTCAGAGGTTAAGAGCACTTGCTACAATTGCAGACAACCTCAGTTCAGTTCTAGCACCTACATGGAGGCTAACAACCATCCATAATTCCAATTCTAGTGATCTAGTACCCTCTTCTGGATTCCACAGTCAACAGGTACATACTTGGTACATTTACATACATCCATGCAAAGCAGACATACATAAAATAAAAATAAATAAAAACTTTTAAAAGTACTAAAGAGGAGTAATGGAGTAGGAAGGGTTAAACGGGGTGGAGAATGGGAGTACCGGATACAAGGGAATAACAGGGGGATTCCTAATACTAATGGCCTTTAGAAAAAGTAATGTGGAAACATACTACTATAGAAACGTCTTAAAGTTTATGTATATAAAATATGAAAAGAGTTTAAATGTAGGCACCCTATAACAAGGACTGAATGACTCTACTTGACACTATAAGGTAGAGAGTGAAAAGTCCAATGGCAGAAATGGGCTCCTCTTTTGGAGTTGCTGACCAGGCAGCACATAGACCCTAGCTATTGCTATTGCTCTTGGTTGTTCTCTAGAACTTGGCTGTAAGAGACTATTGCTGGAGCTGAAGAACTGGCTCAGCAGTTAAGAGTACTGGCTGCTCCTGCAAAGGACCCAAGTTCAGTTCCTAGCACCCACATGGTGGCCAACAATCCCATCTGTAGCTCTAGTTCCAGGGGATTTGACACTCACTTCTGACCTCTGTGGGCATTGCATGACATGAATACACTTACACAAATGCAGACAATACACACGTACACATAAAATAAAAATAAATTTTTTTTTGAGACAGGATCTCCCCATAGCCCCAGCTTTCCTGGAACTCACTATGTAGACCAGGCTGGCCTTGAACTCACAGAGATCCCCCTGCCTCTGCCTCCCGAGTGCTGGGATTAAAGGCATGTGCCACTTTTGCTAAAGATACCACATATTTGAGTTGTAGAACAAACAAAGAAAATCAAACTGTTACTGGCCTCAACACTTCATCTCTACTTGCTAGTTTTTAAAGTGCTAGAAAATGCTATGTATGCTACCTGAAAAGAAAAATAATCAACAGTCTTAGTCAGTTGTGATCCCTTTGAGCTTCAATAAAGTCTGACTTGGCAATATATACCAACTGGTGTAATACTGGCACAAGTGTTATGAAAATAGCCAACCACCTTCTGAATAGATTTAGGGCTCATTCATGGAACCAATAACTGGCACTGTCATATAGGCTAAGAACCTGTAGCTAGATAGGTCATGGGCCATATGGAAGAATCTACTATTATTATTCTAAGTAGACATAATATTAAACTGACTCTTACTTGTTTATTTTTATATGCTTAAGATTAGTGTACCTCTTGACACTTATCAGAGAAGTTTATTCTTGGAATAGATGGCATTTAATACAGAGACCCACAACTGGTAAACATGCAGGAAATAAGAGACTGCAAACTGTTCAGTACTAACTGAGACACCTATACTATATCTTCTCTTCCCAAGGCTCAGGGATCTTTGTGGAGGAGGTGCCAGAAAGATTGTAAGAGCTAGAGGCAGTGGATGAATATAAGGAAACTATTTTATGGACACAATAGGGCAGCTAGTCATAAGAACCCACGATACTTGTGACAGTATGCATAAGATCTGTGTAAGTTCAAACAAAACCTAGCATAGAGGGGGAAATGGGAAGGAAGCCCCAGCCCTAGCTGAGAATTTATTGGTCAGATATTGGGAGAGGTTGAGTCAGATTTCTTTAAAGCCTTGGTAAATGATTTGTAAATTATTATGAATGGGAGTCACACCACTGAATGAGTTTGAGAGACTGAAGGGTCAATCTGTTGATGGGTGGGATGACACTTCCATGAAATAAATTTTCATAAATTCACGTAGCAAACACAGAACAAAATATTGACACGATACCATATATTGGGTGGGAAGCAGCGGGAGGTATAGATGAAGGAGGGGACCTAAATACCATCAAATTATATTAAATGAAAATCACAAAAATTTTAATAAAAAATAAACATTTTTTTTCAAGAAACTCAATCTCAAAATTTCATTACATTTCAGTAACATTGGTTCCCTTCCTTCAGGGGCGATAGCATTCTGGCTGAGGAACGGGTGCTTTCTGACCACAGAGTAGACATCAAAACTTGGAGACTTGCATCATATTTCACAGCTTTTCACATCCAATCATCTCCTCTCTCTGACTCCACACAAATTATACTGTTAGAGCTTAACTTTGGAAATGTAGCTTAAGGTTGAACACACCTTGAATTTGACATGCAATATCTCGAGTGGGTAAAACTTGCAACCACTGCCAGCTAACTGTGTCACAGTGAGAGAGAGATGACTGCATTATCCCTAGACAGAAAATGTGATAAAATGGGGGAGGGGGACCTAATTGAGCAAAGAGGCAAGATGCAGGAAGGGAAGGGAGGGCATAGTGAGCTACAGGTAGAATGCTTGCATGCTCAGCACGTGACAAATGACTTTTTCTACCTGGACTTGAATGCTCTTCTCTCGCTCCTATTTCTCCATAGTCTAATTTATTCAAGTTGATAGGCAGTCTACAAGCTTTCATTTTAAGTGTAGCTCTCAGGGTAAGGGGATATGTATGGTCCGGGGCGGGGGTCATACATTTAATAAACATGCCTTCTGAACTATTAAAATCTATTATTATTAGAATCAGTTTGGCTTTATATCTCAGATCTATAAGAATGAATTTTTTTTTTCTTAAGTAAATGTCAACTCTTCAGGAACTTAATTTACTAATGGAGCTGTGAACAATCACCAGGGAACTTGAAAACAACTTATTATTTGATGAAAGCCAGTCATCACAATAACTTACCAAATTCTGGAATTTACTGAACCCCCCTTTCTCTCTTCTTTTTTTTGTGTGTGGGGTAAAAATATGTTTAAATATTTACTTAGAAGCCAATAGCACCAACTGGTGACTGCATTTGCAAGAAGTAACAAATACTGACTTGAGTGGTTGAGAATTGAGCTTTACAATACCGAAGAGGATTAACTTCTCCTGCTGTTTCCAGAGCAATGCTGAGTCACTTAACTCTCTATACAGGACACGCAATACTCTTGTGGAAAAATAATGTGGAAAATCAGAAGATAAAGAGTGGGCTGTAGCTTGGCTGTAGAAACATGCCCAACATGTGGGAGCTGTACCCTGTACTGTGAAATTGTGTTCAGAGCTGAGTCCAGTCAAGTTTTAAGTAACATAGACTTCTGACAACAGTGAGCCTCAGGGTGAGTACAAACATCACCTGGAACTAGAATGAGATGAAGCATTGGGCATAAAGGGTATAAATACAATGGGTGCAACACATTGTGACAAGAGGTCAGCTGTTTTCAAGATTTTACAAGGGGATAAAGAAATGGGATTTAGTGACTGTGGAATCAGGTAGGAGAGGTCACAGGAAGGACATGGAAAGGTCATGGGCTCTAAAAGAACCTGATGTTTACCTGACTTCACTGGCCTTATCACAAAGCTTCTGAACAAGAAAGAAATACAGAAAGGCAGAAACCAGATTTAAAGAGATGCTCATCCTCTTCTGAACATGTACTCGTTTTCATTTGAAATTTTTGCCGTTGAAGAAACATGAGCTTTGGGACCATGTAGTACTATTTCAAGCCCTAGAATTTGCATGACCTGGGGAAAGCTACTTAAACTTTCTGAAAATCAGATAATATTCTAGCAAGATGTATATCAAAATAGCTCCTACTGGGACTACTATAAATGTATAGTGATCTGTGCATAATTTTTTGAGTAGAGGAGATATTCAACAAGCAACCCCATTATCACAATAACATTGTCATGAGGATTTAAAATGAAGGAAAGGTTACTAATTTGTGCTCTCCTCTGCAGATAAGGACAGAGAAACACCAGTGGAGGGACTACAGGTGAAGGACAATTTAAATTGTTTAATTATTTCATCTATCATGTGCAAAGATGTATTACAACATGTTTGACTGGTTGAAGTCTTATAACAAGGCCATGTCCCTCTGTGTGGAGACAGGCTTTATTCTGAAATGGGCTAATAGATATTCAGGGTACTCATTACAAGAGGGAAAAAGTCGTTTTCTTGGGGTCAGTAGCCAAGCAAGGCAATATCTTTGTGAGGCTGCAAGTTAAAAATTAAAAGATATACTAAGGATTAAGGGCATAGGTTTTAGAATGGGAAAAATTTTTTCAAATCTGGCTTCTGGAATTTTTAGCTTTGCAATTTGGATCAAACTATTAACCTCTCTGAACTCAGTTTTCCCATCTATTAAATGTGTATAATATTTATTTAATGAGGCTAATGTGTAGCTCTAATAAGATAATATTTGTATACTCAGTACAGAATTTGATATATGGAGCATTTTCAATGGCTATTAATTCATTTTTTTTTTTTGTCTTTTTGAGACAGGGTCTCCCTGTAGCCCCAGATGTCCTAGAACTCACTATGTAGATCAGGCTGGCCTTGAACTCACAGAGATCTGCCTGCCTCTGTGCCTCCCAAGTGCTGGGATTAAAGGCATGCGCCACCTCACCCAGCAATCTGTTAGTGTGTTAAACTTTCTGCTTATTTCCATTTTAACATCATCACACCTTATTGAAATGCTCTTGAATCATTCAATCCAGACAGTCTTAGTGTACTAACGGATAAAACGTTACATCTCTTCATAGTGGCTCAAAGTATTTCAGGGCAAAGAGGGGCAGAAAAGAAGGAGGGAGAAGCATCTCCCAATGGGAGAGCAGTACAACCAGCGTAGAGACTGTGGCTCCAGGACTGCAGTGCCAGGGAGAGTTCTGCTCCCCAGAGCCAGCCTGCAGAGGGAGAGAGTAGAGGTCTGCAGGACAAAAATATTTATTGAAAGACAGTCCCACAGTTATTCAGATACTCATCAGACTGAGAGGGAGGGTACACAAGTGAAGGTCCCTGTTTCCTAGGCAACACAAATCCATTTCTTTCATTGCTTCTGCCAATGAACTTTAACAGTTTTCTGTGTGGGTCCTAGTCTTAACCATGTAGGTAGCTGATTCTACATTAGCAATATCGCTCTTATAAAATACTATGCTCATTCCAGGCTACTATCTTCTTAAGGGGTCAGTGAACATTTAGAATTCACATTTATTCTATATGTCCTCCTTCAAGTTTTCCTTAACTGCTCCTTCCCATGTATACCCAATTCCAGATGAATTCCATTTACATGTTTAGAATCTTCTGGATTATGTGAGATGCTATGTGTTTCTGTCTGTAACCGGAGTGGTAACCACTTGCTGCAACTCTATAAGCTACATGTTCACCCTAAAATGTGTTCCTACAGGCCTGCTCTTTACATTGATGAATTTAAGTTTCCTCTTTTCCCTCAACCAACCCTGTGGGTTCCTAAAGTCCTTCTGTCCTGTCTCAAACACCCTTGCTATAGTGTTTTGGCACCTTCTAAAGGGAAGCTGCAGAGAATTCAAAGATGTGCTCAACTGGAAAGGAGGATCTAGATAGACTTCAAAAGAACAGGGCTTTGAAGACTCCATTTTTCACCTTCTATTTTGTTACCTCCTTTTCAAATATTTCTTTCCAAACATTTCATTCATGAAGGCTGTAGTCATGGACCATAACAAAATTATCTGATAGGCACAAACACTGACACACAGTATGAGTACTGATAGTACTCATACTGTATGTCAGATCCCTGAAGCTTGCTCATCTTACACCTGAGATTCTGCATCCTTTCACCCTGTCTTTCCAGTTCCCTTCCTCCTAGTGCCTGGGACTGTCAGCCTATTCTCTGCTGCTTAATTTCCTAGATTAAATGTATTAGTAGCATCATGCATTATTTGTCTTTTCTTTTCTTAAGATTTGTATAGACAACTCTGAACAAGCACTCGAGAAGACACTGTACAGAAGTTGTGCTTTCATAACGCAGCCCTAAGTCACACTTTATTTATTCTGGTGTCTTTTAGTGCACCAGGTGCTTCTGATCTGTTGAATAAAGTTAAATTAAGACAAGTTGCCTAAAATTAAAATTTAGTTATTTACTTGTGTAGGCCACATTTTAAGAGCCCGAGAGCAGGGGCTAGAGAGGTGGCTCAGAGGTTAAATGCACTTGCAGTTCTTCCAAAGCATCCATGTTCAGGTCCCGGCATCCACTTGGTGGCTAACCAAAATTTCCAGAGCATCTGACATCCTCTTCTAGGGTCTGTGGGTAGTAGTGCACTTACATATATGCAGACAAACATATATTTAAATGTATAAATAAATTTTAAAAAGCCCAAGAACCACATGTTGTGAGTGACTATTACATTGTGAAATTCAATAAATCAGTTAAGCATCCACCATTACAGAAAGCTTAGGTGGGCAGTGCTAATCAATAGCCTACCCTTTATCCACAGCATGGATTATTTTGAAGCAATATCTGGCTATATCATGCCACAAAGAAATTAACAATATGTGACTGGGATGGTGGCACATGCCTTTAATCCCAGCACTTGGGAGGCAAAGGCAGGCAGATCTCTATGACTTCAAGGCCAGCCTTATCTCCATAGTGAATCCAGGCCAGCCGCAGCTACAGGGAGGCCCTATCTCAAAAAAAATGAAAAAAAAAAAAAGACCAAGAATTAACAGTAATTATTTCATAATGCCAAATATATTGTTGGTATTAAAATTTCCTCACCATAATTAAGTTTCTTAACTTAGAATATATGGGAAGTCCTTAAAGGTTCCAGAAAAGTCCAGAATTTAAATTCGATAACTTGTTAAAGTACACACACACACACACACACACACACACACACACACACATACATGCACACCTATTTTTTCTTTTGACATGTTTTATGGTGGTTCTCAAACCACCATAAAGGCAAGTTTCTCCAAATTTAAGAATCACTCCCCTAGGATGAAGTGTGGTTAACTAGTTAAGTTAGGGGAAGAAAACTTAGATTGCAAGGTATACTGTAAAACAAAATTTCTAAATGTGGAGCAAAGACATTATTTTTGAAGAAACATTCTTTAATTAAAAAAAATTTTTTTGACTTGTCACAGTACAGATGAGGGGATGCTTCTTCATCTTTGTACGATGTGTAGTTGCAGAGTGTGTGCAGTAGACTTGGACATCCTTCTTAGATTCCCTCAGTATAAGTAGGAACAAGACTTCAGAATGTCAAAGTTTTCCCATGCTTCTTTAATGGTAGACACAAGTGTTCAATTTCCTTCACTCAGTCATTCATGCATTCATCATCCAATATGTACTAATCTCACTAATCATCAGCTAGGACTACAAGGAACTCTTGGTTTTGATATAACTATGGGATAATCTCAACTCTTAATGAACCTTCACCTAAAAAAACATGTTTAATATTTGGGACAGTTACTGCTACTAAGAATAATTGTGTCAAAACTCAGGGGCAAGATGAGAGGAAATATTTTTGTTAGTTGAACAGCAAATATTCATCCAACACTTATTGTGAGGCCGACACTGTAATAGGTGAGTCAGGCAGATTAGTCTTTTTTTCACCCCTGTTCTGAGAGTTCATGGCGGCACAGACAAGTGCCTTTTAATACTTAGAATTTGGTTTGGTAAGAATGGAAAATGGAAGGTCAGAGTCTTATTTTTGTTGTGACCCCTCTGTTTACATCTGAGGCTACATCTGAAGGCAGCCATTTACTAATTCTTTACAAACACCATCCCAGGCCCATAGATCCATGGAATCAAGTTCAGATTAGGAATGCCTCAGCTGCAGCTGGAATCGCTGTGCTGAGCATCTATTACCTCCTTCAGAAAGTATGAAATCTGTCTTTCTTAAAGTAAGAGCCACTGTTACAAAGGCTGGAATATTTCATTCCACTCCAAATGCAAATACCTGGTAAAAATAGTTCCCTCTTATCTACCTCTACACATATTCCCAGCCCAGCTCTAACATGTCAATTATTTCTGAAGCATTTCCTACAAAATCTTTCATGCATATTTCTTAAGTACTTTTTCTTGCAAACTTTTTTCTTATTTTGTTCTTTCATGGTAATATGAAGAGGACTTTTCATTAGGAAGAAAAAACAAACAATCTAGGTTATTGATGTTAGAAAATTGACACTTTAACTTTTATTTACTATTTAATGATCGTTTTTTTGAGTGAGGCAAAATGTTCTGTTTAGTGAAATGGTAGAGAGAGAAATTATTGTTAGGTGTTTAGCATTCATTGGTTCAAGATTGCTAAAATGAGAAACGAGAAAGTGAATTTCTTTTAAGAAGTCACCAAACACTAAATGGTCACTTGTTCTGTACTGTGTCCTGTGTTAACCAATAGATATGGAATATTAAATGGCAAAAATAAGGTCCCCGATATGGTGGTGCTTTAACTATCATAAAGACACAGGCACTAAACAAATGAGGTGAGAATACATCTATAAGCGCAGTCTCTCAGTGATGCTTTACAATAAAAAGCAAGGGAAATAGTAAGAGGGCAGTGAAGTTTTGAAATTTCTGTGTGCAAAACACATTTTAAATTGTTTGTCTACTGCTATGTTGAGGTTTTGGTTGCTAAACTTTGAGGCATTGTGAAATTATACATATACTATTTTCACAGGTTCTTTGATGTTAGCAGGAAGGAGAAAACGGAATTGCCACCGGAGCAAAGATCCAAATGTCTGCTTTTTGTGTGGCTTTGGATAATTTGTTTTAAAAATTCTGTTCCTTAGTCCCCTGTTAATGACATCTGAATGAAAATTTAGCCCTAGGGATTTACCAAATGCCTGAGATCATTAATCAAGATTGCTAAATTATCTTGAAAGTTATAAAGTTCTGCATAAATTTCTCCGTGATGTTTTTTGAAGTGTGGCTGTTAGGAGGTAAAGTGGCAATCTGTGCTATGCACCTGTACTCTCGAATCTAAGTGCCAGTGTCCAAACTGCCTTCCTCATTCCTCAACCCCCACAAGAAAGATAACAATCCCTAGTTCGTATGCTGACTGCGAGAATAAAGTGGGATAAGCCAAATATTTAGAACAGTGTCTTCACCTCATAACTTTTTTTTAACCTCATAACTTTTTAATTAGTGATTACCTATGATCATTGTGTGTGTGTGTTTGTGTGTGTGTGCACTGTATGTGAATATACATATTTAAATGCAAGTGGTTTTGTAGATTTAATTAGATACCTCTTAAGCTGTCCCGACTTAAATGAATTCTTTTTGGCTTTTCTGTTATCATGCCTAAATTGTTCCACTAAAATCAACAGTAGACAGCCTCCATAACTCTGTGGTTTCCTGAAGTGGGCTCAGGTATCATTTGCACATTTCTGAGGTTTGCACTTCATTTAAATGGCCCTCATAGATTTATCTGAGCTTATAATTGCCAACTTTTGAAATAATGACATGGTTACTCTCATGAAAATTTCTAGTCTAGGGGTTGGAGAGGTGGCTCAGTAGTGATGAGCACTGGATGCTCTTCCAAAGTACCAGTGTTCAGTTCTCAGCCCCACCATCTGTAACTCCAGTTCCAGCAGATCAGGTCTGACACTCTCTTCTGCATTTACAGGTACTACACACATGGCTGCACAAACATGCAGGCAAAACACTCATAAAATAAATAAAATTTAAAAAAGAAAAGAACATTTCTAGTCTAAAGGACCTTTATTTTGATTTTTATGCTTCAGGAATCATTTAAATAATTTTTAATATTATTCAGTTGTGTCCACAGTAAATAGAGTCCACAGGTTAAAATATGAAATTAGCTTGGCACTTATACAGTCCTCATTTTTATTAAATGTATATTGTCAAAGATGTTAGGGAGTTTGAATTAATAAAAAATATTGAGATGGAGGCTAGAGAGATGGCTCAGCAGTTAAGAGGACACGGCTGCTGGGTTCAGTTCCCAGTACTTACATGGCAGCTAACAACTGTTCAGAACTCCAGTTTTGTGTGTCTGATGCCCTCCTCTGACCTCCGTAGGCATTGCATAATATGGGTGCAACTTACATACATGCAGGCAATACACTCACACACATAAAAATGAAAATAATAAATAAAACATTTTAAAAAATTGTTATACTAATAGCAAAAATATACATGATTATATAAAAATATTTTTTCTTACCTTGAGGTATTGAAACATAAGAAAATACAAAACCTTAAAAATCAGAACCAAATAAAAAAATACAACTTGTCTATGATGAATGTCACCACAAGCCAAGCACAAGGATGATTGTTCTGAATTGAAAACTCTTTGAACAAACGACAAATTAGCATTCCTCAAATATAAAGAACGGATGGCTTCTGAAAGAAGTTGATCAATGGCCAAGACAGAAGAACAATATCTATATCTAAAACTGCTCAAAGGAACACTCAAATTCACTAGTGGTTATGAAGAAGTCTCTACTAATCATGCTGTCAAGAAATGTGAATATAGATGAGGTATCCTTCAGTTAATAATTTAGAGAATTCTTTTGGTAGCAATTTAGCAGGACATACAGAGGCTTAAAATAAATAGTCTCAATTCAATAAGCAATTCCAGTACTTTAAATCTAATATGCTACAAAACACGAGTACAAAAAAAGCATACAGCACTGTACATTGTCCTATTGTATGTGTGAAAAGTCAGAAAATCTCAAAAGCTAATCAATAAGATAGTTACTAACACTTCATGCCACAATGACATAATACTAAGTAAGTGATGAACCCTGGATGAGATCTCTTGACACTGTTTGTAAAGATGCCTGTGATACATACAAAAAACGCACGGAAGACCTTCATAGAAAGTAGTTCTAATTATTGGCATTGGTTTATCCTTGGGAAATGAGAGGAAATTGCCATAAGGAAATTAAATATTTTACTTTTCATTTTGATCTTTGGTCAAATGTAAATGCAATATTATGTCAATAAAATAAACAGACTGCTTTCTAATTCCACGGGATGCGCTGGTGGGTCAGCTGTGCTTCTGTCATAGTAGGTAAGGCTGTGAATGACTGTCTGTACAAACTGTCAGACTGTTCATTTAATTCATGTAGGTCAATTACCTTGGAGTTATTGTTCTAGGACGTTGTTCATCTGTACATGGACTTCCTGTATTGGGCAGGCTCTTAGCCAAGTACCATCATCATCGAATCTCCCTGGGGGAACTGAAAGATGTACTCCCTGACACACTCCTAGCCTCAGATCTCCTGGTTTGTGCAGATTAGTGAATAATTCTTTTCTCTGATATCTCACCTGAAGAACTTTTGTCTCAGGGACAAATTAGTCAGTGGTTTAGATCAGCAAGTACAGGCTGCAGGAGACCTTCAAAAGAATGTTTATTCATAAAGAGAGGTGACAGAGAAGTTTTGTCAGGAACAAAACCTCTGAAAATTAAAACTTGAATTGATCCACAGAGGTTGTTTCAGTAGAAATGTGACAAATTGTTCTGGAATCAAGTGGAGAATTTGTGTCATAAGGACAAATATTAGTATAATTTTTTTTGCCCCACTGAATTTGTTCTCTTCAAAATTGTCAAAGTAATACAAAATTTTTCTAGCACTTATATTTCAAATTGAAAGTTTTTGTAAAGTCAGTTCTCTGGATTTCATAGTGTCCGAAAAGCATGCATATTAAATTCAATGAGACTAGAGAGTGTGTGAAATACCTGTACCATACGTGTCCATCTACCACCGAAAGTCAACTAACTGCTCAGATTATTTTTTATGCAGAATTGTTATGAACCCCATGTAATAGATCTCAATAAGGTTATCTTTCATGCCAACCTATTTTTAAGGGAACTACGTAGCTGTAAGAAAACAGAAGAGTCAGGAATCTAAAGTCAAATGCAACATGACATAATAAGCAATTTAAGTAAGGAGATAAATTACTACTAATACATACCTCTAGAGAGGTCTCCAAATGTCATGCTTTAAAGAAACGACCCAGATTGAGGGAGAGTTTGTTTAGTGGTTAAAAGCACTGGCTGCTGTTGCATAGGTCCCAGATTTGGTTGCCAGCACCCACATGACAATTGACAGCCATCTGTAACTCCAATTCCAGGGGATTTAATATCATCTTCTGACCTCAATGGGCACTGAACAACTGGAGTGCATTTATATACAAGAAGGCAATGCATTCATACACATAAAATAACATAATAAATTATTTTTAAATGACCCAGACACAATTAAATATCTGGGTGCATTAATATACAAATCATGACAGCTTTAAGTATTGAATTACAACTACATTTTATGATATCAGCATACAAATACAACCATAGATTTTGAAGAACAAAATCCAAAACATAGGTTGGTCAGAATATATATAATTACTATTTAGGACCACAAGTTAACTAATTACATGTGACTTTTCATGTGAAGATCCTCTTAGATATTTTTAAGTGCATAAAATATGTATGATTACTTTCAAACAGGTAACATCATTAAATAAACACTACATAAGTGAACTATTTTTCCCTTAATTCTAAATTATGATTCAAAAAGATTTAGCAGAGTGGATATTAGAGCAACATACATCACAAGTGGCAATAGAATAAGGCATTCAGAATCAATTTGCTAATACTTTTAATATAAGAATTTCACCAGCATGGTGGCATGTGCCTTTAATCCTAGCATGCTGGAGGCAGAGGTAGGAGGATCTCGGTGAGTTCAAGGCCAGCTTGGTCTACAAAGTGAGTTCCAGGCCAGCTTGGGCCACAGAGAGTCTCTGTCTCAAAAAAGACCCCCCCCAAAAGATTTTAAAGATAAATTTATTAAAAATTTTTTATAAATGATTACCCATAGCTTTCAAACTGAGAGGTATAATTATCTAGCATACTGGCTTTTATTACTA
>NW_008358387.1:3411678-3434361 GCF_000622305.1 Nannospalax galili
TTTTAGTCTTTTATAAGGAAGGTATTTTACTACCAATAAAATATCATAAAATTAACTGTATCATCAAATCTTCACCCTTTTTATTAGAATATTCCATCTGTATGTTCTAATTTGTCTTCTGAAGCTACATGATGATATATTCCATAATATAATGATGTCATTTATCGTTGGAGAAAAACGCAAATAAAATCACATACAAAACTCATGTAGTGTGTATACATATCTATATATGTATATATAGATATATGGAAAATAACTATAATTGGAAGTGTTATTTTAACTAATAAGGCACTCATTTTTTTCATAACAGAATATCAAGGAATACTGTATAACACAGATGTTCT
This sequence comes from Nannospalax galili, assembly GCF_000622305.1. NCBI lineage: Eukaryota > Metazoa > Chordata > Mammalia > Rodentia > Spalacidae > Nannospalax > Nannospalax galili. The sequence goes on from NW_008358387.1 coordinate 3,412,023, forward strand.
AGCCTTGATTCTGTCATTAGCCAGATCAATGACCTGGAAAGTATTGACTTCTTATCTGTAAAATTGGACTGTGGAAATAGAGGATATGTACTTCTCAATTCAGTGCACATATCACAACAAACAAGGGAGGCCTTTCCAGAATTTGAAGCATCCAAATTGGTTTTAAGCTAATAGGAATTAAAACTTTAATAGGTGCAATCATCCAGATGGTCCAATTAGTAGGTGTACCAGAACTGATCTTAGGCTGTTCACCATGCCAAAACAGTGCATAATTAATCTTCTAAATATTTTTGTTGTTAAAGGTGTGAAAAATAAAACCTTGAATCTTTGACAAATATCATCCTGATGCTGGATGTCAATAATATTAAGATTTGTTTTACAAATATGTCCTTATACTCACTGTTATATTTTCAGATACATCAAAGAGCAGATGGAATGTGTACATAAACCTTTGTGTGTGACATAGTTACAAAATGGGTAAGGAGGAGGTGAGGATGACAAGGATGAGGAGGAGAAGGAGGAAGAGGATGAAGAGGATGAGGAGGGGAAGAAGGAAGAGGAGGAGAAGAGGGAGGAGAAAAGAAGGGATCAGAAACAGATAAAACAGAGGATTAAGGGACTTTTTGGTAGTGTTTATTTGTAATATTGCTGAAAGAAATCTTTCTTTAAAGAAGCTCTTTCTAATACAAATTTCTAGGATAACTTATATACCACTAAAATTTATCTTTATAATAACAACTACCAAGGGCTTCTCTCAAAGAAAGAATCAAAAACCCAGAAACTAAATTTTTTTATTTCTTAATGAATAATTAGCATTGGCTTTGGAGTCAGAAAGTTTCAGGTTTAAGCTTGCTGTTTATAGGTATTATGATCTCTGAAACTGGAAAATTCACTAAATTTTCCTTGCACTTAAAAGTTCTCAATTCCAATATAGTGATAATAATGCCTCTCTAAATGCCTAAATAATACTTATAATACTGCCCTAAAATAATCTTCATGGGGCTGGAGAGATGGCTCAGCAGTTAAGAGCACTAACTGCTTTTGCAAAGGACCTGGGTTCGATTTCTAGTACCCATATGGCAGTTAACAACTGTCTGAAACTCTAGTTCCAGGAGATCTGATGTCCTTTTATGACCTCTGTGAACATTGTATGACACGGGTGCACTAACATGCATACTAGCAATAGACTCATACACATAAAATAAAAATAATAAATAAAATATTAAAAAGTAACCCTCATAAAGTTCTCTGACAATGAAAATAGGAATTATATATAAAGCATAATATCTAGCTGTATTTCCATTCAAGAAAATATGAAATAACTTTGTATATGATCAAGCTTTACAACCTATTTTTAAACTAATGGATAATTCAAAGAGTAAGTTGGGATTTGCACTCAGCACAGAACATCTGCATTGACGCTCTTAGATCCATCCTTCTGGATTTCATGTGCCTTTTTTTTTTTTAAATTTTTATTTTATGTGTATGAGTGTATTGCCTGCATGTATGTGAGTGCACCCGTGTCGTGCAGTGCCGCGGAGGTTAGAAGAGGGTGTTGGATTCCCCGGAACTGGAGTCAAGGACAGTGCGTAGCCACCATGTGGGTGCTGGGAATCGAACCCAGGTCCTCAGCAAGAGCAGTCAGTGCTCTTAACCGCTGAGCCATCTCTCCAGCCCCTCATGTGCCTTCTTAATGAAATGCATCAAACATTTGAGTGGGCCAGTCTTAAACAGTATCAGTCAAATTGAAATTTAGGGATCTCTAGAAAGTGCTTGACAGGTGAGTAATCTTCTAAAGTGACAAGCTCCTGAGTCAGCATGAGGCACTCACATGCATGAGTTTAACAAGGCATGTAAGTAAGTGCAACATTTTGGATCTGATTCTCAAATAGGAAAAAGATGCTTAAAGATAAGATGTAACACAAATAAGACTAACTTAGTTTCTGGGATTTTCCCAATTAATTACTGCATTTTCCAGTTAATTATTTAGTTTTGATGAATGTGGCATGTAATGTGAAATGTTGGCCTTAGAATAAGTGGCCGATCATCATGGTAATGCTATATATTCTCTTTTGTAATATTTTGCAAAACTGCTTGGTTTCCAAATAAAAGCATTCAAAATATTTAAATCTGAAAACCAACACTTGTAATAAGTGATCAGGCCTTGATCACTTTGTGTCTTCCCAATGCCTGCTGACTGTTCTTCCATAATGGGAGGCTTTCAGCCCTGTCCCAAATCCACCCCAGTTCTTGCACTATACCCTATATAAGTGGATCAAAATGTGATACATATTTTTATCTGTGTGGCTCGTAGCTTTCAAGTACAAGTCAATCATAGAAAATTTATGGTTCAGGGACTGTCAGTAGTGCTGGACAGAATTAGCTAAGTTCTAAGCATACACATATTTCATTACACTAACAAATTAAGCAACTGACAGTTTTATGACAATTAGGTTATATAAACTTCTTACCATAAAGACACATCATTAGGTTATATTTTTAAACTTCCATATGCCACCCAAACTCAGGCATAAAAAAACACGCAAGGCAATCTTCATGACAGATTTTCTTAAATTCACTGGTTTTCCCATTTCTCTTGACATTTTGTTGAAATTTTAATACTTTACATTTTGGCATTTGACAGGTTTACTTCAACCAACTTTGTCAAGGAGGAGCATATGTTTTAAAATGGCAAACTATGCCCCTCCCTTGGTTCTTAGAATCTCATGTCATTTTTAACGAGACAGAGTTTTTAAAAGCCTGTTATATCAAAGAAATGTTAGTAAGCTCCACTCCATTTAGTTTCTTTAGTTTCTTTAATTACTGAGATAGTCTCACAGGTGGTGCAGAGATCAGAGTAAGAGTAAGTTGAATGTGAATTATTTTCAAAGGATGGAGCCAGGCATTGCTCTATTGGAAATATGTTTTGAATTCTCATAAGGTTTTGAAAACATAACATCATATACAACAAAGAGTATGTAATATTAGTAGTAGGAAGCATGCCAGAGAGCAAATGGGGAGGTTGCATTAGGAAACATTCACTTTCTCTATTCAGGTTCTAAGTAAAATTGTTTCATAATTTCTCTAATTAGAAAACTAACAGATTCCCAGCTACAGAATGTGGCAGCAAATATCAGCATAATACCATGGAAAATTCTTCACTTTTATTGTATAAAGGTCAAGAGATGAAGGTGAGTACACTATCAAATCAAGACAAAACATTGCCTGACGGTCCATCAGTTGTTCCAGAGAAGACTGAATCGGACTGTGTTACTTGGAAGAAACATTTTGTAATCCTAACTCTTATGAACTGGCTTTTTCTGTGCAGCACATCAAGAATAATCCAGGAAGATGAGGGGCCAGAGTGATACCTGTGGGCTACAAAGTTTAAAAATGGGGTGACAGGTTTATAAATTGTTAAGCATTTCAGAGAAGGCTAAGGATAAAACGCAATGGTAGAGCCCTTGCCTTGCATGTAGTCCATGATTTTGATCTCTAGTACTGAAGGAAAACTATTCAGAACTGGGGTCCTATGTGTTTTCCCAGGTTTCCATGAAGCTGAATCTGACAGGTTTTAACAAACACCTCTGTGCTCAGAGATTGTCTGTCTCTTACTCAAATGTAAAAATGTAAAACTCTAATATTGGCAGCTGATTACTGCTGGGTGAGTAAGAGCAGGGAACTTCCTAAAGTGAGGGATCTTCCTAAAGCGAGGGACTCTAGATAGGCTGACTAGACCTCAGGAGATGAACTTGCACTGAGGAACATCGGGAACACTAACTTGACTCAATAGGTCTTAAACAAATGACAGAATATATGAATTCCAGTGGGGGTGGATTATGGGAGGATGCCAGTAGGATGGGGGTATAAAGATGTTTAAGTGGCAAGCTCCTGCCACCATGCCTTCCCACCATGATGGACTGTGAATACTCTAGAAAATTAACCTCAGGGCTTGGAGAGATGGCTCAGAGGTTAAGAACACTCACTGTTCTTGCAGAAGCCTTGGGTTTGAATCCAAGCACCCACATGGCAGCTAACAACTGTCTGTAACTCCATTTCCCGGTGATCCAACAGCCTCTTCTGACCTCTGCAGGCATTGCATGAATGGGTGCACTTACCTACATGCAGGCAATACATGCATACACATAAAAATAATAAATAATAAATAAAATCTTTTTTTAAAATGTAAAAATCTATGTGATAGTATGTATGATGTCTATGTGATAGTATGTATGATGTCTATTTGATAGTATTTATGATGCCTCTTTGCTCTTTTTCATAGAGAAATGATCAGATAGATATCCAAGTAAACTAGAATCATGAGACTATTATGAACTAAAAAAAACATAGTGGCTACCTGGTATATCCCCTCCATTTTATAAAGAACTCTAACTTACTAGTGGTAAAGCAACATAATCTTAAATAATTCATGATATAAAAATGAAATTACAAAACAAATTAGAAGATATTTTGGGAAAAAATGATCACAAAAATAACATTTTGGGAAAGGAAATAAATCTGGGCTTAGGGGAAAATTTGTATTTTTAAGGTCTTATATTTGAAGGCAGATTCAAATCAGTAGTTCAAAGACTCGCTTAAAAGCAAAAATCTAGGAAAAGATGAATAGAGCAATTCCAAATGGTCTGTAAAAAGACAAAAACTGAAGCATAGAAATCAATGGAACAAAATAGAAAACAAAGAAAATTGCCAGAGCCCAAAGATGACTCTAACAGAGCTGACAAACACCTGGCTAGATTATCAGCAGAGAGCACAGATCACCAATGTCAAAGAAGGAAAAGGAATCAGGGCCAAGATTCTGTGAGGGGATAAGAGAATAAGCAAATTCAAATGGCAACTTTATGTAAATTCTATCTTCAAGGAAAAAAAACTGGGGGGCTGGAGACATGGCTCAGAGGTTAAGAGCACTGGGTGTTCTTCCAGAGGACCTAGGTCAATTCCCAGCACCCACATGGTGGCTGATAACTGTCCATAACTTCAGTTCCAGGGCAATCTGATGCCCTCTTCCGACCTCCATGGGCATTATATGACACCTACCTACATGCAAGCAATGCACTCATACACATAAAATATAAATAATAAATAAAATATTTTTTAAAAGAAAAAGAAAAAAAAAACTTCATGAAACATACAGTTTCCCAAAATGACACAAGAAAAGAAAATCACGTCTATTAAAATCTCATAGCCATTCAACACTCGATTTATCAAAAATTCCTTAGAATAAAATTCCAGGCCCAGATGATTTAACTTGTGAATTTTATCATACATTCAAGAAAGAAAGCAGCAGCAAACTCACAGGAACATTTTCAGAAAACAAATAGCCCACCCATCTACCCACCCATTTATCTATCTGTCCATACATTCACTTATCTCTCTTTCCAGCCCTAGGAATCTGTGAGACTTTGATTCTGTTTTACAGTGCTTTTTATTCATCAGTTTGGGTGTAATGATGAATAAAATAAGCCAGATACTTACCTCATGGTGCTTATAGTTAAGAAATATGGTGGACATTGATTATAAAATAGCAGAAATGATTATTACAGCAGCGAAAACTTCTATGAAGAAACTTCAAGAGACACAAATCGATGAAGGATTTCTTAAGAAATCAACACTGAGTTCAGATCTAAATATGAATAGGAGCAAGCAAACCAAAGGGGGCAAGAAAATATATTGTAGGCAAAGAAAGGACTCGCTATCCTTAAGTTTCTTCAAGCACAATTCCTTAGTGCAGTAACTTCCCTCTCTGGGGCTAAGAGCCAAGGCTGTCCATCCCACTCCGAATCCCTTCCTGCAGGCACCTAGAGGCAATTCTCTTCAACTTAACATGGAGTGTAGGAATACAGTAGTTATTAACCATCTTTTGGGCATTTGTGATGAAGAATGCAAAAGGAAAGTCTGGGAAAAGGTATCAAAGACCTCTTTCTGTATTTCTCAAAACACTAAGCAAAAAAGCAAAAGATCAGAGCAAAGACAATGAACCTGGGGGAAAATAATAACTATTGTTTACTATTTAGCATACTGTGCTGCAGAAATTGTCTTCAAATATTGGTGCTCTACTTTTGAGTTCTGGATGTCCATCATAATCAACTAAAAGACGTAAACTATCAGAAATCAGGCCTCAAAAGTTAGCAATGTAGATTAGTCCTATAAGGAAATAAAGTCTTAGAAATTCCTAACACTGCTCCCAGGCAGGTGCTGGTCCTACAACCATGAGTTCTGTGCATGTTGGGCAGGATATATCTCAGAATTCAGGCCTGACACTCATCTCCTGCTTGACAATGGAGAATTAGGCAAATGGCCTGCTCCCCCACCCCCAGGAAACACTGACAAAGCTTTCATATTGATTATTTTCAAAAAGAAAGGTGGTTAAAATGAACACCACAAATTCCCTTTTGTTTATAACAGATCTATTCCTTGCAACTTCCTTCCCTCCTTCCTTCCCTCCCTCCCTCCCTCATCCTTCCTTCCTTCCTTCTTTCTTTCCTTTCTAAACGTATTGTCTTCCAAATTTTCCCATGATGTCCCAAATCTGGCAAGATATCAGTAAGTATGCTAAACTTGAATATAAGCTTCAGTTTTAAGCCTTCATTGCTTTTATTAACTAGGTGAATAAACACCTGCTACGTGGTGAAATGATCAGACTGAGCATTTACAATATATTGTAATATATGTAATATATGTATATATCAAGACATCTTATTGTATTTGATGTGTATATTCAGGTTGTTTTATTTTTTTGTCAATTATACCTAAATAAAACTTGGAAACCGCTTTTAAAATTGCTAGATTTGGGGGATTAAATTATTTCCAATCCCCAAATTTTCTTTTAAAAATATCTAACCTTCAATTTCCTCATCTTTGAAAGATGGCTGACATTGTCCCTGCCTAAGTAGCTACTTTGAGGAAACCTCGAAATGACTCAGGCAGAGTGGATTGTCTAAAGTGCAGAGCATAGGATGTGCTTCCGTGGGGTAGCTATTCTTAGGTTCTATATGCCAAATTAGAAGCATCTTTTTTGCTAAACTTTCAGGAATGTTTTGTTAATGTGTCCTCACATTCAAAAAAGTTGAGCCAAGTGTGGTAGGCCACGCCTATAGCATCAGTACCTGGAAAAATGTGAAGTAGGAGAATTGCCACGAATTTGAGAATAGACTGGACAACATAGGGAGTTCCAGGTCAACCGGAGATATAAAGTGAGACATGTAAATAAATAAATAAGTGATAAGTGTATCCAGCTGGGAGTGGTGGCTCATGCCTTTAATCCTAGCACTCAGAAGGTCAAGGCAGGTGGAACTCTGAGGTTGAAGCCAGTCTGCTGTACATAGTGAGTTCTGGCCTTGCTGGGGCCTCAGAGAGACCCTGTCTCAAGAAGAAAAAAAAAAATGCATCTAGCTGGCATTACCTTTACTGAAAGTACAAAGGACAGGGGACTGGAGAGATGGCTCAGCAGTTAAGGGGACTGAATGCTCTTGCAGAGGAGTCAAGGCAGGTGGAACTCCGAGGTTGAAGCCAGTCTGCTCTACATAGTGAGTTCTGGCCTTGTTGGGGCCTCAGAGAGACCCTGTCTCAAGAAGAAAAAAAAAAAAATGCATCTAGCTGGCATGACCTTTACTGAAAGTACAAAGGACAGGGACTGGAGAGATGGCTCAGCAGTTAAGGGGACTGAATGCTCTTGCAGAGGACCCAAGTTTGGTTCCCAGCACCCACATGGCAGTCGACAACTGTCCGTAACTCCAGTTCTAGGGGATCCGATGCCCCTTTTTGACCTCCGCAGGCATTGTACAACACAGGTGCACTTACATACATACAGGAAAGACACTCATACATGTAAGATCAAAATAACTAAAAATAAAATTTTTTAAAGTACAACAGAAAAATTTAGATATAGTCAAATCACAACTTTTCTGCATATATAAGCAATTTGTAATGGTCTGTTTTGTGTTTATATGTTAAGTGATTCTAATATAATTATAATTGAAAACAGTCATCATTGCTCAACCCAAGGGCAGTTCATCTCTAGTGCATTTTTCCCCATTTTTGTATGCTAATCTTTACAGTTTGGCAATAAATTTGATTAAATCTCTATTCAAGTAGCAGTTTATAACTGTAGTCAACATTTATCTCTATAATTTCTTAAAAGGGCATTTAAAATACATTAATTTAACAAGATTGCTTTTGTTTTGGTAAGAAATAAATCTTTTTATTCCTGTTTATCAGCAATAATTAGAGAAATTGTGATTGGTAAGGATTTAAAAGATTTGTGGATTTATTAATGTTCAGACAGTGATAGTGACAAATTAAAAGCATTTCTTTACTGTCAGGGAGTAAAAGGAGCTAGAGCCTTAAAGCAATTCAAGCAACTTAAAGCCCAGATCCATGAACAGTGGATGACTTTAAGACTGTTTCTATCATACTTTTATTACAGATATCGCTTAGTGATGCTGACTGTGAGCAGGATCCATGTGGAGAAGCTGTCTGGGATTGGCTCCAACACTATACTTTATTAGCTGTATGACCTCTGTTTAATCATTTTCATAGGGTTGACACCTTAAAATGAGGGAAAGAATGCAAGGCACTTAGTTTATGACAAGTGTCCAATAAATTATATATAATCATAGATCATATATATGGGGGATACATTGTATGGGTAAATCTTATATTAAGTATCTAATATTTTCATTTGAGTAATCAAAAGCATTTACATAATAGAATAGGACAGAGGGACACATATTTGTGAGTACTTCTCATTTCATTATTTTACATTTTGTGTTGGTAAGTTCTGCTGCTACAGCAAGCTTTGGTGAATGAAATAAATCAATGTATTCTCTGACTGTCATCCACAGAGCACCATAGGATATAAAAGATGACACAGTACAGTATTCTTCCACTAAAAAGTGTGCAGTCTTTAGCTACAGGTAACGGAACTTTCTTGGACTAAATCAGATAGAAAAGGCATTTATGACACTGACAGCAAAGGGGTAACTGAAGGCAAGAGACAGTCCAGTGGTGGAAGCCGTGTGGTCAGAAGCAATGTTCAAAATTATCATGTTCAGTATTCATCGTCAGTGTCACCTCCACAGTGTCACCACCTGAGGTTCACTGCAGATGCCGTGGATATGTGACTCTGACCATTGCCACCCACCTGCTCTTACTGCTGCCCTCCCTGTTAGGCTCTGTGTCTCTGGTCAGCTGTTCCTAGGCTGTGAAGCTCCATCTAAAAGTTATGTGTACTTGGCAGTACTTGGTCTGCACCCATCTTCTAGTTGTGCAGGCAGATGGGGAATATCTCTCTTTCTTTTTTCTTTCTTTTCCTTCTTTCTTTCTTTCTTTCTTTCTTTCTTTCTTTCTTTCTTTCTTTCTTTCTTCCTTCCTTCCTTCCTTTCTTTCTTTCTTTCTTTCTTTCTTTCTTTCTTTCATTCTTTCCCTCTTCCCTCCGGATGCCACAACCTTAAAAGTACCACAGTCCTCTGCGTACGTACCCAACCTGAACTAAAATCCCAGCTTAGTTACTATTTGATACAGGCTACTTTCACCCACTGAGAATTATGTTCCCTGAGCTCATGTTGCTCTACTGCTCTGAACACCATGTGGGATCTGCAAATCATAAATTCTTACTACAGACTTTAATTCAGAACTGGACTGAGTGGAGAGAGTACAGTACATAGCTAGTGTATTAGCATAGATTACATAGCAAACAGGATGTAGTTCTGGTCTAGCTGCTGAGTGGTGGCCTCTATATTCATCTGGTGGTTACAGAACCCCAGCAGTAGAAGCTGCTTTCACAACAGAAGGCTCCGAGGCCTTCTAGGAGTTATACTGGAAACTCAACTGGTGTCTGCTTTCCAATCCACTCAGGGATTCTGTAAGCCAAATAAATCCTCCCATGCTTTAACTAGCTACACTGGGTTCTATGTCCTTTGACTAAATCTTAACTAATACTTGCTGGCCTTTTAAATCTCACAAATTCTCACATCTTACAATGTCTCACATCCTCATATGTAAATTAAATAATCTAGGAGTTTCCTCAAGGGATGGTTGAGTGAGGCCAAGTGTCTATATAGACAGCACAGAAACCAACATTTAATCCAGGGTAATTCCTACTGCTTATGGTGAAAATAATCATGATGTAATAATATAATAATCACTAAGATGACTATAATGAATCTTGCCACAGGGGTGGAGTGTAGTCTCTGGAAGTCCTCATGAAGAGAGGTACTTGATTTTCAAAACCTAAAGAGAACTTAAAAATTTTTTTTTGTCAATTCTATGAGAATTTCATGTAATGTATTTTGAGCATATTCCCTGCCACCAAATTCCTCCCGGATATACCCCTCTTCCCTACCCGCCCTACTTTGTGTTCTTTCTGGGGTTTTTGTAACCTATCACGTTCAATTTGTACTACCCATATACTCTTGGGTGTGGGTCATCCCCTGGGGTGTGTCTCACCTACCAGGGTTCACAACCTTAAAGAAAACTGATTTCCCCTCTCCTAGTAGCAATTACCAATTGCTTCTTAGTTGGGGGTGGATTCATGGCCACCACCCACCTGTATGCTAGAACCTTCTGTCTTTAGTTTGTTCAGGTAATGGGCATACTCTTGCCAGCACTGTGAATTTATGTGTGCAACTGCCCTGTCATGTCCAGAAAACACCATTTTGTTGTAGTCATCCCCCACCTCTAAGACTTATAAATTTTTCCATCCCCTCTTCAGAGATGATCCCTAATCTGGGGAAAGGGGTCTGATATAGATGTCCAATTTCTGACTAAGTACTGCACAGTAACTAGCATCTCCAAAGTCCATGGAAAGAGGGAAATATTCAAGCGGAAAGGCAAGGGTCCAAGTTTAGGAAGTGAGGAAAGTCAGTGTGCATCACAGTTCAGTGGGCTGCAGCTATCAAACAGAAACAAAAGGTGTTTTCTGGAAGGGCTGCAGGAAAGGTCTGAGGGTGTGTTTGCCTCTTGGCTTATGGTGTGAGCATCATGCTTCACAAGCACTCTCCAGCTTTTCCCCAGAACACTAAGCAATTCACAGATGTGGCATTTTCACCTAATTAGGATCCAATATAATCTGAAGGACATCCAGGAAGAGACACTTTTCACAGAATGACAGCATCATCGGCACTGTTCCTGAGCCTAAAGGGAATCTAAACAAACATTGACTTTCACTCCTCCCTCTCCCCTACAAGCTGGCCACAGAGACATTCATCACATGCTCTTACTCTGCACATTTAGATTAATTGGACAGTTTCAAAGCAGGAAGCAAATTAGCAGTAGAAACTTAGAAGAAGTTAGAGATCAGTTTCAGAAAGGTAAAGATACCCAATGTGGGTTTGTTGAGCAACAGCAGCATATCATCAAACACCCAGTTGTTCTGAGTCTTTGGAACTCATTTCATTCTACAGAAATGCTTCCATTTAGGAAGCATAATGGAAATCTGTGTCCTTTCCATTGCCCCCAGCTTGTCCTTAAATTGAAAGTCTAGTACTGTGCCAACACAGTCCTGACCTGCATAGCTGAGCTTACCAAACAGTGTCAGAGAAGTATGTTACTCTGGGCTCCTTTGTCTGACCAGTGGATTCAAAACAGCTGAGGGATGGAAGCCAGTGGGCTCAATATACTCAGGTTTTGTATAGTATTCATATCCAGGCTCTTGCAATGTTATGATGTTACAGGGGCTGTGTCTACCACTAAAAGATTTCCCTCCTGTCTCTAAAATTCTGAATGCCAGAAAGCATCTGTGAAAGTTTTGACTACTTCCAAAAGAATACAGTACAGCCAGACCCACAGGCTGCCTTTTGGGTCAGCAGGTTTGCTACGCTACACACATAAGCTTCATAAACTTTTCACTTTGCACATCATGTCAGTAATAGCCTAATGATGTGTTGAGGGAAATGAGCCAAGAGAGCAGGTGAAAGTGGGAAGTACTAATTCGAGAACACCGAATTAGGCTTCTTTTGCTTTACCCAATTAAGACTAATAAAATCGTGATTTCTTTTGCAAATACAGCAATAACTGAATTCTAATGTACTTCAGGCCTTCTTTACATTTTAGTGATTTTCAAAAAAAATACAATCACATAACGAAATTAATATAACTGTAGGGTTTTAGTATTCTTATGAAGGTACTGGTGAACATTATAAGTGATGGTATTTGAGTACAAAATAATTCTTTGCCAGACACTGCCACCTTATAAAAGAGACATCTTACCTTGCTATCTAATCTATTCAACATTATAGGGTGTAAAGTAATTCTAATGTCCTTTTGTGATTATATTCTTTCTGCTTTCAACCAAGCCATTTTATATTGTGGAATATGGCCGTATAACCTGTCTCACTGAATAACATCATCAATATAAAGTAAGTGTGAAGAAGTGATATTATAGAATCCTCAGTCTGGCCGGGTGTGGTGGCGCACGCCTTTTAGTCCCAGTACTCAGCACTCGGGAGGCAGAGGCAAGTGGATCTCTGTGAGTTCAAGGCCAGCCTGGTCTACATAGTGAGTTCCAGGCCAGCTGTGGCCACTGGGAGACCCTGCCTCAAAAAGACAAAAAAAAAAAAAAAACCCTCAGTCTGGAAGCATGTGTAGACACTGTCACATTCATTAAACAGCAGCATCAAAATATTTTAAACTGCATGTTTTCTATGATGGGGCAATTTGGCTTCTAATAATTCATGTTTTATCTTTGTGCTGTTCAATAGACTGTTCTGAGATGATGGAAATGCTTTATCTGTCTTCACTTTCCCATATGGCAGCACTTAGCTATACATGGTTATTAATATATGAAAATAAGCATAATTTAATAAAGGAATTTTTAACTTAATTTTATTCTAATTAATGTAAATTCAACTTTATATACCATATTGCACAGCACAATTATATATTATATCTACAAAGATATATATATATAGGTGTATACATATGACATAAAGTCATTATTATATTTAATAATAACCTTATTCATATAAAACCACATATCATTTAGAATAGCAACACAACAGAAATAACTTTAAAATAGGAATAGGTAACTGATTAAATAAATTATGATTGTAGAACACTAGGTGGGAAATATAAATTATATTATAGAACTATTTCAGATAGTAAGATATTTGTAATATGCACTTAAATTTTTGAAGTGAGGTTGAATTTCCATATATGCAGTTAAGTAAAAACATGTGAAAGAAGAAATTTTTAGTGTAAGATGATATTTTTGCCTTTCCAGCTCTACTTCAGTGTCATGGGAATAGCATAAAAGGAAAAAAATAGTAATAAATCCATAATAACAGTAGAAAACAGAACCTGTCTCTAGGAAAGTTCCAAAAACAAGCAGGGCTTGACCCTGGGGCTTGGCCATGTGCTCCCTCAAAGGAAGCTACTTCTTGTCATGAAGTTGGATGCAGAGATTTCATATGGGTCTATGATGTGAGATAGTTCCTCAAGAGAGGTAGGGCTGCATGGATTCCTAGTTAAGATATTGTTCTGAAAGGAGAGTTAGAGCAGAGCTCCAAGTAGTTCTGAGCAGCTCTGCAAAGGTTGGATAAAAGGATCAGAGTCACTTCAATTCCAGAAAGGAGGGATAAAAGAAAGATTTTTAAAAATCCTGAACCTCAAGTCTTAGTTATCTATGAAAGTTCTGGGTTATGACTTTACCAAAGAGGAAAGCTGATGAACATGAAACTTCCTAGAATCTGGTTACGGAAGCAATCCTATAAAAGTTCTGGAAAAACTTAAATAGGTTCAGAAAACCCATGTCAACTATTTGTTGTGATCATGCTACGCTTACATAGAAACATGAAATGACTACCAAGATCATTAACCATGTGAGGAAAATTCTCAGCATGAAAAAGAATGAACGAATAAACACACCTCCAATGAAATAAGAAGATAATTTGCAAAATAAATACAAAGTCCTAAGAGCAGTGACTATGGAGAGGGAACAATCAAAAACTGAGTTCTTAAAACTCAAAAGCATAGCTGCCGAGAGAAAGCATTCACTACCATCAGGTTCTTTTACATTAAATTAAAACACATAGCAATCTAAAAACAAAACTTTGTGAGATGTAGTTCAAATCTTTGATATGTTGGTATAAGAGACCCAACATTTATTTAGTGAGAATTTTAGGCAGGGAAAACAGAGAGTATAAAAAGAGGTGATTGCATGGGTAAAGAAAAATTTCTCTTTACTGAGAAGGACATTTTAGATCAAAAGAGTCCAAATTCCATATTAAGACACATGTTTTATAATCAGCGTAGTAACCCAAAAGATGAAAGGCCTGAGAGAGCAGAATTCTTCAAGTCCAGACATACATCAAAGTCAGAAGTCATAGCAGTTCTACCGTGTTAGGAGTTCTAGACGAACCTTTCGTCTTTAGTCACTAGGGGATAACAATTCCTAGTCAAGATTCCCACTCCAACAAAGTATCAAACCTAGCAAGGAATGGAAGATAAAAGCCTTCCTTCTACATTACTACATACGATTTTAGCAGCTTTCAAATCAGAGCACCAAATCCAGATGAATTTGTATGTAGCAACTCCAGTGTGTATTTGCAATGCTCTTTGGTTTTTCTTTGATAACTAAGCCTCACAGGAGTTTCATAGGGATATTTTTGTAATTGAAAATAATTCAAAGACCATTTGCAATTCTTGGTAGATTCATTACTTAACATTTCCACTCTCCCCCTTCCCCTCCAGTGAAGATATAAACAATTATACATATCTTTTCTTGTATTGAGCCTTAAAAAAAGGAGAAGATACAGAAAGGCTTAGATTATTTTAAGAGACAAAAGAATTTCACTAGGGTTTTAGCATTATTCTGCCTAGATTAGATTATAAAATGTATTCTTAAAAGGGAAATTTGAGAAAAGAAAGAAAGCTAGAAAAATAACAGCAGAGAAAGATGCACACACACATGCATGCACTCATGCACACACGCATGCACACACACACATACTTTAACAGGGATGTGCATTTTATCTTTTCTTAAATAGCAAAGCTCCCAGAGAAATCTGCAGATGGGACCTACACCCTCACACAAGCCAGTACTGCCTCAAGGTCCTTTAATTAAAATCTTTCTGATTTTGCTGGTGGTGAGTAACCCTCAGCCCACATTTACTTAGAAATCATCTAATCTCATCACTTTCCCAATAAAATAATTTCTTCACTTCCAGGAAATGATCTTGCAGAATTCGGGCATTCAACTGGGTTTCATTAGCTGTAATTGCCAAGAGTTTTTCTTAAACTTTTCTGACCCAAATTGCCTCCTGGCATTTTTGAGCATTAGTCTAGTTTTACCATAGGGCACATACAGTCAGCTCCCTTAAGAGGAAATCCTGCAGTTATTTGAAAAGAAGCTACCCTGTTCAAACACGCCTTGTCTCCCTTCTAGCCTCAATTTTCCTTCCTCAAGGTAAATGAATCTTCGCATCCTAAACTCCTGTTTCTTCTGGATCTTCAAGCTCTGTATATATTCACATTTCGGTTTGGTTGCTCTTGTTGCTAAATCTCTTAAAACATTGTGAGTCTAACTGTGTACAATATTCTGGGAATAATTTGAAAGTAATAATGGTTTTGTTTTAATGATAGGAACTATTACTATAAAAATACCAGTGGCAAGCAGGGCACAGAAACTATCTTGCTTAGCTCATTAGCCATATAAAACATGGTTTTTACAGATAAACAGTTTGAAGAACAGCTGTTGCTCCCTGTTTAGTTAACTTGAAGAAGCCATATTTAACTATTATACCTATATTCAAAACCAGCCTTCATCAGTGTTATCAATTTTCCCCTGAGACACATTTGTGTATTACCTCCTGTGTTCTAGAATTCCTGACAAGGTGATGGTGACTTTTATTTTGGTAGAAAAATACAGTATGTTTTCAATGCTTCTAAGTTGTTAAAGCTACATTTACTGAAGTTCTAGCTAGTATATAATGTAAACTGGGTGCAAAGCCTATTAAAATTTGTCATGATAAATTTGTACTTAAGAATCTAATGCTTCAGTGTATAAATCTATCTTGACCTTTTCACTGTGCACAGAATAAAACTGTTACCTAAAGAAAATATGGCTTTTATTTTGCTAATAAGCAAATACAAAGTTATTTTATGATATCCAAACTTGAATTCAGTAAGAAAGCTGGCAATTTCTGTTTTCTGATTTCTTAAACCAGCGAATATCTCCAAGAAGAAGAGATGCTCATGTACTGACTCACTTTCACATGCACATGTGGGACCTCTTCCTACATTAACCACAGAAGTTTTAAATGATTACCAGGTGGTTGTAGTATTTGGTCAGTTTAAATATTAAGACTAGGAATGGATGAGATTTACAAATGGACCACCTCCCCACTTCATCTAAATGTAAATGTTAAAGCATTTTAAACATTCATATTTGAAATTGGAAACAACTTACTAATTGTTTCTTGAGACAGAACTAAAATTTTGTTTTATATTTTAAGCACAGTTGGTTGAATTATTGTGTAAGGAGATGGATGGTAATACAATGAGATTTTTCTGGAATGTCATTGCAAGGATCACAGTTAAATGTACAAAGATTGGGAAAGTCTTTGGCTGGATTTACTACCTCTCGTTATCAGTGTGGAGCTGTGGCAGAATGGAACGTTTTAAGTATAATGATGAAAACTAGCACTATTAAAATAATACTTATTACTATTCACTACTGGAATTGCTCTTTATGACATATCATGTACTGAGTATGGGTTCTTTGTCAATATTATTCTTTAATCCTTATGCCAACCTTATAATTTACTTAATTTTGTCCATGAAAATTCTGGTGGTTTTTCAGAGTGACTCAAATACTCAGTCACTGTAAGGGTCCATTAAAAACTAGTGTCTGGAGCGGTCACAAAGTGTGGTGTGTAGATCAAGTACCTGGCAAACACTTGGTATCTCTCTGTAATGTGGCTTATAAAAGAGCGACTGAGAAAATTCTACCCTTTTTGAATCTTTGTAGAACCCACAAAGGCTCAGATGGATTGAAAAACCACTGACATTGAGATCTAGAATGCAGAACTTACTGCCTGAGACAATGATGTTGGTCTGCCCAACAGGCCTAGAAACTGTAAAACAAAGAATAAAAAGGACCCTCTGAGGTTTTAGTAATGTGGACAGCCTATCAGTGGGTTCCACTGGGAGACAAACAGTTCACAAGTCCCCAGCAGAAAACTAGAACACGGATTGATGCAAAAGACATCCTTACTGTTTGAGGAGGGCTCAAGGTGTCATGTGTTCATATAGCAGACACTGATGTTCACTGAGGTGGCTCAGACTGTAACCGAATAAACACCTATCTATTCCCATTTCAAAGACATGTAAAATTCTGTCCCTACTTCTTTTCAGTAGTCTTCGTTTCTGAGTGGCATCAGCTAAATAACCTCATAGTAAATAGCCTCATTGTGCTATATACTGGTGATAATGAGACTGGAACTTTGAATACTTTTTAAAACACAGAAGACTGAAATTATATTTGACAACACAGATCACTGGAAGCTCCACATCCATGTACATGCAAATGCGGTAAAATTTTACATCCAGAATTAAATTCATCACAATAGCCTAAGTGGTACCCAGCAGCAAACTTTTGCTAAGCTATCCTCCTATCAAGCCTCTGAAACTGGCAAAGAATTAGGTCTTTGAGACTCATTGCTCCAAACGTTTAATACAAGCAACATGCAATGCCATCCTGAAGATATTTACATAAAATTAATCATGGAAATTCCACAGACTGGTTTCATTAACTCATTCTGGAAGGCAAAGTATTCATTTGCACATAACAATGATTCTGGGATGTAAGTATGTAGTCAGTTTCTTTACATTTGGGTGTAAAGAATTTATTTATCCCCAAAAGTTGTCTTTTGAAATGGGCAAAAATACCCAGATATGTTATGAAAGCTGTATTTCTGCTTGGAGCAGTAGTTTGCATTCATACAGCTTGCCACAGCTTAATTTTCTCTTAAAGGGTGGAAGCTTTCTTATGGTTCAGCTACATGTTATTTAGAATATAGGATGTAAGAATAGTTGGCTTCCAAGTATGTATTGGGATAAGGTTTGAAAAATGTTCCAACATATTGATGACATAAAAGAGATTCAGAATTAACTTTTCCTGTTAAAACACCTCCTCATGATCTCTGAAATGCAGAAAGATCATGAAATTAACATTTCAGCTCACCAAGCATGGCAGGAGACCGATTTCTCAACATGAGAAAGAAAACTATGGTATAGGAAAACAAGCACATTACAAAACAGGTGAGTACATAAATAGAATAAATGGATAGAAAGAGAAAGAGAGA
This sequence comes from Nannospalax galili, assembly GCF_000622305.1. Taxonomy (NCBI): domain Eukaryota; kingdom Metazoa; phylum Chordata; class Mammalia; order Rodentia; family Spalacidae; genus Nannospalax; species Nannospalax galili. The sequence continues at coordinate 3,430,343 of NW_008358387.1, forward strand.
GAGAGAGACAGAGACAGAGAGAAGTCATGCTTTTTATATGGCCTAATAAGATGTTTTAGATGCTGAAATTAGTTTTTTCAAGCAAAAACGACAGTAACCATGCCATCAATCCAAACCATATAAGTAATGCAACTGCTCTTGAAAGTCACATTTATTTGACAATTAGAAGGGATAAAATTAGTAAGTTGCAAGGACAATTAGGATACTTTATGACATCCTGTCCCCTCTACTTATTTCATCAAGTCTGTCTTAGCTGTTTGTACCAATTTCATACTTTAAATGCCTAGAACAGCCTATGATCTCCTTCCAAGGTCTTAGCATCCTCCTTTTATTGGTGAATTATATTTTTTGCTAAATATGTTTCCCATGGATTTAGAGATAGGAGAAAGAAATTGGTGGCATTACTTAGAGGAGAGGTCAGTGCAGGCCTCCACCAACTTTCACATCCTCTGATAACCTTTGCAGAGACATGAATATGGACATGATCTTGCAGAGTAGGCTTGTGACTAAAGGGAACCTTAAACGGGAATCCAGCCTGTCTGGATCCTCAGAGACTTACAGCTTTCAATCTCCAAGGTGCAGTTTTGTTCATCCAGTGGATATCGCCTCAAGTCCATCATACAGGCAGCCGTCGTTGTGATTCTAGAAGAGACATGACAATATGTGTTGTTAGTACGGGACATGATCTTGCAGAGTAGGCTTGTGACTAAGGGGAACCTTAAACGGGAATCCAGCCTGTCTGGATCCTCAGGGACTTACAGCTTTCAATCTCCAAGGTGCAGTTTTGTTCATCCAGTGGATATCGCCTCAAGTCCATCATACAGGCAGCCGTCGTTGTGATTCTAGAAGAGACATGACAATATGTGTTGTTAGTACTTAAATCCAAAAAGAAGAGGATAAAAAAGTCTCTCTTAGGGGCCTTGATTTATAGCCTTAGCTGTCATGAAAAGGAGTGATGAAAGTCTTGATAACCATTTTCCTTTACAAGTCTTCTGATGACGTGTGAGGGGGCTGGAGGATATGAAAATCAAATGGCCCTTTAACTACTTGTACCAAAGCACCCATGTGCGTTCTTTAGGCAGTTCTCATTTGCCTCCAAGATGCTGTGGCATGAGATGATTCTATATGTATCTCAGGTGACCAGGAATGGTGGTAAACACTATTCCCTTTCTTTTCATGTTTGTTTTTCCCAACCGTCCTCAAAACTAAAATTTATCAGTATTAGCTTTGATCCATTTTTTACGCTTCACTGAATTCTGTAGACTTTGCAGCTGTTGAAATACAGCCATTTATCTACCGCTTGATGTTCTGACCTAAGTAAACTGATATTCTCTTGATCCCTTAGAGAGTGACCCCTGTTGGCAGAGTCACTTCCTTAGAACAACTGGTACCTTTACTTTTTTTTTTTTAATTAGGGAGGAATCACTATGCCCTTTATTTTAGTCTTTCATTTCTAAGTCATTATTTTATAATAATATTTCCACTGAAGACCTACCCAGAGCCATGAAGCAATAGTTCTAAATGATTTGCAGATACGTATTTTCTGATCAATGAAGCAGCACGATATTGTAGAAGAGCATAAAGCCCTAGAACATAACACATGCTGTTATGAACTTCATCTCTGTGCAAAGAAGTGAGTGTTCTGCTCAGCACATAGTAGTTTCTTTAAATACATGCATCTGCTGAAGGAAAGTAAGAACAGAAATTAATATTGAACTTGCCAACGCAGGCTTTGTTCACTGTGAGGGGCATTGTACTCTGTATTAGAAATAGAAAAATAAGATGGAGCTACACTAAATTTTTTAAACTGAAGTGAAATTGGGTAGTTCTGAGCTAGCAATCCAGGTAGCCTGAGTCTCTGAAGTTTCTCAAGTGAATCTGAGAATTAACCCTCAGCGTACATAGGACATATGTAATGTGATATACATACTTCTTGTGACTTTGGTTTGCTTCTTTTTCCATTAAGCTTTATACTTTGGTAATTGTTGTTTTCTTTTGTTTATAACATGAAAGTTTGCAAGAGCTGGTGTTCTTCCTGACTGCTTCCTTCCCTTAGCCAGTCCTATTGGCTATTCTGCCTCAACTCCTTACCATCCCCAGTGTCTCTTCTGAGTCTGTCCCACAGCTTCATATACAAGTGACTATAGGAGCTGAGTCTCCATCTGTCTCCCTGAGCCTACTAGACACGCAAAAACATAAACTAGATTTTATCACTCTTCTTAAATATGTTAGGGGCTTTTCCAAAAGAACCCAAAGTTCTGTACCAGGAGTGCCGAGTGCTCCTCTTCCATCCCAATGCTATCTCCTACTGTGTCCTCTCATAATATCTTTCAGCCCTCATAATTGCTCTCTCTCTCTCTCTGCCCACAACATGCATTCTGCTGACATTCCCAGAGCCCTTCCCTCCCATCTTCCCTCAAAACCACCTCCTTGGAGAAGCTCTCACCTAGGAGCCCACCCAAAGTGAATGCTTAAACTCATGCTCCATTTTACTTTTCCGTTCACCGCCTTCAAGTGGTTACCACAATCTGGAATTATCTTGAGTAATTATTTTCCCAGAATTGTCCATTTCTTTCAATGAAATTTAAGCTGCTTATGGGTATAGACTTTATTCAACTCACGGAAAAGGTACTCAGTAAATATCAGCTGAATGACAAAATACATGAATTTATGATGAGGCAAACAGTTGGGGTTTGCTAATTACATGCCTTTGTATTTGGAGGATTGTTTTATTACTTTCCGTCTCTTTTTTACCTAAAATGACACTGTGCTTAGGTCATAGATTCGCCATTTATATTTTTAGCAATAAATGAAATTTAATTCACTTAAATGACATGTCATAAACAGTACTGGAGTTTATTTGATCAAATTGCTTCTGCTTTCAATGACAGTTTTGCAATGCTCAAATTCTATGAATTGTATTAAAATTAACATTTACATTTAAATTATGATTTATTCTAGTTATATAATACATAAATGAATTTTTCCTTGGCTCACTGATGTTTCCTGTTACAATTTGATGTGACTTTATAGACTGGTACAGTGTGAACTTCCACCAATCTAAACAGAGCTACACCATACAGACAGAGATTATGAAAGGAAATAAAATTAGGAACATGATGGGCATGAGAAACCCCAATGATGTTACTTAAAATGGCAGAACGAATTACTGTCCCCAGAAACTGGAAGAAATTAGCTTCATCTGATAAAGCTAATACAAAAGACATGAATGTTTACAAGGGCATAAATACAGTTTAAGAAATTGGAGAAAAACAAGTATAGAAAGCCAACTGTGTAATTGAGGTGAAGTTTGTAATTGATACTGTGGGTTGTACTTCATACTTATGCTGATACATATTCATGGCAATTAACATCTATGAACTATGCTGTGTGTATACAAAGAAAGGCAAATTGATTAAGGCTGAGACAGTGGAAGGTAGGGCTGGGACTGGAACTCAGTCTGTAGAGTCCTTGCTTAGCATACATGAAGCCCCTGGTTCCATCACCAGAATCACATAAAGTAGGACTGGCAGCCCAAGCTCTTGGAACTGGGGAGGCTGATTAAAAGTTTAAGATCATCCTCAGCTACATAGAGTTCAAGAGCAGCCTAGGATGCATGATACCTTATCTCAACAGCAACACTTTAAAAAACAGAAAAAGGTGTTTTTCTCACAATATATTTATTTACTATTTTATTATAGATTTGTTTTACTTTTTTCAGTGTTATAACTCATAAATCTAAGAGGCAGCATAAATGCTTTATATTCGATATTTACAAGAATCTGTGTCCTCTCTGAGAATATAGTAGGTCCTTTGGTACCAAAGCACCCATTTGAAATCTTAATCATGTCAACAAAGACTAATGGTGTCAGACAATTCTCTGACAGTCTTATGATATCTGGGAACACTTGCCATTGGAGTTTGTTGTAAGATAACAAAAAGGAAGGGATTCTTTACATAACACTTATATTTCTGATAATTTCACACATGATACATTACACATTATATATATATATATA
>NW_008358387.1:3434676-3436968 GCF_000622305.1 Nannospalax galili
GAATTTCATACATGTGCATTGTATTTGCATAGTTTCTACCCTTCTCACTCCCCCTCCAATTTCTCCCATGCCCTCCACTCCTCAATTTATTGTGCTCTTCTTTGATTATTACTTATACATACCTATATTTATATGCACTTATATGTTTTATATTATATATATATAATGCACTGAGCCCATTTAGTGGTGCTCCTGTGCCCATATGTTGAAGACTGCCCCCTTGGGATGGATAACCTGTCAGAGAACTAGACCTTGGTGAAAACTGATTCTCTTTCCCATGGCATCCACTGATGGCCTGTAGCTCTTCATCTTGAAGTGGGGTCCCTTGAAATTTCCCCCCATCCACTTTGGCATGTCAAGTTTTAGCATTATGCAGATCTTGTTAGGCTACCGTACTGTGGAGAGTTCATGGGCGCAGCTTCCCTAGCATGTCCAGAACTCATGAAATAGCAGCCCCTCAGACTCTTACAGTCTTTCTGACCCCTCTTTCTAGTCATTTCCTAGACCCTAGGTGTTGAGGTTTGATTTCTAGCTCATAAAGTGTTTTGCAACTTTTGCAATTAACCTGATAGTGAGCAGATACCATGTCAACTCATTTCACTACATTGCAGATAGTCTAAAAGAAAAATATGAATATGAATATTGATTCAGCATATAAATGTGCAAAACTGTTACACCATGTGTTTATATGGAGCTCTGTATCCCAAAGTATATGTGGATCATAAACCTGAGTCTTTTCCAGGTGTCTTGGGAGGTCAGGCACAACATCTGTTTTTGTCATATTTACATTTCAAGCACATGTTCCTGACAAATATCACAAACTCAAGATTAAAATTACAAAACATGAACAAATAATACTAAAGGAATTTTACTACAGTATAAGCAATGACAAACTAAAAACTTTGAGGTTATTCTTATTAAGGACCTAATATAATTCAAATAAAAATTCTTAAATAAATTTGAAAATAAAAATAATTTTTACAGAAGAAATGACCATGTAAAAATCTTGTTCTGAAAAGTCAGTGGTAAGCATCTAAATATATATTTCCTTCATAGCTGGGCTAAGTCAATGTAGTAAACACAATAAGTGTTTTTTTTTGTGAACATGCCTTTCTGAATCCAATAAATATTCTTAATGGTAAACATCACTGTTAGATGGCTTTGAAATGAGGCTATTAATTCATTTTTCAAGTGTACTGGTTAAATTTTAGGACCATTGTGTAAAATATGGAGACAATTTTGTCTTTAATCAAAGTGAAAAGTGAATGTAACCTCCAGAAAAATGCCGTACTGACCCCCGGAAACTTTTCAATAGGTAAATGTGGAAACACACTCTACATGGTTGAACTCTACTGCAATGTCAAGGCTATATATGGGAAATATCAGTATTCTATTTGGACCAAGAAATCTTTGAAAAACTGTTCAGTACTTAGCCAGCAGCCAATATCTTACATGGCCTGTGTCATAAAACGCTAACATAGAGCAAGCAAACTAAATTCCCAACAGAGCCTAATGACTTGTAAAAGGCATAAAAAAACAAGAACTACTAAAGCTAAGTCAGTATTTTGTAACAAAATATAACTCATATCTTATAGTTTTGTAATGCAAGCACATCATTCAAAGTTTGGATATAACCAGATGACTAATAAGCAATAAGAGATTCCTTTGTTCCTTAGTCAATATGAAAAATTCAGAAACACAATCAGTGTCATACACTCTAAACCTTTCAGTAAATGCTTGAGGAGGGGATTCAGGAGTTGAAAACATGGTCACAGATGTATGACAGCATGTGAGAATCTTGGTGGGTTTTCAAATGGAGGCTGTCAGGACATGATTGAAGAGGAGGGACTATAGGGAGGGGTGAGTAACATAAAGGCTTTTAGAAAAAGCTGCATGGGCTGGAGAGATTGCTCAGTGGTTAGAGCATTGGCTGCTCTTGCAGAGGACCTGGCTTCAATTCCTAGCACCCACATGGCAGTTAACAACCATCTGTAATTATAGTTCCAGGGGAATTCAATGCCCTCTTCTGATCTTTGTGGGCATTTCACAACATGGGTGCACTTACATACATGCAGGCAAAAAATATTAAATAAAATATTTTTTTAAATGAAAAATTCATATGGAAACCTACCACTACAGAAAATTCTTTATTATACATCATAAAAAGAGATTAAAAACAATTATTCCAAAACAAGAGGGTATTGCCATTTCTAGACACATGAGCTAATAAAAATAAATAAATAAATAAAACCTTAGTGCCAGAAATCAACTGCCTCCCTAGTCACTGTTGAC
>NW_008358387.1:3443134-3444641 GCF_000622305.1 Nannospalax galili
AGAGAATAAAAGGAGTTATCCTTTAACGGGGGAACTGCCCTTTCTTTATACCATAGGCTAATGCAAAACAAAACCTCAGTGTCAGGAATGGACTCTCCCTCTAGAAGCTGTTGACCATGGGTCACATAGACCCTCAAACAATGCTGGGTATTGACCCTGCACTTGATTACCCACTAGAACTGGATGGTAAGACCCTATGGCTGAAAACACTAGAGTCTCATCTCTACTGGTTAGCATTCATAGAATTGGAATGTGATATGCAAATTACTAAAAGAAAACATAGTCATCAGCCTTACCCAGCTGTGAATCCTGTGAACTACAATAAAAACTGACCTAGCCAGATATGCCCACCAGTGCAATAGTGGCACAAATATTATGGGAGTAACCACCTGCTCTTGAATTGGATTTAAGGGTTTTGCTTCCTAGAACGGAACCCATACCTGACATTGATATCAGGCTTAGGAACCTAAGGCTAAACCAGTCACAGAGGAGAACCTAATGCTAGTTTTCTACTAAATAGTTATAGTATTAAAAGGACTCAATGTCTTATTGATAAACCCATAGATTAATGATCTCTCAGCTCCAACCAGAGTTTTCTTATGTAACAGAAGGTGATTAACACAGAAACCTACAACTGGCCAACAAGAGGCTAAAGAATGTTTTTCCCTGAATAGGACACCTATATCAAACTTCTGTCCCCCAAGGCTCAGGGATCATTGTGGAAGAGGGGACAGAAAGATCATAAGAGTCAGAGGTCATTGATTTCCCACAAGGACACAGAGTTTTCCAGGTAGCTAGTCAGTTATTCATATGAACTCTCAGCAATTGAGACAGCATGTACAAGTCCCATACAAGCTCAAACCAGAAGAAACCTGCAGCATAGACATTAGAAGGACTTAAGATGCTCCAACTGCACCTAAGGAATTTGTATCAACAGATGGCCACTGAGAGGGGCAGGGGCAGTCTCTCTTTCGAGCATGGGACTCTTGGTGGGCTAACCAGGCTCCATTGGATGGACTCACACTGAAGGACATAAATTAGACTCTATAGGATATTTGGTGGGAGGTGGGTATAGGGAGAGAGGATTTAAATACCATCAAATTAAATTGTATGAAAATTGAATAAATTCAATAAAAAATTTAAAAAACCTGAAGTCTGTTTTCAGCATCTTTGTATGTTATAAAACAATTATGTGTCTTACCTTGAACTGTGATTAATGTATAGTGTTATAACGCTCAACATTTGTTTACTTTGCTGAACATACATGTTTAGTTAAAAATGTACAACTTATTCTAATGGGAAAGGGAAAAGAGGACCTTCTAGCATTAGGAAACAAAGTCCCCAGTCCCCTGCAAGAAAAAAATTACATGGTAAACACTTATCAATGTATGTTTTTACATGCTTTAAAACAACAAACTGAAAATTACAACTAAGAGACAAAAGATACAAACACTGAATCCATACATTAGTGCAGAAACTGAAATCATGAAAACTTTAAAAGAAGTTG
>NW_008358387.1:3444861-3449027 GCF_000622305.1 Nannospalax galili
AGCCTCTCCCTTTAAAAGTTCTTAAAATAAAAACATGTTTTCTTATTGTACTACAAGATTTGATATCATTCGGTGTCATGTGACTATTTTAGTTGAGAAAATAAACACTCATTTATAATTAATATAGTCAGCTCCTGCTATTTTATAGAGTACACAGGCTATAGATATATGAAGTAGGTGATTTCTGCTTTAGAATTCTAATGGCAAATTAGTTAACCACTTACTAATACATTCTAGGCATTACACAGAGCTACTGGAATGTTGCATTTCATTTAATTCCAACTATTATTCTCATAATATATAATAGAATTCTCTGTGTGAACACTGAGTTACAATGGGAATTTAATCTCAGACCTTTGACTCTAGAGTCCACATATTTCAGAAAGCTGTTGTTGACTAGGTAGATGACCTTCACAATGTAATGTTGCTTCTTTGAAAGACTGGTCTTTTGCTTATACACAGAATCAACGTAGAAGTTCTATAATCCTATAACATACATTCATGCTGTGACCTTGAAGATGGTATAATTCTGTTTTACCCACACATCCAAATGCTGTATTTCACAGCTGTTCATTCTGTTTTACTCAATTATGTAGATTAGCCCATCCCAGGCAAGCAAATACAAGCCTCCCCCAAGGGAGCCCCGGTTAATATTCTCTCCTGATTGAAGGTCTCCCTCAGTCCCTCCCCACATTTTTGTGCCATTCTAGACTCTTGATTTACCTCCACAGAAAGCTTAAAGTGAAATTAAAGTTTCCAAGACTCTTGCATAATTGTTTATAAAAGCTCTTTCAAAGTCCTCTTCTAGAGTCACATTCAATTCTATGCTCAACTTTGTAATCACCCAAAAAAGTAAGATTGCTGGCAATCATGTCCCCATTAGATAAATCATGCATTCGGATTAGATCTATTTGTACTCTGTTGCAGCTGTTGGCCTTCTGTGACTCTTTCATTTTCTGGGATCTTATGTTCTACAAAGATACTGTGACCATTAAAGGGCTACCCAGGTTTTCTGCCACAAACGCAGACACTATTATGAAAGACATTTCCCTAAATAGCCTGCTTCTGGAGTGGGACCAGAAGGCTCTAGCAAAATTTCATTTTGTGAGCACATAAATTTTACTTAATCAAGAATACTAATGATATAAATATTCCAACCTACATTGTTGTTTGCCTTCTGTCTGCACTCCGTCTTAACCATCCTTCCTATACGACCTTCGTGAAGGTCTCACCAACAAATCCTATGCTTATCACAGGTATATTCTTTCTTTCTAAAATTATCCACCAAGATAATTCAGACTAGAGAGAGTAAAGTACAGATTTTAGTTCATGCACTTGACATCTGAGTTTAATCTCCTTATAAACTATTGGGGCATATAATAAGAACTGGAAGTCTGAATATTTCAAAAGCAAGATTTTTCTTTTGCATTTAAAATGATGATTCAATATGCTGGATTCTTTTGACATTACAGTCATTAAACCAAATCTTCATTTTAATTTGACTCATTACTTTCATCTAGTCTTTTCATCTTTAATTTTAAAAATGGCTCCCAGATGTTGATGTAGGGATAGTTTGTGACAAACTAGGCCACAACCTCAGGTGGATCTCTTCATTTCTCTCAAATACATTCAGGTATTACTTTAAAATACAAACTAAGGGCTGAAGAGATGGTTCAGTGGTGAAGAACACTGTCTGCACTTGCGGAGGACCTGTGTTTGATGACCAGCACCCCCATGCAGCTAACAACCATCCATAACTCCAATTCTAGTGGATCTGACACCCTCTTCTAACCTCATGGGTGCACTTACATACATGCAGGCATAACATTCATACACACAAAATAAAAATAAGTAAATAAAAAACTAAACAACAAAATAACAAAAAAAAGAAAATAATAAACAAACTACACATGCGAAAGCCTTCCTTTACTGCTCCAGTTTCACTCTCCTAATAACTAAGTTTTGCAACCCTGAAAACTGCTCTATTTGGCTCCAGCTTGGTCATCTGGCTTCAGTGTAGTTTTAGCAATTGTAGAGAGCAAGGCAGGGACCTGAGGACAGGAAGTTAAAATGCAAAGAACTCCAGACTCCCTTTCTGCTGATCCCCCTTTAAAAATATTTTATTATTTTTATTTATGGGTATGAATGTATTGCCTGCATGTATGCAAGTGCACCGCTGTCATGCAGTGCCTGCAGAAGTCAGAAAGGGGCATCAAATTCCCCAGGAACTGGAGTTACAGACAGTTGTTAGCCACCATGTGGGTGCTGGGAATCAAACTTCAGTCCTCTGCAAGGGCAGCCAGTGCTCTTAACAGCTGAGCCATCTCTCCAACCCCATTTTTACTGAATTTTTTTGATGAAGGCAACCTGCTCATCCATGTTGGGAGGATCCTATGTTTGCCTCTTTGTAAACAGTCCCTTTATTGCTTCTCCTCAAATTATCCCACTTTCAGTGCGCCATCTGTTTCCTGTTGGGTTCCTGACTGATAGAATACATTATAGAAATGTATTTTAAATCAGAGGTTCTTCCACTTACGCTGTCAAAAAAAATAAAATCATTCCAATCGGGGGTTCTCTGTCTTGAAAGTGTGGAGATAAGATAATGAATATAGTCTCTCCTCTGCCTTAAAGGCGCCATCTCCTCTCTGTCATTCTGATGTCAGAGCACCATAGACCATCTAAGAAGCCATCTCCCTTTCGCACTAACATGGCCCTCCTTCCCTTCCATTCGTCCCTCTCATCTCCAAGGTTCATTTTCTTCAGAATATCTATCACTATTAGAAACTATTCAGTATATGCATTTGTTTTGTGTTTATTTTCTTTCTCCCCTAGTAGAATTGTGTTTCAGGCAGGATCACGGCCATCCCAGCATGCAGTTCTTACAGAAGAACTGGGAGAGTAGCTGGACCAGAACTGCAGTGCCATCTCCCCATCCGTCTGCAGCCCACTATGCACTCATAGACTGCCCCAAGCATGACAGAATGCAAGGAAAAAACTCCACTTGATTAATGTTTCTCCCCCCGCATCATTTTCTTCACTCTTTCCCTCTCTTTAAAGGCACCTTGATGAATTTAGAGGGAGCTCACCAAGATCCACCTGCCTCTTCCTCCATGTACTGGGATTAAAGGTATGTACCTCATTCCCAGACTGGCATCTCATTTTTGATTCCAACAAAATCTACATATGCCAAGAGCTTGTGCCTTTCTATCAACTGAGCTCAACAGGAAAAGAGTTCCATCTAAATGATATCTTTTTGACTATTTCAGAATTACATGGGGTTAAATATGTGAGGAAGTGTTTGATACCATTAGTAACCACAAACATGCCTTATAAATACAAATTAAGCTGTGACAATTATTGCTATGTAATCAGCACAAAACTGAAGAAATAGTATCTAGTTCCTTAGATTCTACAGCAAAATAGATGGTTTATTCTGTGCTGCAGTTTGGAACCGTAAATTCATTTAAACTTTCTGAAGGGTAATTTGACAACAGCATGTAAAACCTACTGAATGCTCAAACTTTTGCTGCTGAAATTCCACTTTAGTAAATTAGTATGAAAATAAACAATACAAATTTATATGCAGAGATGTTAAGCAAAATTTACTTGTAACTAGGCAAAACCAGAAATGATCATGTATATATATAAGGATGCTGAAATGAATTTTGATCTAGTTACATGAATCAATCAAACACTCTTTTGAGGGCTGGGGAGATAGCTCAGTTAGTAGAGTGCTTATCTAGTATGCACAAATCCCTGAGTTTGATCCCCAACACTGCCTGAAACTTGGTTTGGTGATACACATCTTTCATCCTAGCACTGAGGGGGTGGAAGCAGGAAGATCAGAGGTTCAAAGTCATCCTCCCCTACACAGTGACTTCCAGACCACCTCAGCCTATGTGAGACCCCATCTAAAGTCAGTTTTCTCCAGGGACTAGCTCCCTGAGGTTATAGAATCCCAACTGGTCAACCCTACATACATGTACTCATGAGCACCATTAAATGTACTCTGTGCATTTTAAATACATGTATACATTTTTATGCATTTATAAATATACATGTATATTTATAAATGTATGTATACATAATAATAATAATCAAAGGGGAGAACAAGAAATTGAGAGGAAATAGGGTGCTTTGGAGGGGTAGAAATGATCCAAATAAAA
>NW_008358387.1:3449098-3457335 GCF_000622305.1 Nannospalax galili
TTTCTTTCTGATAAATATTATGAAGACAATTTTCCACATCTCCTTAAGGCTCCCCAAGCTCTATTCATTGCTATTAATTCATTGTATTTGAATAAACATTTGTTCTCTATATAAGAACATTTGGTTACTTGTGGAACACTTATAACATCCCATGTGTTGGTCATCAAAACCATGTCATATATAGACATTTCAACAAACTGCATGCCATTAAGATGTTTATGGAAATATCATCACAATTATGGGTTCTCAAAGCAGAAAAGATGATTAAGTGTTATCTATGTAAATATCTTTTTGATGACTGAACTCCTTCCCTTAGATCTCTATAATTATTATTGCAATGAATCTCCATTGACTTGGAACTCATGCTTTCTGAAAGGACCCTATTTCATCTTCAGAAAGCTGTTTCCAGAAAATATTTTCTATATTTAACAGCAGTTTGAATTTCTTTAATTGTATATTATTTATTCATGTACTTGGCAGTTTTCGTCTAGGAAGTGATTTTTCCCTTTTCATGTGATTCATGACAGTTTCTCAGATTCTGTTCATATTAGAGCTATCCACCGTTTGCATGTTAGCTTCTTATTCTGCTTTATGGCTGGAATATTCTTGTCTATCCTAAGGTGGTTACAGGATTTTACTAAATTTGATTCATGCTTTCAAATTTTATACGTAACTCTGAAGTCCATCAGGTTTGATATCAATGTACTGTTTGTGCTAACAACACAGACTATGATTTCATGGAAACAAGGAGGTACCAGTGCTTTCTGAACAAGTTCTCCATTTTTTTCTAGTGTAGTAAGTAGTGAAGGCATGGATAAATTAGGATTCTCATAATTACTGATAAGAATATATTATAAAATTTTGGAAATGGGGAGATGGCTCAGTGGGTAAGAGCACTGGATGCTCTTGCAGGGGACACGGGTTCAGTTCCCAGCACCCACATGGTAGCTAACAACTGTCTGTAACTCCATTTCCAAGAGATCTGAGGTCCTCTTCGGAGCTCTATGGGTATTGTACAACAGGGGTGGATTTGTATACATGCAGGCAATATTCTCATACACATAAAAAATAAATATTGAAAAAGAATATAATATAAACTTTTTATATAAAGAAATGGGGTGGAGCTCAGTTTCTTAGAGTACTTATCTATCACTCATGAAGCCCTGGGTTCGGTCTCCAGCCCTGTATGTACAATAGGCCCTCCGGAAACATGCTGAAGGATGTTCATTTTTGTACAATCCTGAGACTGTATAAATTGGTGCTTCATTATCTACTGAAAATGTCCACATACATAGGTACAGAAGCAGTTAAGAGAAAATAGCCTTGAGGTTGTACACCCTCGGCTTAGTTTGTTTTTGCCTCTTGGTATACATACGACCTTGAGCTAGCCTACAAAGACAATCTACTGAAAAGAGTCCAGCAATCCTAAGTACTTCTTGTTCTAGTTTGCTTTCAATTGCTGTGACAAAACACTCTGACCAATACCAACTTGGGGAGGTTTATTTGGTTTACCTCTCCTGGGTCACAGTTCATCACCGAGAGAACTCAAGGTTGGAATTCAGGGCAAGAACCTGGAGGCATGAGCTGAAGCACAGGCCATGGAGGAATGCTGCTTATTGGCTTGCTTATATAATATAGGACCACCTTCCCAGGAGTGACACCACCCACAGTGGGCTGGGTATCAGCCCACTGGACATAACTCAATAATCAAGAAAATGCCCCACAGACAATGGGAGAAGTTCCCCAGTGGAGGTTCCCTCTTCCTAGGTGTGTCAAGTCAACCACTATAGTTAAGCATCAGACTTCTTAATCCTCTGGTTGAGAACTACTTCAAAAAAGCAATAAGGATACTTGTTTCTCACCTATAGAAACAATTTATTCAAAAGCTTTCAGCTGCTTAGAATGGGAGCAATTTTGAACGAGAGGTGGAAGGCATGTGGGTCTAAGCGACGGAAAGCCCCTTAAAACTGCCAAATAAGAAAAATAGTAGCATATGGAAGGCTTGTTAGGGGAAAAAAATCCATTTGTAACTGATAGTTCCTCCAAAACCATGTCTAATATGAAGCTGTTTAAAACAAGACAAAAAGGGAAAGTTTGGCAAGCATTCAAAGGCTGGCTCAGTTTTTATTAAGCTTAGCTAAAGTAATAACAAATTAAAGCACAAGAAGATAAAGTGTGAGAAAAGGAAAATGAGACCCATTGTAAGGAAGTAATTCAAAGAAACAGAAAAGACTCACAAATAGCATAAAAGCAAGCCATGTATACTTGTGATCCTAATAGGTGGATGGCTGAGGCTGGAGGATTATCATCAGTTTGAGGTTAGCCTGGGTTACCCAGTGATTAGTTCCAGGCCTAGAGACTGAGACCATATCTTGAAAAATGTTCCAGTTTACATCCCTGTTGCTGAGAATATACAGCATGACCAAAAGCAATGTGCAGAGGGTAGGGCTTATCACATCTTACAGGTTGTAGTCCATTGTCAACGGAAGCCAAGGCACGAACTCAAGGCAGGAGCTTGAAGCAGAAACCACGGAGGAATGCTGCTCACTGACTTGCTTATAATGGAGAAGGATTGTGCAGCCGCATCAACAGAAACATTAACTTGGAGGTGATAGGGAAAGCCAAGGAATCAAAAGGCGAACAGTCTTCCTTCTGCCATGTCCCCTTTTGCTTTATCTCAGTTGCTATCAGAAGGTACCACCCATGTTTGGGGTGGGTCTTCCTATATCAATTGAGAAATTTAAGACTGTTCCTCAACTAATGCTTCCGACACAGTTGATTCTAATTTGAGGCAAAATGGCATTAAAACCAGCCATCCCAAACAAAAAGGAGCAAAAATATATTGGCTAACTTACTTATGTTCAATAAAAACACTTTACAGTAAAAGCCACTAAGATACTATAAAACATTATGTAAAAGACATGGATCACATCTGGTCTCTGGAAGAAAAGAGAATTGGCAACAGATGATATCAGGAAAGCGGAGGCGTGAGACAGGGGCTTCACATGATCAGTTTTATCTCACCCAGCTGTAAGGTGAGAAGGTTGGAAGAAAGGGTGGATGACCACATTAAAGAACAGTTGTATTGACAATCTTCCCTGACTCTCCATTCTGTCCCTGTGTTTGCTGTGATCGATCCTTCCTTCCTCCCTCCCTCCCTCCCTCCCTCCCTCCCACCCTTCCTTCCAAATGAGAAGAAAGGAAGATGGCTTCACAATTCTGTGAAATGTCACCGCACATTACAGCCTGATACATCTTGGATGCCCATGTGGCAGGAGGGGCTCTGCTGTCCCAAGTGGAGAAGCAAGATACATCTGATGGGTCTAATTCCAGCCTCCATTCATGAGGAGGCCTTGGGATAGCAATGCTCTGCCATTCACATGTTCTGTAGTGAACCAAACAGGAAGCTTTGGTCATAAATTTTGCCCTGAAGGGCTCTGAGGATTTAGGTTAAAGAGAAAGATGCCTCAGCTGATAGTGCAGTCTAAAAATGATGAGATGGCTCTCCAGGGTGAACAGCAGGCTTCTTTTCCTGGAGATGATGTGTAAAGAGCAGGTTCATTTATCAAGATGATGGGGTGGGGAGATACTCATGGAACAAGGATGGTCTGTATTTTCTGATTTGTGTAAACACCCTCTGTACCTGTTCATTTCCAAAACCAAAACAAATGTTTACACTTTTTGAAGCTTCAGCATATTTTGGCTTATTTGGCTTTAACTGAATTTTAGCTGATTAAAACAGGTAATGACTATAGAGCTACTAAATGTAATTGCACATCTAAAGGTTGTAAAGCAGCCTATAAACACTAAAGTATATCATCATATGTTTAATGAACAAGGGCTAAGTAAAGATACATTTCTGTCACGTAATTATTGACAAAATGAGTTAGGAGCACTCTTAAAGAACTGGATGCAGCATTTCATGTTGGCTACTAGCATCTTGCTGGAGATTGACTTTATTAAGACATTTGTGGTGGGACATTCCAATGCTGCTGCTAATGAGTAACTATTTCCAGGTATTTTTAAGTGATTAAGATACATTGTACCAGTGTGACAGTATTTTTACATGCGTTCTCTCAGCAGCTTCCTTGTCTCCCCCAGATTCTACCCAAAAGAACACCAGAATTTCTTTATATTGGAAGAAAAATGATAGACTAACAATTACCAAGTGATTAGCATACCTGAGAGAAATACAAGGAAACAAGGGAATGTTTATTATTCTGATAGTGGTAATAGATAAGAGACCAAGAGAAGATACTACTATCACAACATTTGACTATTGTTTCTATAAGAAACATGTCACACTACTTCTGATTTTTAGATAATTCTTTCCAGAAAAATTTACAAATAGAAATTTTGGAATAAAATATGCTGTTTTGAGGATAACCAACAGCTTTCTAATTGGACTTAAGGCCTGCCCCACAGGAGGGAATTCATGCCAGGGACTGTAAATCTTTCCAAGGACCCTTGGCTGGGGAAGTCATGTGCACTATTACTATTATGTTGATAAAGGGTTGCGGTATCAAATTGCCTTCTAAATACTCATACAGTAGTGCAACTCTTATGCCTCATCAGGGAAACTTTATGCAGCAGACAGCATTTAATACAGAGAGAGATTCACAACTGGTCAAAGTGCAGAGAATAATTGTCTGGGGAAGTGCTATCCTTTAAATGGTCCATTTATGTCACATACCTTCTATGAAGGCTCAGGCAACATCAAGGAAGGGGGTGGTGGGAAGATTATAAGAGCCAAAGGCTGGGGAATATAGCTTTGAATTTATGTCTTCTAGACATTACAGGGCTGCTTCACTCTTGGTCTCACAGAATCTGTGCTTATTTGTACAAGATCTGTACAAGATGGAGGGCAGGGATGTGGTGGTGGGGAGCTCAGGAGGACCCATAACTAGTGAGCAGCTACCAATAGTTGATTGATGCTGTTGAATGGAGATAGCATCCGTTTTCTTCTGCTATGTGGCTCATGGTAGGTAATGGATGCTACATTTTATGGTTTCGAGTCCAAACAAGGAGCACTAATTGGTATCAGTGAATTATAAGGAAAAAAGACATGAAGGTGAGAAGGGGATGTTGGCAATCCGGGAGGAGTTTGGGGCATGGTGGTGGACATGATCCAAAGTACATTGCATTCATGTATGAAGTTACCAAGGATAAATTTAAACAATAAAATGAAACTTGTGCCTGCTGTCACCATTGCTTTGAGTTCATATGAGCAACTTTCCAGCTGTCTGGAAAACTCTGTTTCCTTGTGGTTATCATGCATCCCTGGTTCTTACAATCTTTCTATCTCCTCTTCTTCAAAGAACTCTGAGCCTCTGGAGAGAGAAGTTTGATATAGGTGTCCCTTTCAGGGATAATCACTCTGCAGTCTCTTATTTTCTTCACATTGGCCAGTTGTGGGTTTCCATGTCAATCATCATCTGCTGAGAGTTGAGAGATACATTGATTCATGGGTATAACAAAAGAGTCACTTTCATACTATCTCTTTAGCAGCATAATAGTAGTATTAGGCTCTCCTCTATGGCCTGTGACCTTTCTAGTCACATGTTTCTAGGTCTGATATCAATGCTAGGTATGATCTCCATCTTATGAAGCAGATCGTAAATCCAACTAGAAAGTGGTTGGTTACTCCCATAATAGCTGTTCCACTACTGCACCTGAGGTTATATCTTGCTGTGCCAGTTGTTGAAGCACAAAAGATTCACAGCTGGATGAGTTCAAGCCAGAGAAAAATCCCAGAATAGATGCTGGGAAGTAGATAAGAAATACCAACACTACCTGAGCAATTACTGGAAATCAATGGCTGTTGGGAAGGGGAGAGTCAGTCTCTTTTAAGAATGTGTCTCTTGGTAGGTTAACCAGGCTCCAGCAGATGGATCCGTACTGAAGGAAATTTGGTGACACAAATTTGATTCTATAGGTCTTTATTTGTATATACATATACACACATATAATAGAGTGCATGAAACTGGGTGGGTATAATAAGAGAAGTTCAGATATAGAAGGGGATCTAAATACAAATAAATATATGAAATTGGCATATATTAAATTTATAAAATGGAAGTAAATGAAATATTCTAAGTTCTAAAGTGTTACATTTGCTGAACAAAATAATTTGGATCTGTTCTGAGGGCTGATGTTAAGTAGCCCTCAATATAATCTGTAATTTTATAATTGAGGGAATGAAGCCTTTGAGAAGCTAAATGGTTCAGACTAATTGGCAGTCAGTTGGAGATGACTAAAGACCAAGCTAAACCACTCTAGATGTGAAGGTTTATCCTGGACAGTATGAGAGAGAGTGTGAAGCAAGAGCCAGGACATCTGTGAGCTTTCAAAGCAACCTTAAGTTTATTAATGAATGTCATCAAATATTAAATTACACCTTATTATAACCTTAAAATAACTTAGTAGATGAAAGGGCAAAACTATTTACAAAGAAAGTGGTTGTGAATTCAGACACTCTTAGCTGCCCAAGGAGCAGAAAATAAGTGATCATTGTGGGCCTAGCCCTAAAATAGTCACTGATTCCACCCTCTGTAATACTCAGCAGACACTGAGGAAGAAGTGTAGGAGTTATATAAGATCTGGAAGACAGGGTAAAGTACAAAATGCAACTCCCTAAACTCAATGCCAGACACCATCATTGCAGTCATTAACTCACAACAGTGGTTACCTGTACTGTGCACACATGAGACCAGCCCTGAGAACAATCAGACAAAGAAGGAGGAGAGGCTCACTGGCCCCACTTTTACCTCTGAACTATTGGCTATTGATAGATTCTGGGAGGGAGGAATCACTGTCCTTAGTTTCTGTAAATGCTGTTGACCCCTGGTTCCAACATTTCCAAAGCCATGGTCAAACAGATAACCCTGGTGAAACTCAGTAGACATAGAGAGTTGTAATGCAACAGAGAGAGATTTGGGGGGAAAGTGGAGGGTACATAGGAACTATAGAGAGGTGAGGGATGACAGTGTTCACTATGTATGGTATGTACATGTTCAAAATTATTTAAACATTTTAAAATAAAAAGTAACAAAGTTAGAATATATTGACCTGAAAATTGATGTTGCTCATAGGAACATAAAAACAATTTGCAATTAGATGAACAAAATTTATACAACAAAAGTTATTTCACTTTAGTCAAATGAATATATCTATGAATTTTCAGCACATTGAACAATCATTCACAATAAATAAAAATGACTTCAGGAAATCTCAGAGAGCTAGTATGTAGGCCTATTACACTGGAGGGCTGCACTCTAGAGGCCAAGTTCGAGCCACAATAAACCTTTTGTTTTAACTTGACTGCCTCAGATATTTTGTCAAAGTAATGGAAAACTAACACAGACACCTGCATTAAGAAATGAGAGTTCAGCATTGTTCATTGGCTTGATCCTGTGAAGGTTTTGGTGTAAGCCACCACAGCTGCCATGAGTTAAGGAGTGCACTGGTCTGGTTATGTCCAGATGACACTGTTGGCCCCAGTCCTACCTGACATCCGACTCTTACAATCTTTCCACTCCCTCTTTGGTAATGTTTCCCGAGCCTTTGGGAGAATGGGTTTGATATATAACATTTATGGCTGAGCACTCCACAGATATGTATGTTTTGCACATTGACCAGTTGTGAGTTTCTGCATTAACTACTCTCCACTGCAGAAAGTTTCTCTCCTCAGAAGTGAGAGATGAACTGATACACTGACAGAAAGACATATTTAGAGGGCAGTATGATGCTAGGTCTACTTAGCAAAAATAATAATAGTAGGTTTATTCCTGGGGTCTATGAGCTCTACAGCCATGAGTTCTATGTCTGATTTACAATACCAAGACTGTTAATTTGAGCTTGCAGTGTTCACAGCTGAGTAAGACTATTTATGACTTTTATCCCATAGCAGCTAACATAGTACCTTCCTATTCGATGAAAGCTTTTAGCAGGCAAGAAACTTCCCAGTTAGCACCAGCTGGATTTCTCTATGTCTTATGATCAAAGAACGTGATGTCTTCAACAATAGGGTCTTACCACCAAGATTGGGTCGGCAACCAAGAACAATGGCAATAGCTTGTATTATTTTAGGAGTCTCAAGACAACCATGACCAACAACCCTGGGGAGGTATCCTACATCTGGCACCGAGCTGCTCCTTTGGCAACCTATTGCTTCTGGGAGGTATATTATATACTGGGGTAGAGTAACTCCAATTAAACTCCTTTGTGTTTTCTCGTGT
>NW_008358387.1:3457422-3465191 GCF_000622305.1 Nannospalax galili
GTGTATGTGTGTGTGTGTGTGTGTGTGTGTGTGTGTGTGTGTGCGTGTGCGTGTGAAGTTTTTAAAAGTCAGTTTCCATATGATTTTTCAAACATACTCAATGATCCCTTTCTTCAATCCTTTCAATATATGTAATGCATTACATATTTTCAATGCATGATATTTAAAGAAGGCTTTATAGTAGAATTTCTAAATATTAAGAAAGTGTATTATAGATTTAGTCAAGCAGTACTCTCAGATTTCCCACTGATATAATTCTCTGGGTTAACTTCAGCTAATGAACTGAAAATCTTTAACATTACACCACAACTACTTAAAATATTTCAATTTATCAACTGATATTTTGTAACCAACACTTCAGAAAATTTTGAGGCAATGATAAATGTTATTTGTACTCAAATCCTATGAACTCATAGGATGCTAATATTTTGACTCATAAAAAAGAGTAAATGCAAATTTAATCATGTTTGACTCTGATTAAAATTCCCAACAGCTTCTCTTGCTCTAAAGATTAAGTTCAGATGCCTAATACTATCAAGGAACCTACCTCTAACCTACCTCATTTCTCATAGCTTGCTATTTCACGATATGTGTTACAGTCACTCTAAAAGTATTTTCCTTAGCTTCTTCCCTTTACAGCCATTTGGTACATGTGCTGTTTCTTCTGTGTGCAATTCCTTCATCTGCTCTTCCCAGTCTCTACCGTACCTCCAATACACACACGCACACACACATACGCACGCACGCATACACACACACACACACCATGTTGACTGACTAGCAGCCATTTTTTATGGTCATCAGACAGGTAATAGGTGTGTCAGGAAGCAATGCATCCTACAGACAGATAACATAATTATTGTACAGGCCATGTGACAGAGACCTAATAGAGAGAACTAGAAGCCAGGTGGTTAATTTTAAATGTTAATTTGACACAATCTAGAATCACCTGGTCTCAGCAGAGTATGCCTACAGGAATATCTGTGGAAAGGCAGAAAGATTGGCCCGTTGTGGGTGGTGCCATTCCCCAGGAAGGGGACACTGAACTATATGAGTGTAGAAAGCTGGTGGAGCACTGTCATGCATGCATTAATTCATTTCTCTCTGCTCTTGACTGTGGATGTGACTAGTTGCTTCAAGCTCGTACCACCTTGACTTCCCCACAACGATGAACCATGAGCCAAATAAATCCATTCTTCCTTAGGTTGCTTGTATCAGGGTATTTTATCACAGCAATAGGAAAGAAAACTATAAAACCAAATGAGCAGTTCAATAAATTCAAAGTAGTATCTTATGAGCACAGAATAATGGAGTTAAGTGTCCATTTCCAGCACGAGGCAATCTGTGTGCATTGTATGCAGAGTACCATGGTCCTGGAGCAGCCTTGATCACTTGGACAGCAGCTACTCAGTGCTATGACCTGGGTCCGAAGGCAAAGAATGCCCAGCATCTGACCCTCCTTGTGCTCTCCTGCCTTTACATTCCCTATCCATTTCACTCCTCTTTTTCTGATCTCAGTGTCCCCCTCTAGCCCTGTGACATGTTTCTCCATCTGTTCACGCAGATGGTGCTATCCAAAAAAGTCAAAATGTCTAGTGTCCCCAATTTTCTCTTAATTCAGTTGATTCTCAGCAGTGGCAAAAAGAAATGTGGAAAAAGAAGTCCCAATTTTGAAACATGGAGCTGTCATGGCTCATGTAAAGAACATGTTCATGTTTAGTACCTGGCCTGAGGCCAGTGCTGTACATAGGCAACTCTTTAGCCTGACTTCCCTGAGTACCACACTGTCTAGTACTGACATTACCTGTGGCACAGCAGCACACTTCCTCCATCAAATATTTTCAGTTGACAAGTACAGTGACCGTTCAGTCTAAATTTGGCTCTGTATATTTTTCACTCTGTTCTGTACATGCTTACAGAAACTGAAATGTCCCAGGGATGAAAGAGCCTTCTGTAATTAAACAAGTTTGCCATTGAATAATAGTATATCGTTTTTTTCAGAATTTTCAACCACTACAAAGGAGGATTACTATATTAATTCCTTTTCTGTTGTAATAGAAACACCATGACTAAGGAAACTTATAAAAGGAAGAGTTTATTTAGATTATGCTTCCAGAGGGGACCAAGTCCATGGCAGGGAGGCATGGTGGCAGAAGTGGTTGGAGGAAGAGCAAAAGCAAAGTTCTGACATCTTCAAGCAGGCACAGGAAGAGAGCAACTTGAGATCCGGCAAGGCTTAAGAATTCTCTAGCCAACCCCCAGTGATGTGCTTTTTCCAGCAAGGCCACACCTCCTAAAGTCTCCCAAAACAGTGCCACTAAATGGGGACAAATTGTCCAAATACTTGGAGCCTATGGGGGATAATCTCATTCAAACCACCACATGTACCTACATGCAAACACATACATACACACATAGGTACACACATGCAAATAAACTGACTCTGGTATGTGGGAAGAATAGTCCATATGGTGTATGCACATATGCGTACACACATACACACACACACACACACACACACACACACACACACACACATTTTTTAAAACAAGGGGGGCTAGAGAAATGGCATAGCAGTTAAGAGCACTTGTTGCTCTTGCAGAGGCACACACTCATATGCAAACACACACACACACACCCTATGCTAAGCAGAGTATATAACGCCACTCTGCAATCAGAAGCTTTAGCTACAAAATATTTGATTCTCATGCCTAATAGAAAGAAAGCCCCTTCCCCCTGTTTAATCTCAGCCACAATGAATTTTCTGAGACGTGTTTAAAAAGCTCTCATTAGAAAATATTCTCTCAATGACATTTCATGCTGGAGGCTAATAAGGGTCACCCAGTTTCCACCTGGTACTGCTCTCTACTTTGATATCTATGTCTGTCATTTAAGACACTTTATTGATCATAAAAGTTATGCAGCATAAGAGAGTATCATGCCAATGGAAATTTCCACATAATCAATTAATATTTGTGTCTAAGTTGCAATTTGAGAAGCTGAATTCATGACAACAGCTGATTCTGTCTTTGTTTTAAAATATCTCTTAATCATCCCTTCAAAATGATACTGCATGAATAATAATGTCACCATTACTGTAGTTTCCTTTGCCAATGAAGAGAAGTGCTGTACACTGTCTACAAGCCAGGACAACAAGATTATCTTTCACCTCATGGAAACACACTAATCGTTGATAATTGGGTTGTAAATGATCTCAATTTGATTTTATGCTTCTCTTTCTACTCCTTTTAATTTACCTCAGGATGCAAATGTATTGTCAGACACTAGTTTATTGAGTTACTTGTACTGAGAGATACAGTGATAAATCAATTTGATATGGACCCTGCAGAGACCACAGGCCCCATTTAACTGATGGAGCCAGGTAGTTAAACTGATAGAGCTGAATATGCTGTTAAAAATTAGAATGACTCATTCATTAATTCATGCTCAATCTTTAAAAAAAATGGTTCCTGTGAGATATAAACACATCAGTGGCAGAGGCATAAACATATAGGGTGCCAAGCGGGTCTCTGCTTTCATCGAACTGATATTTCAGTGGAGATAGTCCAATAAAATGATACTCAAATAGTGCATTACTTCTCAAGAGCATAGAAAACGATGGTTCACTGAACTGAAAAAGAAATATATATCATTAGACTAATATTACTGCTCCTTTTTCTCCAGCTTCCTTTTCAAACACTATATAGACATGCCTAAAGTTTAGGTACACAAGGTCGATAGTTACCTGTGGCTTCTAGGCTTGTTAAAATCCCCGTATTCTCCAACCTGTTCTTTTTTTTTTTTCACCTTCGCTAATGTATTGGGTTATCTCTCTATATTAAAGTCAGTTAAAGTATGAAGGATTCAGCCTTTGGGACCAAACTCTTTGAATCCATTCCTAGTTTAACATGTATAATGCTACTTTGAATAAGTTACTGAGTTTGTCTGAATACCGTCTCTTTAGAAATAAAATGTTTTGATTATTTCCAACTGCACGCCTGTGAATTAAAGGATGTCATTTTCAATGCAGCTCTGGTAAGGGACTTTCATCCACCCATGGCTTTGAGGCTGGAGTTGGGCTCTTACTTATACCCCAGACATCTTCTCTATACCTATGTCACACATTTTCTTCCCCTAATAACCTCCATTTTTAGTCACAGTGACTCGAGGGCTCATTGGTCTTCAGAGTCTCCAGTGCTGGCATGGGGCAAGTACATAGTGAAGATATGGTTATACCTTCCCTTTTGCCAAAATTCATTCGCCTTTTACCATCACAGCCCACAGCATAAATGGGCCAAATGAGATACGTGCAGCAATGCTAATAATAACAATTATCTTCACAAATAACTTACTGTGGTACCAGGTAATTTATTAATACTTTACAACGATTTGTTCATTGATTTTCCTCAATAATCCTTCATAGTAAGAACTATTAAGTATTATTTTATTGATGGGGGACTGAATTTCCAAAGATGGAGCACAGTTTATCTGTGACTTGGAGAGGTCTTGAAGCAGGACAGTCAGATCCCAAACCCACACTGTTCATAATCCAATACAGTTATTCCAGTGGATCTATTATGGATCTTCTGTATGCTCCTTGACCTCCTTATGAAATAAGGCAAAATGTTCAGGTGACTCTTAGTGTTTTTATGCCAGAAAAATTTTTGTTCTTTTTCCTGTTTGACTGATTGTTCTGTAGTGTCCCCTAGCTGTCAGCCTATTACAGCTGTTAAAATAGAGAGTCCAATTATTTTCTCCATCATGGCTAGTGAGAATAACCCAACACGGGATAAGCATCTTCCTCTAAGGATTTATAGGCATTCAACATTGTATTGTTTTTTTATTCTGTCCATAAGAGTACAGATAATGAGTTACTTCTGAGAAGTAAAACAGCTTGATCATGTGATTTGAGTTATCAACCTATTATACTGGTTTAGTTTCCAAAGAAAAAATTTGCTTTATTAGTGATCTCTGAAGTAAAATGGACCAGATAGACTAAGTATCTTCTTAGACCATCCATTTAGCAAAGCGATTGATTAAAATGCTTTCCAAAAGTCATTCAATAATTGTTTGAGGGCAATTTACATAGATTCAGTCATTGTTAATTTTCTTTTTCCCCTTCCAAAGAGGACAAGGCTAAAACAAATACCATTACTTGCTTTAGAATATAAATGAAGCTTTTTCAGTGCACTTTTGCATCTTGCCCAATAGTCTGGTCCAAGAAATATCTTTCTGGTCATCCGAAAGTTAAAAGCATGGCTGAAGTCTCTGAACTCACTCCCCTCCACTGTAAATACTGATGCTAAAGTTATTAATGAGAATCTCAAAAGGAGATGCTCTGAAGTAAGATCTGGCAGCTAATTTAGGTAAATTATTCCTGGATTACAGAGCAGGAATGGGGATTCTTTAACAAAGCAGTAAATCTGAAGCCAGGCTCACTTTGTGGTGGGCTTGAGAGTCTCTGGGAGCATTCAGGGCTGTTCTGAAGAACTAGCACATTATATATGGCTTACTGAGTTCTAGCGAAGTTTTGTATACATGGTAATTAAATGGAGAGCCTGCTCTTACAGTTACTCCTTTTTCCTAGTCTCTTGTTGTCTTGAAACTACAATATGGCAGCATAATTCTGAAATAGAATCCCCAAAATATTATATCCCAAATTGCAAGCAATATTACCTAGAGCTTTACCTTAAACTTGGGTATTCAAAATAAAACCAAAAATGTCTTTTTTGTTCTAGTGGTTGCATAACAGACAGGACTTTAAGAAAGTAAACATGGAAGGAGTGATTGTTATGTTGTGTCATATCTATTGAATACACAGCCTGCACTTACTCATGAGACAAATAATAGTTCAAAATAGTTCAAAGGTCCCTAGTGTGGTGTCCTGCTTACAATGGAGTTATGTGCATCCATTTCTGAATGATGATTGGTTTTCCTTAAAGAGATGATGAACAGTTATTCATGGGAGCCTTGGTAATTTAGGCTTTCCATTTATTTGTTTTTGTTTTTTGTTTTTCTAACAGCAATTTCAGTACCTGCCTTTGTTTAGTGTTACTTTCAGTACCTGGATCGAGGCTGCATTATTTTGTGACTTGGGGTGATGACTGACATCAAGAGTTTTGAGCTTAATTATGAGTCCTAAAATCTATTATCCAGTTACTGTACAAAAAGCTTACTTTCTACAATTACAAAATAGAGATAACAGTCTTTTTCATGGGGTTGGTGAATGAGAAAATTAAGGGCTTGCTATATAAAATGTACTCAAGAAATATTCTTAACGCTTCTACAAATATTTCACTTAAAGGGGTTCCTTTTTACATTGGCTTTGAATAGGTCTTTATCTAATTAA
Source organism: Nannospalax galili (assembly GCF_000622305.1). Lineage (NCBI taxonomy): Eukaryota > Metazoa > Chordata > Mammalia > Rodentia > Spalacidae > Nannospalax > Nannospalax galili. The sequence continues at coordinate 3,463,772 of NW_008358387.1, forward strand.
AACTGTCCTAAGTTAATTTATTACAAAGACTACTGAGTCTAATTCTGATTTACCCATTGTAGCAAGTTGCTAGCAAGAACTGGCAACACAATTTATTGGCTTTGTGGAATCAGATTAGAGACAACTAAATCTTTAATGCTGAGAATAATGTGTATCGTCTCAAGATTTGATTCACAGAAGTCTCTTCTGTGATTGTTCATTTTTAAAGTAATATAACTGAAAGAAAAATGTTGTCAAGTTCATATATATATATAAATTATAGACATAATTTGCTTGATGTAAGACAGAATCAAATAAAGAACTGATTTATTTCCATATTTGAAGTATTCTGATAGCCCAGAGTTTTCACAAACAATGAAATCAAGAGGTTGCAAGTTCTACCACTGAACTCGTTTCATATATGGATGTTATTTATGCATTACAACACATAAATGTTCAATGTTATACAAAAATATTTTCAAAAGCCTATGAACAGATCAGCAAAGGATCTCAGTACTTTTCCTTTTTACAGGCTCTCAATGACATTGACATGTTCATTGTTCATACCTAGAGCCCCAAACTTGTCTTTTAAAGACGCAGCTAACTTCTTTACTGCTTGAAATTCCCATATCAATGCATCCTCTCTCCTGCAACAGTCATCTTCACACCTTTGCTTGGTTTGTGACAGAAATTGCAACAGCCAGCTTCTCCTTCAATGGTTGCAGGATGGTAGCTAGGGGTGCACTTAGAAGACGGTAATGAGGCCAACCAGCCACTAGGATATGATGAGCCAGAAATATTTAGGAAAACAGAGGATAGCTAGACTTGATTTTCCTTTTCAAATGTTTTTCTATTTAAAAATTCAGCAAAATGTTGTGACAGAAATTGTCCTGGATTATTTCCTAGGATCACTGAACACACACACTTCCACTTCTGAATTCTATGGGATCATGTGATTCTGATTTTACTACTGCTGATTTCTATTGGAGATTTTTTTGGTAATGTCAATAAGACAATGATGATTCTAAGTAAGCAAATAATACCGTGTGCAATAACTGAAGCAACAACAGAATGCGGAGCAGTTCTTGGACTAGATCTTGGGAGTTTGGGATATAAATGAGTGCTTTACCATTATTCCTATCCACAATGTTAGACACAATTACTGTTTATGTTTGACTTTTAAAACATTGGTGAACTTAAAGATGCCATAAATTACACCTAAATACATTTATTTTCTCTAAAAAATATTTTGTATGAAAACGGAGGGGAATTTATTTTTAAGATTAATAGAAGCTCTTTAAAAGACTGCATTCTAAACACCGTGATTTTCATCTTTGTCTGTGGTAGGAGAGACAAGGAAGGCTTTTGATTTTCCTGCTTTGAAGACTGGAATAGTGTGAGAATAAGTTCTCACTCTGGTCAAGAAGACTTATATTCTTAA
>NW_008358387.1:3465631-3466584 GCF_000622305.1 Nannospalax galili
TTTTTGTTCAGCCTGACAAAATAAAATTGCTTGGTATCTGTATGAAAACGAATTAAGCAAATTAGGAAATCCAAGCTAAAAGTTGATATATTAATGTTTAATAGATTTCAGTTTAGTGTGTGATGGCTACTCCATTATCGTGTGCTAAAACTTGCACAGAAGAGATCAGATAGAATTAATAAAACTCTGCTTGTCTAAATTCATTACAGGCTAACATAATCCTTTGCCATTCCCAATGACAGAGCCTACATAGCAGGAGGTGGTTGAATTGCCTTCTGCTGCCTGCTGGATCTTTTTTAAAGAATGTGAAGCTTTAATTAGAAGCGACAAGTTTCTGATCTAATGTTACATATGGGAGATATATAGACATGTGAATTTGAGGCTTCTTTATCCCACAGAAAACAAGACAGCTATTTTTAGACGGGTCAGCTACTACTAAAAGCAAGGAGGCCATTCTTTCCAGCATAGCTGTCTTAATGAAATCAGTGTCAGTATATCTACTTAACCTTTTCTTTACCCAGGGAGACTGCAAATTGCAAGAGCACAGTTCTGATTATAAATTGTACCACAAACAGATTTGCCAGCTTCTCATAAAATATTAAACATGTTGCAAAGAACTGTCCTATATTTTATTTTAAAAAGTCTCATTTTCACTTTACATCAAAACCACAAATCATATCCTGTGTTAGATAAGAACTACACCCTAAGTGTGTAACAGTTGAAGAACGAAGGTGAGAATGACTTTATTCATATAGCCCTGTGTTTACTATCATGAATTGTAAGTAACAGTCCACCAAAATGTGTGGAATAATATCAATATTTTTTTAAGTTTATTTTATTTTTTAAATTTTTAAACCACATGATTAGAAGCAGCATTTCATTACAGCTTTGACATATTCAGTAACACAGTCCAGAGCAAGAGTGCATCTCCTGCACAAGTGGTTGTAAGTTTC
>NW_008358387.1:3466672-3470670 GCF_000622305.1 Nannospalax galili
TTACTTCATGTTAAACAATATAGGTGATAATATTAATGTATTTTTATAGAAAGCTACATATGCACATTTCTAAAATTAAAGGTAATTTTATTTTTCTCAACTATATTTTCAAAATACTCAAAAAGAAACAGTTCATAATTTGACAAATGTTGTCTTTCTGAGGTGGCTAACAAGTTTTAAATGTGACAATATGCTTATAGTGATGTGAACTGGCATTAAAATAAGTTCAACTTTGACCATGTTTTAACAAAAATGTAAGTTGGTACCTTCATAAAGAGATGTCACTCTTTGATAAAAGGGTTGACTGCTCTTTTCTCTACCACAATGCAATGTTGTTTCTGCTTTCTTAATTCATCAGAGATTTTTCAAGAAAATCAGTGTTATCACTAGAACCCAGATATGTCAGATATTGTACATGCAGATGAGATGAGAGTCAAATGGACAGATGCCATACTTTAGTAAAATTACAGAATTATAGACTTTGTGACTTAGAATAAACATTTAGAAACCATTATAATGATAAGCGATTAAATAGATCATCGTTTTCAGATTAGTTTATTGACTGGCAAGAGTGGGGCAAGGTCTTTTCAGAGCTGATTTGGTAATGAGAAAGGAGCTCATGAACAGGATTAGTCACCTTTGTGGAGTCCCTCGAGAGCGTTCTTTTTCCTCTACCAGATGAAGATACTGCAAGATGGTATCTTCTATGAGCCTGAAAGAGACCCCAAACAGGCACAGAAACGACTGTGCTGTTATCTGGGACTTTACAGCCTCTGGAGCCATAGTAAATATCTGTAGCTTATAAACCACTCAGTCAAAATGGAAAGCCACAATGAAATTGGGTGATTTTGTCATTCTACAACTGGATGCTACAATTTTAAGATCAGAAGAACACTATTCAAAATTATTTACTTCTGTAACTCTTTCAATAAAGTTGGGAAAATAGGAGTGACCAATCATGATGAAAAGAGAAGAAATGGTTTGGCTTAAGAGGAATTAGACAACACTGGATTAAATAAAAACTTCTGACTGCACGTTACAAACACAGCACTGGACTTGGGACTACAGAGCAGCTCTAAAGGCTGTCACAGCTATGTGGGTGTCAGGCTAAGCATCTGTTCCCTTGATCCAGATCTCGAGCTGCCAGAGTCAGTGACTGAAGTTAACTGGATTTGTTACATGCTTGTTTCCTCAACATTGACAAATTTCCCTGGCCAATTTCCCTTCTCATTCTGGATATGCCTGATCAAAACCTTTACCAAATCTAATTGGTTTGTCTCATCCTTCTGAAGTATAGACAACAGACTCAGTATCTTACTTCAGAGAACTATAAAAGAAAGTCTGAAAAATTCTAAATTTTGTACCCATCCATGCATCCATTTATCTATTAGGTAACATTAACCACTCTAGCACAAAGTTCAATTATACATTATTTTACATTCATTGACCATCGATTGAGAAATGATTAAGCAGCAACAATTGTATCTCCTAATTCATCCCTGGAGAATACAGTGATGGTTCAGTAAGGAGCAGGAAACAAAATTCAAACTCAAAACCCAAGTTGCATTATCATAACCCTTTGTGAAGGAAACCAGTTACATCACCTGGCTGTGCCCATTTACATATCTACTGTTTCCATAGTCTCAGAAATTATCATTAACCTGAAGAACAATGGGAAGAGACAAAGCTGCAATCTGGTGTTTTTGAAAACAAAGAAACAGAAAACCAATCAGGATGAAACTGCTAGGACATAGTCTAACAGAAATTATATGCTTTTTAATCTCAGTCTCCATCTTCTGAACTCCCCAGGGCAAAGTACCATAATATGAGCTTGTTTCTTCTGAGCACCTGGCATGTTATGCTCAATGCTCTTGCCAACCAAACACACTCTATCATGACAGATAGACTTAGGGCTTTTTCTGTGTACCTCAGAAGCAATGGGTCTGCTCGTATTGATGGAAATTTTTACAAGGAAGTCAGCAAGATGTCAGCTGAAGTACTTGTACCACCCTTCTCCAGATAATGATGTTGATGTTATGAATGTCACTCACTGAGCCATGTGACCTCTGAGAAGCGATGCCCTGTCCTCTGACATTGAGATGGCTCAGTGGTTCAGAACACTGGCTGTTCTTCAGAAGACCTAGGCTTGAATCCCAGCACCCACATGGTGGTTAACAACTGTCTAAAACTCCAGTTCCAAGGGATCTGATGGCTTCTTCTGTCTTCTGTGGGCATTGCACAACACAGGTGCACTTACCTACATGCAGGCAATACATGCATATGCATAAAATAAAAAAAATAATAAAATATTAAAAAAAAGAAAGATGATGCTTAGAGACCTAAGAGATGAGAAATAAGTGTTCCTTGGATACAAATGTCTTCTCTCCCTCTCTGTCCTCTCTCTCTCTCTCTCCCTCTCTCTCTCTCCCTCTCTCCCTCTCTCTCTCTCCTCCCTCTCTCTCTCTCTCTCTCTCTCTCTCATTATGTGTAGTGTATATGTGCTTGGTGTATGCACATACATAAATACAGGTGCATATGTGTGTACACTGGCTGTTCTTCAGGCCAAAGGAAAACTTTGGGTGTCTTGTACTTTTGCTCTCTGCCATATTTAATTAAGATAGGGCATCTCATTGACCTAGCACTAGGCTGGCAGCCAGTAAGCCTAAGCAATCCTCCTGCCTTTGTCCTGGACAGCACTTGGGTTATAGATGTGCATGCAGCCAAACTAGGCTTTTGACTTGGGTTCTGAAATCTGAACTCAGGTCATTATGGTTGCACACCAAGGGCTCTTACCAACTAAGCCAACTCTCCAGCCCCAAACCTCCTATCTTGACCCATATTTCCTAGATAATAAAACCTGAGGTCCATAGGCTCATGAAACATATTTTATTTTCATTTTCAAATTACATTATGAACATTTTCAAACATATAGACACTGAAATAATAACACTATCAATACCTACATGCCTATCACTGAATTAACAAGCAGGATATTATACCACACTACTGTCTCCATGTTTATTATGTTTTAATGCCTGAGAATTTAATGGAATGAAATCCTATCATGGCTTATTAAGATACTGTGGATAACTGCCTCTCCTTCCCTCTCTGACAAGTGGGTTGATCTCAGTGGATGTGGCTTATGCTCTGAATTTTTGCCATGTACTTGCATGAAATTCAGTTCAAAAGCTTTGATTTACAAAAATTCTTGGACATTGTCTTGATTTGCAAAAAAAAAAAAAAAGGAAAACAAAACAAAACAAAAAACCTGTCCCCCTCCCAGCATTTTACATTCAGTTTGAATGACTGCCTTTGAATTTGCCTCGTTCATACTGATGGACTTTGCCATAGCAGAGTTCCTTGCAATGAGCTTGTCTGTGTCCTAGGAATCTGCAAGACAAAAATCATCCCTCAAACTAGATCTTCTGGGAACTCTACCCCTCAAAGTGAACATTCTGTAGAAGATTTTTGCCTGCTGTTTTTCAGGGCCATATGCTTTAGCATTCAAAAGCAAAAGTCCAGTCTGTATTTACAGATCTGCTGAAAGCTATTTCCATCAGTTCTTATATCCCATTCTTTAGGTTCTCTCTGGGCTTTCCCAACAACTCTTCATCTCCTCATAAGCACTACATAAGGGACAGGGCAGAAGAGAGAAGAGTAACATATTATCCCCAAGTTCATTTCCCAGCACCCAAGTTCTGCAGTTTACAACTGCCTGTAACTCCAGATCCAGGGATCTGGGACCCTTTTCTGGCCTCTACACTAGCACTCACATGTACATACCTCCACACAAACACACATGCATACAGGTAAATACAATTTTTTTTAAATCTAAAAATAAAAAGACTAAAGTATTTGTATAGGTATGTAAATTTCTACAGAGCTTCTTTTATTTTTTCATATAATATGGGGAACACAATAGGATAAATTTAATATTAAGCAAGATAATATATGCATAGTCTGGCATGGTGATGAGTACATGCTAAATTTTAATGAGT
>NW_008358387.1:3470823-3501354 GCF_000622305.1 Nannospalax galili
TTCCTTTACTGAATATTGACTCAAATTTCTTATTACATTATTGGCAATGGAAATTGGCAGGATTTGAGGTAGTTAAATAGAAGGAGGACCTAAGAATTTCTGAATTAATCCTGATCATTTTAACTGAACTTTTATCTTTTCCAAATAAAACTCCTGGCGTACAGGAAAGAATGTTAGATCTATACTGCATTTCTTGCTAATATGAAACTATTCTTTATCCAAAAAAATTGCCGAGATACATAAAAGCTTCCTTTAAAAACTTCCTATTAATTTTATCTTCTGAATTAACATTACAACTGGGAGAATAATCACAATTAATGAGTCTGATTTTTACAGAAGTGTTAATTTTATGAATGTCAGATGTATTCAAGAAATTGTTTTTTTATGTCAGGAGATTTTGTTGGAAGCAGAGATGGAAAATAATTATTTTCTACTATCAAGAAGTCAGGTCGCATTGCCAGCATGTAATCCAGATAGATACAGAACCCCAAGATCCTCTACTTCTATGTACATATTTCTGCTGACACTCCAGCACCCAGCACATCCAGGTTAGGGGTTCCAGGACCCTCTGCCTCTGGTACACATATCATCTTCCTATCAGCGCTGGGCACAAACAAGTAAGGAGTCTCTGCCTTTAGCACCCACATCCCTGATCTTCCAGCACCCAGTTCAGCTAAGTGGTACCTCGATATGCATCTTACTTCTCATGTAAACTTCTTCTGTCCCATGAGCACCAGGTCTAGACAAGTAAGAGGGCTCAGTCTCCTACCTGCAGGGGACACCATCACCAGTCAGCATGCTCAGCACTCCCTAGTCAGTCAAGCAAGTGCAAGTGGCTAGTTCAGCTAGGGGAACACAACCTCCTCCCTCAATTTTAGTACACGTCTTTGTCCAGGGCACGACAGGTGATCAGAGGATGTGCCAAACACACACACACACACACACACACACACACACACACACACATCTGTTTGCACACACTACAGGTTGGGAAGGTAGAGACTGTGGATCCTCAACTTCAAAGCACTCTCTCAGAACACCTTAAAAACCTATCCTCTGAAGATCAGAGAATACGTGAAATTGCTCTACCTCACACAACTCTTTGCTACACTACATTGACTCTGGTTTACGAGATCAGAGGTGGTGCCCACCCTCCCACAACAAAGCCCTAATCACCTTCACTTACCCTATGCATGAGTCAACACCAACTCTGTCTACAATTGAAATTTAAGCAACACTGAGTCCAATCAAGATTCATGAAGCAGAAGAGATACCAAGCACTGAAACAAATGCTCAGTCAACTCAGCTGTTCCAGAAAGTCTTAACAAACTAACTCCACTCCATACTGGTAGGTCCCATGGTAAAAGAATTACTAACATGAAAAGCCAAAACAAAATGCCTCTTCCCCAAATTAACAACTCATAGTGATGAGAGCCAGCAACAGTGACTTAGCCAAAATTTCAAACACATTGTTCAAAACAGTGATTCTAAATATGTCCAAAGATCTCAAAGAGGACACAAACTAATGAATGAATTCAAAGATGTTATGAATAATTTTCTGAATGAATTCCAAGAAAACACAAATAAATAGCTGAATGAAATGAGGAAATCAATTCAGGATATGAAAATAGAATTCAACAAAGAGAAATACTGAAGCAAAATCAAAGTGAAACAATACCAGAAACAATTCAATAAGTCAAATAAAAATTTCAGTGGAAAACTTCACCAGTGTAGTGGATCTTATAGAAAAGAGAATATCAGGGTTTGAGTATAATAAGACAGAGGAATTAGAGCATTCATTTGACATCAATGACAACTTTTTAAAAAGTTAGCACAAAACAAATAAGGTCTGTGGAACACTCTGGAAAGGAAAAATATATGAATTATAGGCAAAGAAAGAGAAGTTCCCATGCCAAAGGCATAGATAATACTTTCAGTAAAATCGTTGAAGAACATTTTGCAAGTCTAGAGAAAGAGAAGCCCATCCCAGTACAGAGGCACACAGAATACAAATTGGGACCAGAAAGAAAACTCACATCATATTATACTTAAAACACTAAGTATAAAGAAAAATAAAGGATATTGAATGCTGTCAGAGGAAGGCTGAAGTCACCTACAAAGGCATTCTCATCAAAATTATAGCTGATTTCTCCATGGAAACACTAAAAGCCAAAAGCACTTAAACAATGTTCTTTAAGTATTGAAAGACCATAGATCAACAAAGATCACAACTTGCCCCCCGCAAAAAACATTATCTGATATATGGAAAATTAAAGAAAACCTTTCCATGATAAAAACAATGTATATTCACTAAATCAGCTTATAAACAATATTGTAGGGACTATATTAAATGTAAGAGAATGATACATACATCCAAGAACTATAGAAAATAATAACACATTCCAAAACATTGGTTAAGCAAATGAAGACTAACAGAACACTGAACACTAATAAACAATTAATGATATGTCAGTAATTAATAAGTACCAGTCAAAAATAACTATGACTAACAAGCGGTTCAACTCCCCAATCTAAGGTACAGACTAGAAGACAGGATCAGAAAACAGGGTCTCTCTTTTCACTGCCTCCATAAAACACAGCTCACAATGAAAGATAAGACATCACCTAAGATAGACACTACTTTAGAGTGAAGAAATAGGTAAATGTATTCCAAGCAATGGGAACCAGGAAACAAAAAGATTTGTTATTTTTATATCTTGACAAAATAGACTTTAACACAGACTAGAAGAGATAAAATAAAATGTTTAAAGTGACCTTCAAACTGGTTAAAGGAACAATCCGTCAAGAGAACATTCCTATTCTAAACAGTTATGCATTAAATCCAGTGTACTCAATTTTATAAAACAACTACTACTAGATTTAAAGTCCCATATTAACTTCACTCCAGTTATAGTAAGTGACTTTAATATCCTACCCAAACCAATATAAAAGTCATTCAGGGAAAATTTCAACAGAGAAACAATGGAGCTAAATGACATCAAGGTTCAAACAGACTTAACAGACATCTACAGAACATTCATCCCAAATACCATAGAATATACATTCTTCTTGGCAGTCCATGATTGGTTGCATACTAGGAAGCAAGGCTAGTATCATCAAATACCAGAAAGTGAAAATAACATTTTGTATTCTACCTGACTACGGTGCTATCAAACTAGAAATGAGCAGTGGGGAGTGTCAGAGAAAATGCAAAAACTCATGAAGACTAAACAACAAAGCCTTGAACAATGACTGGGTCATGCAAAAAATCAATAAAATTAAAATTTTTCTTAGAATCATATGAAAAGACAAGACAATCACAGTCTATGAAATACAGTGAAGGCAGTCTTAAGAGGGAAGTTTATATTTTGAAGTGACGGTATTATAAAATCACAGAGGTCTCAAATAAATAAATAAATGAATGATGAATCTCAAGGCCTCATTACAAACAAGAACAGTCCAAACATAAAACTAATAGATAGAAAGAAATAATTAAGATCAGAACAGAAATCAACAGTTGATATTTTGACAAAAATGAATAGGGTAAGAAATCAGCAAAATTAACAAAAAGAGAGAAAGGATCCAAATTAATAAGATTATAGATGGAAAATAAGACATTATATTGTAACACTAATAAAATCCAGAAGATTATACATACTTTGCAGAACAATATTCTGCTGGGCACGGTGGCACACACTTTAGTCCCAGCACTCAAGAGGCAGAGGCAGGTGGATCTCTGTGAGATTGAGGCCACCCTGGTCTACATGGTGAGTTCCAGGACAACTGGGGCTATTGTAAGATCTTACTACAAACATTCTAAAAACAAGCAATCAAACAAAAACTATATTCTATCACACAGTAAAACCTAAAAGTAATGGATGAATTTCTATATAAACACGAACTACCAAATTAAACCAAGAAAAGATTAAAAATCTAAACAGAAACATAACAGGCAAAGAGATTAAAGCTTCAACTAAAAAAAATCTCAGAATCAGATGGATTTATAGGAGAATTCTACCAGGGATTTAAAGAAGAACTAAAACTAACACTTCTCAAAATATTTGATGAAATACAAGAGGAAGGGATGCTTCCAAATTCTTTTTATGAATTCAGTGTTACCTTGATGCCAAAAAAGAAAGAAAATCAAAGACCAGTCTTCCTGATGTCCATAGTTTCAAACATTTTTAATTAAGTACTTGCAAGTTGAATTCAAGGACACATCAAAAAGATTACTCAGCCAGACAAAGTTGGCTTTATTCCAGAGCACCAGAGGTAGTTCACAGAGGTAAACCAAAAATGTAATCCACAACATCAATGAACTCAAGGACATAAACCACACCATCATCTCAGTCGACGCAGCAAGGCCTTTGGCGTAATCCATCATCCTTTCATAATAAAAGCCCTGGAGAGTCTAGGGATTCTGGGAAGACATTACCACATAATAAAGGCTAAATACAAGTAGCCCATAGACAACATATCATTGGAAGTGTAAACTGGTAGAGCCACTATGGTAATCAGTGTGGAGGTTCCCCACGAAGCTGTAAGTTGAACTATCATATTCCTCATATATACCACTCAGGCATAACCACAAGGACTCTCCATCCTACTACAGAGACACATGCTTATACCTGTTTAGTGTTTCTCTACTGACAATAGCTACAGTGTGGAATCAGTCTAGATGTCCATCAACAGATGAATGGATAACTAAAATGTGGTACATATACATAATTGAATTCTATTCAGCTATAAAGAAAATTTATACCATTAAATAGATGAAACTGGGAAAAAATTATACTGAGTTAGATGACCCAGTCTCAGAGTGACAAATACCTCTGGCATATTCTCTCATGTATAGGTCTTAAGCTCGAATACTTAGTTTAATGTGTTTAACGTGCAGCACCTGTAGAAACCAGGAAACTAGAAGGGGGCCATCAAGATAGATAACTTCAGGGAAGAGACCTGGTAGTACATAGATGATTTGAAAATAGAGAGGGTTAGCCTGGGGATGAAAGAGTCAAGCAGATATGGGAGTGGGAGGGCAGGGAGACGAGGTGAAGATAGAAGGCTAATCGAAGTGAAAGACCGATGAAAAAGCTATATTGAAACTTTTTGCTTCCTAAAACAACTAAAAAATAAGTTAAAAAGTGTTAGGCAAATATCCTACAGAGTTGGATTATGCTCCTCCCAGAAGCCACTGTTTATCAAACAAAACTCTGAGTGTTAGATACAGGGTACATCTTTATGGTGTGTTGGTCAGGGAGGTCCCAGAGACTCCTAAGACAACACAGGCTATTGCCATTCCTCTTAGTACCTACAAGAACTAGATGCCAAGAACCTGTTGCTGAAGACAACACACACCTTGGATGCAAGTTATAGAGAAAGCCAGAGGTGATCTGGAAGCATCTCAGCTGAATAGCTTCCACAGTGTTGAAAGGTGTTTTGCAGGCAGCTGGGAGATAAGGCATTGATGATGTCGATGATGTCACTCAGATATAAAATCTGTGAAGAATAAGTCCAAACTGCCAGGCAGGATACAACTGATGTAACAGTGGCACAGATGTTCTGAGGATAGCCAACTGCTTTTGGATTGAACCTGAGGCCTGCTCCATAGGAAACCTACATGTCTGATATTGTAAACACAGTTCAAATCTCATGAGTGGGAAGGTTACAGGCCCTAGGCAAGAACTTACTATTAGTGTTCAGAATTGACACTGTACCAAACTGTATTCTAAATTCTAATGTCTATGCCCATAGGCAAGTGCTACTTTCAACTTTAATCACGGAAGCTCTGCTTTGCAATGAACAGTGGTGCATATAGAGACTCATGGATGCACAAAACATTGATAATAAATGACAGTTGAATGCTCAGCCCTAAGCAGGACATTTACACAACCATCTAAGGTTCAAAGAACCTTGCAGAAGAGAGAGCACCAAGAAGTAAGCACTGGAAGACATGGAAACAGGTAAAGACATGCTATCTTTAGGGCATGGCACATCCATTGTAAATGTGCTCTAACAACAGCTAAAGTTGCTCACACTGGACCTGCAGAAGATTGGATATATCATGAATTGGGGAATTTGGGGAGCCCTAACCATTCAGGTTAAGCTATTGGCAAATGATGGATTCTGTGAGAAGAGTCATTGCCTTCAACTGTGTACCAAATGCTGAGCCCACCAACTTTCAAAGGCTAGTTCCAAACCATGGTCACACAGATGGAACTGATTAAAATCACAAAATAAAAAAAAAAGTATGAGTGTACGAAAGGGACCCGTAGGGAGGAGGGGCAGGAAAGGCAGAGATGGGAGGGAGACAGGAGAGGGTTTGTAGTGAGAATAAACAGAATGTCCTAAGTACATGAACAAAATTGCCAAAGAACAAATTAAACAATGAAATAGGTTCAATTTTAAAATAGAAATCAGGGCATAGCAATAGTATCTACTTGGTCTTGCTACAAATGAGCAGTTACCATTTTTCTTTTTGATTAGCAAGAATAACATAAATAAGTCATTTTATTGCCTATCCTTTCCTCCCTCAGTTACAGAGACATGTTGTTTTTTTTTCTGTCAATTTACTCAACTTAGCAGATGTGGATTCGTGAATCTATTCTTGGTCTTTATTGAGTTACTGTCTACTGTGCAGTATTTTTGTCAGTACTATGTAAACAAAGGAGAACATGACATGTTCTGTACACGTTAGGTGAGTTTTTTCCAGAAACAGGAAGCATCTAGGACGAATTCTGTGTGATTTCTGTCAGAGGAAATGATTTGATGGGCCAAATGCTTCTGGCAATGATTCTTCCACATGGATCATACTTGCCATTTTCTAATACTTTCCCACCCATTTGCTGCTGAATACTGCTTTCATATGTTTTCTGCTTTTTTCCAGACTATTTCCTCAGTCTTGAAGAATGTAAGTGTAACCTTTCCTCATCCCTCTGCTCTACATTACCCACATGTCCACTTCTCATCAACATGTTTGTGATTCTACATCTTTTACCATTGATTCCACATAATATGCTTAGCACAATGTATCTCCTGAACACAATCACTTCTGTTAGAACTTTCAAAATCCACTTTGGTGTATTCTTTCGAATGTTCAGCTCATTTTCTCTGTTTCCTTCCTTCTAGCGCACATACATTAGCAGTGTTGCTGTCTAATTCACTGCTGTGTTTCTAAGGCTTATGTACAGGCCTGTTCCTGCCCTCTTTTGATAGTCAGATGATTTTTTACAAGTTTAAGAAAGAATGAAGCTGAATCTAAGGATCTGAGATAATGGATCTTTTGAGAGCACCAAATGCAGCAGAAAATAAAGTAAGGCAGACCCGATTTAAAAAATATATGCGGTTAAGATTACAGGTGCCTTTGTGTAGCTGTCAGGGGCTTTGGATCTGAAGTTGGAATAGAGTTCAAATTCCATATCCAGAGGATGCTTTCTTTGTTTTCATGGACACATTCCATCACTCTTTATTTCTTCATTTGAAAACAAATTTAAGAATTCCTAATTTGTAGGGATGCCATAAGCATTAACTATAGTAGCCTCTCCCTCTTTTAAGGGAAGATGTTTTAGGCCCTCTAATAGATATGTGAACTCTGAGATTGTGCAGAACACTATACATACTAAACTTTTCCTAGGCATACATACATACATACATATCATAAATTTTAAATTGTAATTTGAGGTACAGTAAGAGATTAAAGCAATAAACAATAATTTAATAGAACTGTAAACAATACACTGTTATTAAGGTTGTGAGACTGTGGTCTCTTCCTCTTTCTAAACACATCTTAGGGATTTTCTGCAGTCCCCTTTATCCTGATGATATATAAGTATATGAAGCCTACAGGGTGAAGCAAATGAGTTTAAAGACATAAGTGCTATGATGTTGGCTCAGGTACTGCTGACCTGATGATGCATCAGATGGATGAGCTCTTGCTTTGGGTTATCCTAGATCATCGAGCAAAGACAGTATGAATGAAAGAATGAATGTCAGGATGAGACAATGTCCGTGATTGGTTATCATTTATATGCAGAGTCACTTGCTGAAAATTTTTGGAAAAAAGCATCTTCAGAAGCTGTGGTCTTTTGAACTTATGAAAATGTTGTTTCAGAGGTTCTAATCTCTCAGCAATAATGTGGGCCAGGGCACTGCTTCATCTCAGGATCACAGTCCATAACTGTGTACTTTAATGAATGTGTAATTTAAAACCCTAAAGAAAACTTTGTTAACCTCCACAATGCTTTTTAAAAAATCTCTGTGTGCATGAATATAATGTGGGTGTATAATGTATGTGTGTTTATGTGTGTATTGGTGTGGGTACACATGCCATGGCCTGGATAGGTGGTCCCAGGACAACATTGGATATCAGTCTGGGCCTCATTAATGGAGCAAGGTCTTGTTTGAAACAAGGTCTCTTTTTGTTCAATGCTGTATAGTTGGCCTAGATACTTCCAAGGATACTTCCCAGGATAGTTGGCCTGTATACATCCAAGGATTCTGGTGTCTTCAAATTTCATCTTGCCATAGGATCACTGGGACTACAAAGAGTTAATACAACACTCAGAATTATGTGGGTTCTGGGAATATAAACTTAGGTGCTCAAGCTTACGTACTAAGCTATTTACCCAGTAAGCCATGTGCTGGTTTTGCTTCAGTTTTTTGTCTTTACTTTTCTCTTCCTTTGAAGTCAACATAAGTTCTTATTAACACCACCTGTTAGCTTCCATTACACTGTCCCAGTTCTCTACCAAGTATTCTGGCAAACCCTTCTTCATAAGCTCAGCCTGCTCCATTAATGATTCTCCTAATTTCTCCCAACAGTCTAGGAGAAGCTTCCATAATAATTTATAGCTTTGTTCTATAATGTATTTCAAAAAGCTCTTACAGTTTTGATTTTAATTCATCAGCTGCAGCTTTGATGAATGTTATTTCATTAGCAAAAGTAAAATATATCCATGACTGAGCTGTGTCCAGATTAAGGTCTGCATTAACTGTTGATCAAATTTAATCAAATGCCAGATAGGTGTTTATTCTTCATCAAACTAGTGCTTGCTCTGGCCAGTGGGCTTGGACATTCAGGTTGTACTCGGAGGTAAAAATATAGTTGGACACATTCATTTATATAACAAACATATTAGGACAGCCAGATGCATTGTATGTTAATAATAGAACTTTTAATTCTAGTCTTTCCTCTTCCAAGTATATTTTTTTTCATTTCTGGGATGAAGAATTAGTAGAACCGTCCCATAAATAAGATGACTGCCAGCCATAATTTGTGATTACATTGCCAGGACATAGCAGATAATCAGTCTTTGCTTTTGAAAACATGCAGATTATTCACTCTGTGCGCTCTGCCTGACTTTATGAAATGCTGCACTATGGTACAGCATGGTACCAGAGCTGATCTGTCCCTTCCCTGGCTTATGCCCAGCTACATCCTCTGCACTTTTATGAACTTAAGTTTTGCTGGGAATCTTCTTCCAGAAAAATTTAGTTTCAATGCAGTTTGAGACTAGTCTTGGAAAATATCTTGTCTCCTTAATCAATGCTTTCAACTTTTCTATACACATAGCAATAGCTTTGTCACATGCAAGGATTGTCTTTCCAGTATTCATTTTTTCATCTTAGTCCAAACCTACTCCTGAACCTTTGTAAGTGCCCATTGCCTGTAATACCTGCCTTAGTACCACTTATCTTGGGGACCTTTGATAAAGTCTTCACATAGACTGAGGCTTCTCAAACAATGCCCTCCTGTCAACTGGACTCTTTTCTGTTCATGTCTCCCACTCATAGTCTTCACACTTTTCCTCTTTCAACTAAGGCATCACTTACTATGGCTATAACTTTTCTACTCTGAAGTATGATAGCAAAACTAGTATACATTTCTTTTTCCTTCACAGTTTAATGGATAAAGGATTCCTTCTTCTTGTAGATGTGAACAACCTCAGCATATGTCTGTTTTTCTATCCTTATAAATCAAGAAATTTCACCTTTGCACTCAACGTAATCACTCCACAGTTTCCTTCCATCATATCTGAGTTTCCAGTTTCGGATCTCTTTCACTGACAGCCAAAAGAGTTACCAAGGCACTGAGGGTTCGATTCAACATGGGACGCTGGGCCAAAGGGATGACTTGTACCCCAGGTAGGCCATAACAAGGTGGTAAGTAAGAGTTCCTTATGCCAGTCAGAATGGTGCACAATTTAAACTTATAACTAATTTCTGGAACTTTCCACTTAGTAGCTTCAGATCGTAACTCTTCTGGGTAACAAAAACCAAGGAAAGTAACTATAGATGAGGTGTGGAGGATGATAACTATATAGAAAGCATTTAGCTCACTCAGCGTGTAACCCCTAAGAAGGGTTCAGTTGATGTTGTTACTACCATGGTTGTTATCCTAACATAGCCACATATTTCAGCAAAATTAGATCAGAGGCAACTGGAAAAGTTGACATAATGTTTTCTCTCTGTCGTGTATAGAAACTGTTTGCATTGCAATGTTTTCAGAAGAAAAGTATATTTTCATCTTTTTCCAGAACATCATCTATAGGTTTTAACACAAATTAAATTTGAAAGAAGTAACCATCTTATTTTACAATTTTTTTCCCTTCAAAATGGTATTGCAATGCTTTTCTGGAGGTACATTTGTGAGCATAGAGCCACTATTAATAAACGGGAGAAGCGTATTTATTTGCAAGTCAGATTGTTCCTTGGAGGATGAAACAGCACGATACGGCTCTCTGTCACCAGAGGATCATGACCCAGTTCAGGCAGCTCAGGAGCAATTTATAAAACAGAGCATCTGCCACGTCCAAACAATCATTCACTATTCAGGTTTTTTTTCTTTCAATTTTACAGAAACCCAGTGCTTCAGCTATTTTGATATAGTTTATTCCCGTTCCTTAAAGAAATCGGCTTTAGGATCAGCAGCTGATACAAAAAGATAATTCAGAAAAAACACCAACCAACAAACAAAACCCCCAAAACTTAGTCTTAGCTGGAGCTAAATCCCTTTTGTAAACATGCCACTCTAACCTCTCAGCAACCTCCTTGATAGATCAGGAGGTTTAACTCTTTCAGCAGAATTGCAGAAGGAATAAAAAAAACAGCACAGGAATTCCTACTGCTGACAAGCAATCAGAGTGCTTTTTTTCGGGGGAGTGGGGGAAGAGTAAAAATAGACACTACAGACCTGAGGCCATAAAGGACAGTGCCATCCGGATGCAGGCGGATCATGCGGTTTTTGACAGTCACTCCATGCACAAATGACTTCTTGTCATTCAGGAAGTAAGTGTCAGGAACCCAGAGCTGGTCTGCCACTCTGTTGTCCAAAGTCAAGTTTAAAGGTATTACATTGTAGGACAGCCTCTTATCTCTCCAAGCTTGCTGAAAGTACATTGTCAAAGTATAATCCTGTGAATGTGAGAAGAAATATGATTATTTTATATCACAACAAACTTGTAGGATATATTAATTTATTTATATCATTCTCAGTAAGCACCTATCAGGTGGCATATATGTAACCTACTAGTAGGCACTATAAATATAGAAGTGAAGAGACTATGTCCACATGAAATTTATTATATCTTGAAGGAAGAAATAGATTAAGGAATAAATTATTCATTAATTCTGTGTTTCCCAAGTTAGAGTACACAAAACTATTTTAGATAAGATGTAAATACAAGTTCAAAACAGAACTAGGTACTTGTTTTCTTGTGTATTAAAGAATTAACTAGCAAATCTTAGCAAATCTAAGATTTCATGCATTGATTCATTCAACAAATATTTAATTTGTGATATGTGGCAGGCACTGTTGAGGAGCATATCAAAAGCCTGCTCACAGGGAATTTGTAAACAAAGCATTGATAAACGAACAGACTATCAAATAAACGCTACAGTCCATGAAGCAAATAAAACAGTTTAAAATATTTAGCCCAGATGACAGAGAAGAGCACTCTGTGGAGCTCACATGGAGCTGAGGCCACATAAATCCAAACCACTGGCTCCCAGAAGAGCACCTTAATCTCAGGAGAGTCTATAAAAGCCCTAAGGTGGGTATGGGCTTGGCACCTTTGAGGAATAATGATTTGGCTCACTCATGATAAGAGAGCGGGAGCACACAGGAAGAGTGTTACAGAAAAGTTCCATAAGTTTGTACTTTAGTGGCAAAGGGATATTTATAATAACTGGTTGTGAAATGACAACAATTGCTGGTGAGGCTGTGAGTCAAAAGGAAACTCTGTTCACTTCTGGGAGAAATGTGAACTAGAACAGCTACTGTGAAGATCAGTATGGATATTTATCAAAAATCTAAAAATGTCATTACTATAGGACCTGGCTCTACCACTCCCGAGTAGTCACTAGAAGGACTCTAAGTCTGCCACTGCCATACTTGCAAATTCTCGTTTAATGCTGCACTATTCACAGCAGCTAAGAAACGGAATCAGGCTACGTGCCCATCAATAAATGAATAGACAGAGAAAATGTGTCCATGTACACAGTGGAATTTTGCAGTCATTACAGAAAAGAAAATAATGATATTTTCAGGAAAATGAATGGAACTGTAAATTGTTAAGAGAAATAAGCCAGGCTCAGAGAGACAAAAACTTCATGTTTTCTTCCATATGTGTATCACTTTATTTCTCTCTCTCTTATACACATATATGTGCACACATATGTGTATGTACGTGTGTGTGTGTGTGTGTGTGTGTGTGTGTCTAAGATGATCATGAGACTGGAAAAGGAACCAAGGGGGCTCATTGTGGGGAGGAAGGGGGTCCAGCAGGATGGAGCAGAAGGATAGGAGATAGGAGTAGGAAGAGAAGATCAGGAACTGTTTCTCAGGTACACATGTATACCACTTCTTTGGCCTGAGTTTCATTAAGTATAAATAGGGCTTTTAAAATATGCTTGATCTCATCAGAGAACTGTTATGAAAATTAAATATATAACTCAAAAGCAATTTGTAAATTTAAAAAGTTATATATTATGAATAAAGCATTTAGATATATATTCTGACATGTTTGATCCATTAGAGGCCTTTGAGCACAAAGGAATTGCTCTCTCGCCTTAATTTGAATGACTAACTGAAGGACCAAACACTCACTTGAAAAAAGATAATTACAAATCTATCTTAAAATTAATTCACAATGCCCTACTTGAGGGCTATAAAGAAATGAGAATCATGACTTGATTGTTTCAGCAGCCTGAGAGGCAAGCCCAGTACCAGTTCACAGAGATTGACTGAATGTGCTATAAAATACGCCTCTGGGATTTCTGCCCAGAGCCAGATAACTTTGTGTATAATGAGAGCTATTTAATCTTCATCAAGTTCTGAGTTTGGCCAAACTTGTTTGGGATTTATATATCATAATTCATTTATATCATTTAAAATACTATGTGTCATCAATTACATATATATTATACGCAATATTCCTATGAAAAGTATAAACACTTCCAAAAGAAGCTTAGATATTTCCCTAGTTTTGCACAATTGCCAATTTTAAGTCACTGTAACAACACCCAAATTTGTAATCCAACTGCTGTTTAAATAATATACATATCAATAACTTAGAGGTATAGCAAACATTCTGGGTGGAATTCACTTTAATGTATCACTCTGTACACTGTTCTTGAATGTCTGCAATATTCCATCTTAGTAATGAATTAGTCTGAAAATTATTAGGAGAGATTATTGATCTAATAGAAATAACCCTGAAGATTCATGAACTACAATGCTACAAAACAGAAAAAGGATCATGTACAGATTTGCATGTGTCTATGTTACAAATACCGCAAAAGCAGGACAGAAGTTAAATAGGAAATTGATGCTCATATTGAGATAATATATTTAGTGATTTCTAATTCTTGGAGACAAAATGGAAATTTCTATTATTATCCATATTGCGAGTAAAATCTACTTATATTGCCTTGGTAATAAGCCCTCTTGTGATTAAAAGACACATAATATTATTAAGTTTATTCAAGCTGGAAATTTTCAGTTTCACCACATCGAGGTGCTTCACAATCAATGTCATCACCATGCAAGATGAATTAAAAAAAAACAGAAGTAAAGTCAAGTAATTTTCAATACTG
The DNA here is from genome assembly GCF_000622305.1 of Nannospalax galili. Classification (NCBI taxonomy): domain Eukaryota; kingdom Metazoa; phylum Chordata; class Mammalia; order Rodentia; family Spalacidae; genus Nannospalax; species Nannospalax galili. The sequence goes on from NW_008358387.1 coordinate 3,484,918, forward strand.
TACAAACTAAAGTAAGCCCACCATCAGCTGTTTGTCCCACTACCTTCAAGGAAAAATTTCTAAGAAAGAATATAAAGGTGACTATCTGAGGATTATGCAAAGTAAAAGATGGACTAAGGAAGGAATCTAAATGTGAAGAAAAACCACCATGGGGGTGATATTCTTATTTTGCTTCTCCCACTTTTATCTCATTAAAGTAATGCACATGCATGTGTACATACACCCACACAGACAGCTGAGGGAGTATAACTCTAAATAATTGAAGGAATAAGTCATATTACCTTATAATGAATGCAAAGGCTGAATACTGTTGAGCTGTCAATTCTCCTGAAATTCAACTACAAGATATCCCTAATGGTGCAATGGTGGCAATTTATCTTGAGTATTAGCAAGAGCAGTCTAATTGGACTTAAGGCCTGCTCAATAGGAAGGAATCCATGCCTGGTACTGGAAAAAATAGCCCCAAACCCCACGACTGGAGAAGTCAGAGACCCTTGAGGAGAACCTATTACTGCTATTTACCTAAACCAATATAATTTCTAGCTGTATTCTAAATACTTATCATTATACTCACAGATAAATGTAACTTTTACCCCTCAGGAAAGAAATCTCTTTCTGAAAAAGATGGAGACCATTACTGAGATCCACAATTGGTCAAAGGTAGAGAAGAAGTGACAGTGAGTTGCCAATCCCAATCAAGACAATGTAACTCAGACACCCAAAGTACAGGAAACACCATAGAAGGTGAGGGTGAGATTTCAGGAGCAAGAGGAGAAGGACCCCTCTCCTAGATAGCATTCTCTAGAAATGACAAGGGAAGCTGCATCCACAAAATCTCAATATGGTTGCCTAAATGAGACCTTTATAATGACAACACCAGTTGGCATGCCAGTGTGGATGGGGGAAATTTACCAAGCTCCTACCTCTTTTCTTAATTCCCTCCTCTCTATCTGTACCTCTCACTATTCCCATCTGATTTCATATACTCCTTCTACACACCACACACACACACACACACACACTCACTCACATATTAAGGCCCATCAAGTCTAATTTTTGTTCAAAAATGCCCTTTGGTGTTAACCATTAGAGCCTGGTTAACCTACTCAGCATCATACCTTTAAAGAAAACTAACTCTCCCTCTGAGTAGTTATCAGTTGTCAATAGTTCCTCAGCTAGGGTTTGGGATTCTTACCCATTTCCCCGCATGCATGCTGGGATTTTGTCTGGCTTGAGTTTATATAGGTTTTGTACATACTGTCATCACTGCTGTGAATTCATATGAGTAACTTCCCAGTTGTCTGAAAAACTGTTTCCCTGTTGTCTTCCACTACCTCTGACTCTTAGACTCTTTCTATCCCCTCTTTTGCAATACTTGAGCCTTGGGAGACAGAGATTGATAGGGGTAAGCAGTCTGCACTCTTATATTCTCTGAATGTTGATGAGTTATAAATCTCTGTGTTAATCACCGTCTGCCGCATGAGGGAAGCTCCCACCTCTTAAGAGCTCCAGACAATGGCTGCTGAAGGGAGAGATCAGTTTTCTCCAGGAATGAGCTCTCTGATAGCTTATCCAATCCCAAGTGCTCAGCCATAAACATGTGCATACTACTATCACTAAATTGACTTAGAAGATTGTGTGTGTGTGTGTGTGTGTGTGTGTGTGTGTGTGTATCTGTAAGAATAAGAAAAGTTCATGGACTTGAGAAAGAGTTGGAGATATGGGAAGATTTAGAAGGGGAGAGGAAGGGCAAAATGATATAAAAACAGTACTCATGTAAAATTCTCAAAACATAAAAAATAATAAAAATTCTCAATACTAGCCCCCTTCTATCCCATAGGAGATGTTTTTGTCAATGCTGGCTAAAATTCACTTAAAAATGAAGGAATAAAAATAATCAAAATAATTTTGGAAGGAAAGAACAATGTTAAAGGACACAGACTACTGAATCTTAGGACTTACTATGAAGGTAGACTGATGCATGTGTGGTAATAAAGACATAGAAATCAATAAAGCAGAAGAGTCTAGCATAAAACACCACACCTGTGTGTTCTCTTGATTTTCAGCAAAGGTACAGAAAGGCAGTCTACTGAAGAATGCATATTCTTGTCATCATATGGTTCAAATAACAGGAATATCCATATAAAGATAGATGGGCACAGTGTTAGATTAGACTGATAATAGAATTAAAGAAACTATTCTTTGCCTCATAGAAAATAGCTCTCCATAGGTAACAGTGAATTTAAAAGTGTAATTCTAAAATATTAAGATAAACAGAAAGAATCATTGTAAACTATAATAATGACTAGCTTGGCACGCTATGCTGACTAGAGCAATATTGGTACAAATGTTATGGGAGTAAAAAACCACTTTGTGTTTGCATTTAAGGCCCACTTCACAAGGTAGAGCCCCTACTGGGCACTGTTATCAGGGTTAAGAACTTGTGGCTAGACAGGTCACAGGCTGTAGGGGAAAACCTACTACTATTATTCTGTTAAATGGACATAGCATTAAACTATCTACTAATAACCTATGCCCATAGATTAATGTAGCTTTCAACTTTTACCAGAGAAGCTTCTTGCAGCAGATGGTGATTAACACAGAGATCCACAAAATGGCCAATGTACCAAAAATAAGTTGACATAGTATTAAACTGATTATTAATGACTTATTGTTACATCCATAGATTAATGCATCTCTCAAGTCTCACCAGAGAAGCTTCTTCTTGCAGCATATGGTGATTAACTTAGAAACCAAAAATGGTTCAACATGTAGGGAATAGATACTATAGAGTGCTCAGCACTAAATGGGACACTTTTATCACAACTGCTCCTCTTACAAGCTCATGGATCATTGTGGAAGAGAGACAGAAAGTAATAGCTAGATGTGGATGGATACAAGGAAACTGAGTTGTCTTTATATCACAGTTGTACATATGAACACACAGTACTTGTGACAACATGCACAAGACCTGTGAAAGCTCAGGCCAGACAAAAACCCAGCATGGAGGCGGGATGCAGAGAAGAAGCCCCAGCCCTAGCTGAGGATCTATTGGCAATTGATAGCTGCTGGGAGGAGAGTCAGTTTTCTTTAGAGGTTTAACACAAGGTAGATTGGTCAGGGTCCAACGGATGGACCCATGCCCTAGAGCATTTGAAAAGCACAAATTATACTTAGTAGGCCTTAGAAAGGGAAATAATAGAAGTCATAAAGTCTGGGGGTATATTATAGTGAGGTGAAATGGCATAGGGGGTCTGAATTTGATAAAATATATGAAATTCTCAAAGAATCAATAAAGGTGTTTAAAAATAAAACACAAATAAAATTGATAAATTAGATCTAAACAAAATTGTAAATGTTTGCTGCTGGAAAATCACTATTAAATGAAAATGGAAATCACAGACTGAGAGAGAAGGCATTTAGATAAATGAACAAGCAGGTGAAAATGTTGCTCAACATACTTAGTCAACAGAGAAAGATAAATTAGAAACCACAATGAGATGCCACTACACAGTCATCAGAAAATCTCAGATGAGAGCATCAACCACAAATAATTCCAAGGCCTGACATGAACATCCACTTAAAGTTTCATACATTGTAAGTAAAGATACCAGCTACTTGGGAAACATTTGAACAATTTCTCATACAGCAAGTACATTCAAGCTATGAACTGGCAATCATACTCCTGTGTACAAATGTTTGTAACAGCTCCATTCCAATGGCCCAAACTGGGAGACATCTGAATGCTCCTCAACACATGAAGAGATTAAATGAACTGTTGGAGATCCCCCAAAAAGTTCTTTAAAATATAAACAAAATTCATGAACGACTACTCAACTTAAAAGAGGGACAACCAAAAATCAATCAACTTAGAAATTAAAGAGAATGTTATAACATATTCCAATGAAATATAGAGAACTACCAGGGAATATTGTAAAAGCTTATATTTCAATGAAACTGAGAATTATAAGTAATGAATAAATTCTTAAATATAAAATAAAATTAAATCAGTAAGCTAGAAATAAGAAACATAGCAAGAAATTCACTTGAAGCAGTTAAAAAAATTCTTCCCATAAGTAAAAGCCCAAGACAAGGTGGACTCATTGACAAACCATACCAATGCTCTAGGGAAGAGCTATATGAATACTTTCAAACTGTATCAAAAACTAGAAAGGGAAGGGACTCCACCAAATTTATTCTATGAAGCCAGTTTTACCCTGATACCCAAACCAGATAAGTACACAATATAAAAATAAAACTGCAGACCAATTTTTCCTAATGAACATAGATCTAAATATGGTCAATAAAATTCTAGGAAATCAATTTAAGAAACACACACACACACACACAATAAGATCATCACCTTTTACTACAAAAGAAATCTACTTTAGAACTTACTGTAAGTCTGAAACTTTAGGAGGGAAAGAAAGGATAAGATACTTCAAGAGGCAGGCAGCAGTAAGGACTTTCTACAGACTCAAAAAGCACAGGAAATAATCTCAAGAATTGGCAAATGGATTACATGAAATAAAAAAGCTTCTGCACAACAAAGGCAGTAAGTGCCAGGGTGCAGAAACCGCTTACAGAATAAGAGAAAACTATTTGCCAACTATACATTAATGGTGGATCAATATCTAGAATATATACAGAACTGAAAAAATTAAATACCAAACAGATCATCTAATCAATAATTGTGATAATGAACTGAATACAAATTGCTCAAAAGGCAAAATAAAAATTGCTTATATATTTAAAGAAGTGTTTAACATCTTTAGCAATCTAGGAAATGCAAATTAAAACTGCTTTGATATTCCATTTCACTCCAGTCAGAATGCCTATCATAAGACAGCGAATGTTGGCAAAGATGTTGGGAAAGATCAACACCTACGCACTGCTGGTGAAAGTAAACGTGCATGGTCATTATGGAAATCTGTGTGGAGATTCCTCAGAAAACTAAAAATAGAACTACCAAATGACTAGCTATACTACTCCTAGTATAGTTAAGTCACATAACAGGAATGTTTGCACATCTTTGTATGTGTATGTGTATGTGTGTGTGTATGTGTATGTGTATGTATGTGTATGTGTGATTATGTATGCTAGTATCTGTGGGTGCATGTGTATGTAGCCCAAAGTTATGACTAATATCTTCATAAAGCCCTCTCCACATTATTTATTGGCATAGGGATTTTTGTTGAATCTGAAGCTCACCAGTGCCAGGGAGGCTTGCTCTGGGGTTCCCCTCTTTCTGTTTCCTAAGAGCTGGAATTACAGGCATCTGGCCTGATTGTCATGGGGTTGGACATTCCAACTCAGAAGTCTTCACATTTGAATAACAAGCAGTTTATTCACTGAGCCATCTCTCCAGCCTTTTTATCACTTTTTACTACTTCTTGTATACCTCCTATTATCAGAAACATGGATACTTGTATATTCACAGAAATACATGCAGATGCATATATTTGATAAATTCTTCTATTTGTAACTAGTTTTGAATTTTTTCATACTTCATATTTACTTTTATTTAATTTTTCAGGTTTCATATAATATATTTTGATCATATTTAAAGCCTCCTTCCTCTCTCTGCACATCTCTTTTGTGCCCCCTCTTCGATTTCATGTACTCTCAAATGTATTAAGGCCTATTGAGTCGTTTGTGCACCCGGATATCCTTAAGTGTTCGTCTATCCACTAGAACTTGGTTAACCTATCTAGCGTCACAGTCATGAAATAAACCAACTGTCACTCTCCCAGTACTTACAGGTTACCAGTAATTCCTCAGCAAAGTTTGGGACTTCTTATCCACTTCCCCATATCTATTCTGGGATTTAGTCTGGCTAGAACTTGCATGGATCTTCTGTGTGATGTTATCATTATGCTAAGGTCATGTGAGTAACTTCCCAGCTCTCTGGAAAACTTTCTTGTGGGTATCAACCACCTCTAGCTCTCACAATCTTTCAGACCCCTCTTCTGCAATGGTTCCTTGATGCTTGTGTGGCAGATGTTTGATATAGTTGTCCTACTTGGGGATAAGCACTCTTGGTCACTTATTCTCTGAACTTTGCCCAGTAGTGACTTTCTGAGTTATTCATCATCTGTTGTATGAGAAAACTTCACTGCTAAGAGTAGAAATTTTCCATAAAATTCTTTCTGTCCCTTCTTCCTCTAGGTTTCCTGAGTCTTAGGTATAGAGGTTGCATTGTAGATGTGTCATTTAGGGTTAGGTACCTCACAGAAATGTATTCTCGGTATTTAATCAGTTGTAGAACTTTGTAATAATAGTGCCCATCTGTTTGCAAAAAGAAGCTTCTCTGCTGAGTGGTAGGAGGAACGACTTGTCTATAAATATAAGGATACAAATTTAGAATACAGTAAGAAATTATGTTGGTCTAGGGATGTTACAAAAGTAAGTTTTTCTCTAGGATCTATGACCTCTCCAGCCATGTGTATTTGGTTATGTCTAATATACCACACGTGTTCCCTCCCATTAAGTGGACCTTAAGTATAATTGGATAGCTATTGATTACCCCCAAGACAAAAGTCACTACTGCAGAAGTAGCGATTATTTGCTGGACCAGTTATTGCTGTGGTTCATAGACTTGAAAGTTGGATGGATCATTGATTGGTTTTCTCCCTTGGTAATTTGCTAGTATCATCTAATACTATGGGAGGTAGTCTTCGGATGGGAGACTTATAGATCAGTTCCAGCTCGATTGCTGCAAGTCTTGTTTTTGAAATATGCCTTGCATTCAGGAATTGGAATAGGGTCTTACCTTCAAGTTCTGGTAGGCAATCAGGAGCTGAGGCAGCAGTCTGTGCTATTTTGGGAGCCTCTTGGATTACACTTACCAATACCTCACAGGGAGGTTCCCTTCTTAGCACTGGTTTTTGTTATATGGCCTTCAGGTATATACACACACTCATATTTATATTGTGTATGTATTTTTCATTAGGCTTTTGAACTAATACATTTCTTTTGATTTTTCACACCACTTAAGTGTTAACTATCTCTCCTCTCTTTCCTGAGGTATAGCTCTCTCTATTCTCTCCCTAGATAAAGTACCCCATTTTCCCTTGATAACACCTCTCTCCCACTAGCCCAATCTCTTGAGCTCCATCTTCTTCTTTATTCCCAATGTTCCTTTCAATTTTTCTGATTCCAGTGGTTATGTCAGGATATATACTCAAGTCTAATGATTTAGAGATAAGATTCACCAATGAAAGGCAACATATGTCACTTGTTTTTCTTAGTCTGTGCTACTTAGTATAACATCCTCTAGTTCCATCCTTTCCCTTTACCTACAATTATCCTGATTTCATTTTTTTTTACCACTGAGTAGAACTCCAATGTGTAAATGTACCACATTTTCATTATCCATTCATCAGTTGAGGGATGTTTAGTATTTATTTCATTTTTATACCATGAGATAAAAATTGTGCAATATCTCTTCAGTGCTTTTTTTTCATAATCTCCTCTAAGACAAAAGATTTTTTAAAGGCGTGATGTGGTTTTTTTCTTAAATATTTTATTTATTATTTTTATTTTATGTGTACAAGTGTATTGCCTGCATGTATGTGAGTGCACCCATGTCATGCAATGCCGTGGATGTCAGAAGAGGGCTTCGGATTCCCTTGGAACTGGAGTTAAGGATGGATGGTAGCTGCCATGTGAGTGCTGGGAATCGAACCCAGGTCCTCTGGAGGAGCAGTCAGTGCTCTTAACAGCTGAGCCATAAGATGAATACTTTTATGACCATGAAACAGTATCAAATTAGGAAATTAGCATTCACATTTTATTATTTATCATTAAATTATAGACCTAATAGTAGTAGCCCCATTTATTCACTAATGTTCTTTTTCTGTTCTGGGATCCATCCACATTCCTACCTTCCATTTTTAGTTCTTATGTCCCTCCCTCTTAACCTCCTTTAATCTGAGATAGTTCCCTACGCTCATTATTTTTGATGATGTTAGTACCTTGAAGGATGCTGGTCAGTTCTTTCATTGCATGTCCTTAAGTTTGCATTTTCCAACATTTGTGCCTAACTGGACTTAGATCAATCGCCAGTATCGACCAGCATGTTACCTAGGTTACTGGATATCCATATGTAAGAGGTAGAAAATGTCACTCTGCAATATCCCTGATGAAGTTGTGAAGTGAGTAAATCTGGTATGTGCCGGGCATCTTTACTATAGTGCTACTATTTTTGTTTGTAGTTAAAGACAGCAAGTGGTAAGTGTTTTAGGACTATGGAATGAAACAACATGATTTTTGGGCTAATATCGATAAGAGCACTTGCTTTTCATTCTTTCTGAAATTCTATTTCTCTTCATTCATCAGAACTTGAATCAACATATTCACTCAAGTTAACCATATAGAATTAGTAGCAACACAAATGCAAGTGTTAGACACTAAGGCAAGACTTATCATTATATAATAACCCTCCGAGGACTGTTTTCCCTCTATTTACTAATTTCCTAGACTTGTGCCACTGTTCTGGCCACTTCTACCACAGACCTTCATTTTGATGTATGGGGCAGAGTCTCCCAGGTCTCAAACTTGCAGAATTCATTCCTATGGCTGGAGTCACTGCTCTGTGTTTCCCCTCCTTCCTTTATCTCTGTGGCTTTCCAGGTGCTGTTTTCATTCTTCGCTAGGAAACTCAGCATTTCTAGCCTATGGAGACCTTCGTTTTTATTTAAAAGTATGGTCACATATTTGAGAAAATAGTCAATATAGTTGCATTTTCCCATCCAGTTTTTCCTTATCTGGAGAGAAGAGACCAGGTTAAGGAAATGGATTTTTAGTTGTGTTGATCTGCCTTTTGAGAATAGAACAACTCCTATTAGTTTCTTGAGTGAGCAGGTTTTAAAATATGTTTTCATGAAAGTTAAGGTATGAGATTAATTCGCTTTATTTATAATAGTTATGCTTCCTAACCTTTTTAAAATTACTGTAACTGCACTAAAATCTTGAAGCTCAGTGATTAATCTTGTTAACTTCTAGATAATAGCTTTTTGTTCCAAATTTGATGTTTCTGTGGGATCATATTCTCTGCTCTAAAGCTTTTATAATTTTGAAAAAAAAAGCTCCTTTAATTACCCTTTGCAGAAACAACAAATATGTCTAGTGTACTACCATTGCTTACTTTCCTTTAGCTAATGGTACATCAAGACTGAGGTTCTGAATTTAGAATCTGAACTTCTGCCTCTTGTAAGGCAGTGGCAATGTTTTAAAGGCAATAAAAACCCATGAATAAGGAATTATGTGTTTAATTTAAATATATGTTTCATGTGAACAAACTCTGTCATGTTCAGTATGCACATTTGTAGCTTTTACTATCATTCTGGGAATAGGACATTAATTTGAGTGCATGCATAGAAAAGACTTCCAGGTTTTTTGGTCTGGTATTTTTAGTGTATTCCAAAGAGAGATGCCAAGTAAATTTCACCATTAAAATCTAATGTTTTCCTACATTGTGACATAAAGATATTACAACTGATGTGTAAATTATACCTAAATAACTACAACAAAATGTAACTAAACAGAGAACACATTTTCTGTGATCTCCTCTAAAGAAAATTTTATTTTATTTGTGTGGACATAGGTAACATTTAGCACACTTTTGGGAAAAGGACAGAAGGGAAACTGCCTGAACAAGGTACCGATTTCTTGTAAATACTTGGGAACATGCATAGAAGTCTCTCAAATGTGACCACTCTTTCTCAATATTGCCTTCTTGGGGGTATTTTAAAAGATTTTATTGCTTTATTTTAATTATGTATTATGTGGGGTGGGGGTATGTGCATGTAAGTACAGATGCCTCAGACTTCAGGGGTGACAGATAACCCTGGAGCTGGAGCTCTAGGTGGTGAGCCAGCCCTGCTGGGAATCAAACTTAGGTTCTCTGCCAGAGAACTCAATCTTACCCACTCAGCCATCGCTCCAGCCCCAGGGATATTTCTAGAAAATGTAACTAAATACTAGGTTTTCACTCCAAATACCATCACAAAACTCTAATAGATGCCCTCAGTACTAACAGCTGATGGCAGAGAGATATTGCGTGTAGATTATGATAGTACCATTGTGATTGTCTCTTTGTGCCACCTTTATCCTCTACTGTACAGTAGGAACATATGCATGGAGGTCATGTATCTTCTTTGATTATGATAGTCCAAAACCTTTCATCCTACTTAGAATAAAATGTTGTTTCTGTCACAGCCTTGCATGATCTTAGGCCCTTCTTATTTGTTTAACTTACCACTTGGTCTCATTTTTCCCTCTCATTTCAAATCACTGAGCCCATTGTTTGTTAGGTTTTGGCAAATACTTCATGCTTCTTCAGACTTTTCAAACACCTTCTTCACAGCAGTCCAACAAGCTATACCCTCAGGGCTGGTTAGAATTCAACTCAAAGTCTAAACCTTCACAGCAAGCTCTTCCTACATACCTAACCTCAGGAGGTCCCTCAGCACCTAGTAGCTTTCAAAAATCATATGCATTTATTGGCTTACTTCCATATTTTTAAATCTTCCCAGCTACAAGCTACGTTTTATGAAGATAAGGAGCTTTCTCAGATTTGTTTACCACTGCATCCAAGTCTTTCAGTATTTGGGACATAGTAACAAAACAAAATTAAGAAAAAAATCTATTAAAAATAAATAAAAATATACATTTGTCATTCTGAGATACTTATAAACTAGGAAGGCCCAAATCTTTAACAGATAAAAAATTAAATAAATAACATATGGTACAAATTATACAGTTAAAGATCCACAGTAATAAATATTACATTGGGGACTGGAGAGCTTGCTCAGTGGTTAAGAACACTGACTGCTCTTGCAGAGGATGGAGTTTCGATTCCCAGCACCCACATGGTGCCTAACAACTGTCTGTAACGCCAGTTTCAGAGGATCCAATGCCTTCTTCTGTCCTCCATGGGCATTGCACGACACAGGTGCACTTACGTACACGCAGGCCATACAGTCATACACATGAAATAAAAAAAAACCTAAAAAAATTAAAATTATGCTGTAAAAATTAATGACATGAATAGAAGTTCTTAATATTCTATTAATATAGTTCATTATATATCATTTTTTAAACAGGAATGAAACAAAATATGCATAACTTGACCAAATTTTATGAATATATACATTGTATTAACAAAAAATAAGGGAAAGTAGACCTAAATATTAATGATTTATCTTGGTGCAGTATTTTACCAATTGGTTTTCAATTCTTTGTATAATCTTCATTTTGCCAGAAATTTATCAACATTTATTTATAAAGTGATTCGGGTAGCTTATCTTTATGATTTTTTTTTATGGACACAGTAAAGCTAAAGTAAATTAAACAATTTGGGAGCTGCACTAAAGGTTGAATGTAGGGTGTCATGCATGTGAAACAAACATTCAACTACTGAGTTACATCTCCAGCCCCTAAATCAAAATTTGATCCCTTAAATCACTTCATTCATTACTATTCTCAAATCCTCAAGAAATGTATTCTCATTCACAGTACTTTCAGAATTAGTTTCTATTTTTTACCTTCCTCAACTTTCAAACACTTAGGAGATACTCGTATTCAATCATTTTTCGTAGCTATTCTAATTTCTAGTAGCAACAGCCATACAGAAATAAGGCCAGGGATAAGGATCTCCGAAGGAATCAGATTATCTATTTAAAGCAAAAGGGCTCTGAGTGCCTGCACATGCTCCTACAAAGCTGTTTCCACATTCCTAGCTTTATAGAAATGCTCTGTTTTCCATATCTGAGCCCACACATTGCTGATTTAATTTCAGGTCATGGTAATATTTCTGTATCCTCAACCTCCTAAACTTGAATGCAATGGAGTAAAGCTCAGCTCCTCCTTGATGGAAGGTACCACAGCAGATGTTAAGTTACGGCATTTTGTTAGAAGCACATGGTAGCAGCCGTGACTAGCTGTTAGACACACATTTGGGACAAGGGACCTGCAGTTGAGATCACCCATGAGGGAAATCCAAGCTCAGAAGTGACTAATTATTTTCTTGCTTGTGAAACTATAATGCACATGGTCAAAGCAATGAGCTTTCAAAGTATTTTGCTTAATTCATTCTGGATTTTATTACAGACTTACCCTCTCATTGATAGTTAGACTAGTTTGAAGGATGGATATTCAAAATCCAACAAATATAATTGGCCACCTTTGTCCTTTATTTTAATACAGGATATGTACAGCAGTGGATTGGATTCCCTTTGAAGTAATAAGAACCAAAATTATTCTTTGTATGTATTATTGCCCATCAATTTGTGCTTAATATACAAATTTCTCTCCAATTGCTAGGAGTATTCTATATTCGAATTAGCCTGTACTTAAGCTAACAGCTGACATTGCCTACAGTTTTATCCTTCACTGAGTATCACTCCAAACTGATACATTGGCTTTATCACTTACTAGCTGCTATGACATTTGGCATGCATCCAAACTCTGTGAAACATGATCTATAAAAGGGGGAAATCATTATTCTGATTAGTAAATAAGTTCACCCATGAAAAGTGGTTGGCAGAGTCTCTGGTTCAAGTTAGGTGATCTACAAGAACTGTCTATTTTTTTTAAGTATTATTATTATTATTTGCTTTTCCAAGTCTTCCAAGTAATTCATCTGAGTTAGAACAGTGGGAGAATTTTCAGTCATGTCTTAGCTATAGATTTCTCTGGCTATTTAGCCTGTGTTCTCGGCACTTCTCCAGTCTGCCTCTGGAATTCCCATCATATTATTAGTTTTGCTATTGCTCCAACCTTTTCTCAATATTGCATTCACTCTCCTCGAACTCTTTCCAAAATGCAAGGAAAAATATGTATACACAATCTCGCTCAGTAATAAAAACTAAAACAATTTTGAGCACTCATAAAATATGTTATGTCTTGGACCAAAAATGAATGTTAGTTCCTGACCATTCTCTATTATTTGAAAACTCTAATTGTAAATGTGTACCAGAGTTTCTGAATATCCTTACACACCAAAATTTCATAAAAGGTGATTCTCTCAACTTACTTTGATTGTTGAGAATGAGGAAGCATCCTGGTTTGGGTATGGAGTGCCACTGAGAGACCAACAGTAAAGACAGGGGTTATAGAGTGCTGTCTGTAGTCATGCATTTTTTTAGAAGAACTTTAGTTAGGAAAGTATTCCAGATAAATTAAAACAGGCTCATCTGACATTTATGGCACTATAGTAGGAACTGAGCTCTTTCAGTGCAAAAAATTTGAATTTTGGTGATTCATAAGGTCCAACATATACATAGGGGCTGGCAGAGGGTAATTAAATTTACTTGATTACAATAAATAATTTGGTGTATGAATAAGTCTCACAGTATAGTTTGCCAAATAAAAAGCATATTATTTAGAATTCTGGCATTTATTTGATGGCTCTGTAATCTGTGTTCAGAATAAAAATAAAGGTTGTACTGTATCTTACCACTTAAGAAATTTGGTCTCGACAAAGCAGCATTTAAAAAGCCATATAGATTTTATTCCCTTTGAATGTTACTGTCCTAAGGAGAAACTCAGCAGATTTGTCTAAACACAATCACCTGTCTGTTGTGGAGCTGTTCCTCCAGACTGAAACATGGTCTTCTAAATATTCCCCAATGGAGGAAAGAGAGGCTAAGTCTCAGGGAGCTAAGAAAACTTACAAGATTTTTGAGGCTCAGAGGTTAAAAGAACCCTCCCCTGAGGTAATATTAAGCAGTAAACAAATGCTGGGCAAGAAGAGCTTATCTGGTATAGGTGCCTATAAATTGGGGGAATTCAAGGAATGCAGCTATCAGGACTTCTCAGGAGCTTTTGAGTTACCTGTAGCCCTACAATCAAACTCATAAACTCACAAGCCTGCTTTGGGTGGAATGATTTCCTTGGGGAGCCACTGTCCTATCTTGAGTGAATAGTTTTTCATGTTTTTACATGAGAATTCACATACTACTGTCTTAGCTTGGGTAAGCATATTCTATAGTATTCATACAACCCTAAAACTGCATAATGATACATTTCTCAATATGCAACTCCACTAGTAAGAGATATATGGATTAGAAAACCAATCATATAGCCAACTTTTTACAAAACCATTCATATAGCCAACTTAATCCGAAAGAAGACACTATGCCGTGATTCAAGATGAGAACAAAGTATAGATGTGGGGAAATTAATTTATTGAAGTTAAAATAGATTTAACATTATCCTCCAAGACCACAGAAATAAAAGTGAATGATTCGACTTGTTTTATGTGTAATGGGAGTGAATATTTTATTAGAGGAAAAAGCACATTTGAATGAGTCTGACCTCTCTTAAACAACAAATTGAATTTTGCTAATAAATTTGGTGGATTCTAAGGGGAAAAATTGTACTATCTATGTCTACCTTTTTGCCCTTTCCAGTGATCTGTTAAGATGTTCACAGACAATTACAATGAAATACTATCAACTTTTAGCCCCTGAAGGTACGCTAGCCATAACAGACTTGCCAAGTGACACCTCAGTAATTGTTGGCATGTTAACATGTGGAGGGAGATATGATTTGCAGTGTATCCATCACACATTTGGAATTAGGTAGGACTGAAACAACCAGAGTTCCTGCTTTAATCCCATCTTCAGGTTAAAAGGAGATGCAGCTTACAATTAATTAAAAGGACAGAATTTTCTGATACATGCAAGAACATGAAAAAATATACAACAAATGCTATAAAAAGATCAAGGTATGGAAGAGGCCATCACGTTATGAAAACGTAGACAAGGAAGCTAGGTTGGTGGCAGGGCTTGTAATCCTAGCACTCAGGAGCCCAAGGTAGGAGGATTACCATGAGTTTAAGGCTAGGCTGGGATACACAGTGAATTCTAAGCCAGCATGGGCTCCTGGAGTATCTTGAAACCCTGTCCAAACCAAACCAAACACCCTAACAAAATGGAATAAAGTAGATAAGATTTGCTGAGAAGGTGATGGTTGAGCAGAAAGGACAGAAAACAGCCAGCTGTCCACTGTCATGTCAGTGCTGGGAACTGAAGACTAGCCAGTGTTCTTAATGGATGAGCCTTCTCTCCAGCCACATATGGCATTAATTGTAAAGTGTTGGACTTTATTAATTGTGACAAGAAATGTTAAAAAAAATACCCAGAAGAATAATGACCATCTTCTTAACTTTGGTTACAAAGAGAATAAATTACTGTCACGCCCCACCTTTTCATTGACTAAGTAAAAACTATTATAAAAGGTAAAATGATAACCAACCTTGCACTGAAGACCAGGACCAGATAAGTTCACTGGGGGAAAACTGTCTTTTAATTATTATTTGTTTCTTTGATTGTTTTTTGATATAGGGTCTTGCTATATAGCCTGGGTTAGCATAAAACCTGCAATACTCCTTCCTCAGACTCCCAAATGCTGAAATTACAGCTGTGTGTCACCACATCTGGCTTAGTAGTGAATTCTATTAAATATTTAAGCAATAATTCACACCAATTTCTCCTTTTAATTGAAAAAAATCTAACAAAACTGAGCAAATTTTGTTAATGAAAGCACTATATATACTAAGAAAGAAGCTACTTCTCTCTCAGAAAGACCACATACAAAAATCCTGCAGTGATTATTATTCTGAATAGTGAAAGGCTGGAAAACTTTTTACTACTGGAATGAAACATTGGTATCTACAAGAAATCCTAATCAGAGCAGTCGGACAAAGAAAATAGATAAGGACACCCAAATTAGAAAGAAACAAAACTATCTCAGACATGGTTCTCTATATGAAAGCTGAACTATAAACTAGAAGAAATAACAAGTAATTTAGGGAAGTTGTGAGATACAAAGGAACAACCACTCAGTTGTGTTTCTGTACACTAAACTGATAATATAGAATGTGAAAAATATTTGTCAATCACACCTTTGATAAGATGTTAGCACTGATGACATAATGAAGAACTTACACAACTCAACAATCAAAAGGCAAATAATGTGACTTAATAAAGAGCCAAATACTTCAATGGACTTTATTAAACTAATATACAAAATTTTAAATAAGAGGCTAAAAATATATAAAATTCTCAGTGTGATAGCACTTCACACATATAGTAATTTCTAAAAGAAAACAGTAAAATATAAAACCAAATCTTAAAACACAGAGGAAAAAAAGTGCTACAGAAGATGTGGAGATATCACAACCTGTATATTATTGCTCAGAATGTGAAATGATTTAGATGTTATGGAAAGAAGTATGGCTGTCCAATCAATTACTGTCCTAGTTTGTTCTTCATTTGCTGTGACAAAACACTCTGACCAGTACCAACTTGGGGAGGAAAGGGTTTATTTGTCTTACAACTCCTAGGTCACAGTTCATCAGGGAGCCCAAGGTAGGAACTCAGGGCAGGAACCTGGAAGCAGGAGCTGGAGCACAGGCCATGGAGGAAC
>NW_008358387.1:3502948-3508819 GCF_000622305.1 Nannospalax galili
ACAGGCCAGTCCAATAGAGGCAATTCCCCAATTGAGGCTCCCTCAACCCAGGTGTGTCAAGTTGACACTAAAGCTATCCAGCACAATTACCACGTAATACAGCATTATCTTTATGAATATTTATGTAAAATCATTTAAAGCAGGAAACTGAGATTACATTTCAGTGCTAGAATGCTTGCCTACCATGCCCACAGAATTGGGAATGATCCTCAGCACCATAAAAAAATGATAGGTGAGACCAGGCTCTTGAAGTGATATTTGCATACCCATTTCTAAACATTATTACAGCAACCAAATTTGGACTCAACTCAAATGTTATCAGGGATGAAAGAATAAGTAAAATATGTATATATGTATACACAATAGAATTTACACAGACATCATAGAATATTATTCAGCATGAAAAGGAAGGATGAGGAGATTCTGATACACAGAGCACCGAAAAGATACTTTGAGGGCATCATGCTTAGTGAAATAATCCAATATCAAAAAGTCAAGCACAACATGATTTCACTTATATGGAAACACAGACTTCTCAGACTCATAAAGCCACAAAGTAGAATAATGATTTCCAGGAGATGGGAAGAGGGATGAGGCATCAGAGGCTCAGAGTTGGGGTATTATCAGATGAAAAGTTTTGGAGGCTGATTTGCTACACTATTAGTGTAAGAACACTGCTGAGTTGATTCCTTTAAAAATGTACACGAGCCACATTTGTCATGCGTGGTACTCTTAGTATTGAATGAAGAGTTACTTCACAAAGCAACGACTACGTTCTTTACCTTTGGATTTCACTATACTTCTTTTTTTAATTTTATTTTTTATGTGTGTCAGTGTCTTGTCTACATGAATGTAAGTACACTCATGCATGCAGTGCCAATGCCCGTGGAGGACAGAAGAGGGCTTCAGAGCTCTTGGAACTGGAGTTACAGCCGGTTTTTAGCTGTTATATGGGTGCTGGGAACTGAATGTGGATCCTCTGCAAGAGCAGCCAGTGTTCTTAATCAGAGTCATCTCTCCAGCCCTGCATTTCTATGATTTCTTTGACAAAAGGTCTTTCTATATATTGTAGGCTGTTCTTGAACTATTGATTCTCCATCCTTGGTATTCTGAGTGTGCTGAGATTATAGATGAGTGCCATTATGCCAGACCATCTTATAGTTTTTACTCATTGTACATATGGGAGGAGCAACACCAGCAAACAACCCCCTAAAGCATCAATATCATCGTCTGCATTCTCACAGGGTGCAGAGATTAGTTTCAACAAGGTGATTCTTTCTCTCTCTCTCTCTCTCTCTCTCTCTCTCTCTCTCTCTCTCCAGGAAAGGAAAGAAATGCAAGAAGTATTTCACTTACAGCTTTGCCACATGCCACCACTAAGTTATTTTGAAATTCATGTGAAACAAGTTTGCACACATGGGACAATTCCATTTTCAAATGAAATGAGCCCAGCGTTCAATGGTGTACACTGCAACTTTGACCAGATGTGGCATTTCTGATGTTGGCACCCAAAACAATCTTTAAAATGTCAACCATCAAATTTTAAGAATTTTTTTTATGCTCACCATCCACTGGCTAGAGGTATATATTATTACTAAACATTTCAAACAAAATCATTCACAATGTGCTTACTATGATTTTTGGTTCTTCATGGAGATTTTTTTACAATGGTTCTTTAATCTTGTTATGAAACAGCAATTTCACAGAAGACACTGGAAATACAGATGACTATTCTTCTTGGGTTCCATAAGCATTTGCTATGATTGATGGTAAAGCGTGCTTATACTTTTTTATTTTGAATAAATGTCTCACCTTATTTACACTTACTGTGATGAAAAGGACCAGCAACCCTAGTTGCATATTTTATATTTTCCTTCGATGCTCAGCAGTGATTTTATGAGAAAATTGAAAACTGTGAGTAATCTCACATGTGCCATGTAGCCTTTTTTCTATATTTTAAATGCTTATTTCATTCATATCAGCATGGGGCAGGCTCATTCTCTCTGAAGCAGTAGCTTCTGAAGAGATCTGACGGTACTGAAGGGAAAGAACATTTTCAAATAAGTACAGATCACTGTTTTCATACTTTTGACAAGCTTGTCGAAGCTGAGAAGATGGCCAATTTGCACAGGGAAGCTGGAGCAAATAGATTGTACTTAGTCAGTGCTCCCAAGAGAATACCTGATGGGCCAGATGGAACAAATGCATATGACTAGTGTTGGAAGGCAAAGTCAATTGTTTCCTGAGACCGACGTGACGTTGAGCAGACTTTCAGTACTCTCCTTGAATTGGATGTTCTTCGTAATCACTGATGGAGAAACAGACCAAGATTTCTGGGCTGCCAGTAGCTTCCTGACTTGTGTGTCTGACTACCCTTATCATACATACCTTAATTCAAGATCAGAGTTTACATCATCCTTCTTAAATCACATGCCTTAGTCACCTCATTGTAACCCTTGTACCATCTACAGACATGACTACTGGTAGCCTTTCAAGTTTTTGTCATCATGAAATTACTACAGAAAAAATGAGTATAATAAGTAATATAAGGAAAATTTGAAAAGTTCAAAATACCAAGTAACTATGAGAACATAGCAGTTTTCCTTTAAGTGACTTCAGTGTTCTCCATTCTCTGTTATATACATGTAAGATGGTCTGCCTTGGGATTAGAGATTATACATACACCTAGGCACACACAACTTCATATACTATATCCTAGGAGTCTGTCAAGCCTGAAAATACTTTATGTACATCATCCCCACTCCCACATCTACCTTCTTATCATATTTCTGGGGCCATCAAATGCATGGCTGAATCATCTCTTCCCTCTATTACCCTGCAATATGGCAGAGCTCATTTACAAAGAAACCAGCGTCCTTTAGTCTTGAATAAGAAAGCTGCCTGCTAGAAAAAGAAACAATTTCACTGGTCTACTCAAGTGAGAGAGAAAATTCCACTGTGGCAAGTCACCAACATTTTGGGTTGATTACAGAAGCTGATCTTACCCTAATACAGAAAAATTCAAGAAGTTCACTGCTATTTATTGATTAAATTCATAAATCATAGTATAACTAGATTTCTGATGACTTGATTTCCTAACTTCCAGTGTGGCCTCTAGTTAGAAGAGCCTGCAGTCTCCCCTGCTAACAGGAACTTGCCTGCAGGGTGAGATTATCCTCAAAATGAAGAGCTTATGCTTCCTGTGTGATGGAAAGTAAGTGCTCTGCATCGGTGGCCAAGCAAATGAAGCAAGCAAATGTTCTTAAAAAGAAAGCTAAGGTTTCCTCATCTTAAATCAAAAGCAAAGACAGATATTAATACTTTTTTTTACTGCTTTATACTTCCTAACTCTCTTTTTTCCTGGGAAGATCTGAGAGTCCATTACAGAGTATGTTTATCAAGAGTGGTTGTTCAATCCAGTATCACTGAAAGGACAAATCTGGTCCAGTCAAGAAAATTAGCGTACTTTATAAAATCTACTTTCCTTCACTAAGAAATGCATTGAGCTTAATATTTTGATGGTAAATATAATAATGCTTCTCATTTTAACATTTAACATTTAAAAAGAAATTATTTTTTTAAATCCTATGACCAGCATCATAGGCTACAAAGCATCATGTGATTCTAAAATCTGCTTGGAAAGAATCCAAGGCAGGAAACTGGAGGCAGGAGCAGAAGCAGAGACCATGGAACAATGTTGCTTACTGGCTTGCTCCCAGGATCCCATTCAGTTACCTTTTTTATATAGCCCAAGCCCAGCAGCCTAGGAACGGTAACACCCACAGTGGGTTGGGCCCCCCAACATCAAGGAGAAACCTCAGTACCACCTGAGGAACAATTGGCAACAGATGGATGTTTGAAAGGGGGAAAGACCATTGTTTTCAAGGATTTGACTCTTAGTTTGCTAAGGACATTTGGGAACAAAAATTAGCCTCTATAGGATTTATTATATATAATAGAGTACATTAGATTGGGGGTGAACAGTAGGGGAGATGCAGAAAGAGGAGGACCTACACACCGTCAAATTTATATTGTATGAAATAACAAAAATTGAATTAAAAAATAACAAAAATTCAGTTGGCCTGTGGGCATCCACACAGACCTGCCCACAGCCCAACCCGATGAATGAAATTCTTCAGTTGAGGTGCCATCTTCCTAGGTGTATCAAGTTGACAACCAGTGTTAGCCATCACGATTCAGTAATGGTGGAGTCCTTGTACAAGGACCTTGTTTCAATCACCAGAACAACAAATTGAGCAATCAGTATTGTAGTACAGAATCGAACTCAGTGAATGATCATTAATGCCATTTTCAGCACCTTCTCTTTGATAATTTTCTTTCAATAAATGTATTGTTTACCTCTGGAAAGAGATCACTATAAAAGTATCAGGAGCCTGTGGTAAATGGAGTTGTTCCTTATACAAAAATAAATTTCTGACTTCCCTAAATAGAACTACAAATGATAGTTTAAGAATGTCTCACCTACTTCTATCTACAGGACAACTGTCTTCAGAGCAGCAGATTTTAGAATCGCATTATTTTTACAAAGTAGAACATTAGTCATCCTCACCAAAAGCAGATTCATGCTAATAATGCACAGCTTATTCCATCCAGATCTGGCATTAACCATGATTACCTTTAATCCATGTGAGAAAAATTAATAAAATATGGTTTAACAATCTTTAGAAACTCACATACATGCTGATCTGATTGGTTCTGAAGACAGAGTTGTTGTGTGTACTGTGTCCTTAATGAGGACCTGAAATTCTCATTGGTAACAAGAATGACTCAGTCAAGGTAAAAACATCCGTCTCTCCTCGTCTCCAGAGGAAATAATCCCAAAGGTAGCTGATGGTCCTTCACCCCTGAATCTTCACAGAGAATCCAGTTCTTATATCAGGAAGGTCCCCAATCCAATCTTCTGAATTTACAGAGCAGTAATAATTCAAGCTTGTAATTATACCTCAAACTACCTGAGCACGAACAAGCTGGGTGGACACAAACCCCAGGGCGTTAGATTTCTGAATTTCGAAGTCATTCACTGTCAGGTTTTTCACGAGCAGCAAGCCTGACTGCTTTCAAACTTCACATTCAGCATCAAAATTCCTTCCAGGGATGTGGGTAGGAAAGTGGGGTGGAGGCTCATGCTCTTGTGCCTGGGTGTTGGCAACTCAGAAGATGGGACTATGTGCTTTGTATAAAGAAGACTTGCCAAGATTGCTGTCTTTCCCACCATCTTTCCTGTTTTCTTTTGGTTTCAGATACTAAGCTTGGTTCTTGATTGAAAGAATTCACATTTTAAAAAGATATTTTGAATTCCATGCAATGTATTTTGATCAGATTAGTACCCCTTTCCCCATCCATTTCCATCTACTCCTCCTCCTACAACTTCATGTACTCTATTAGTGTTTGTCTTTTATTTTCTTTTAAGTCCATCCCTTGGAGTCTGGTCAACCTACCAGGTGTCACACCAGTAAGGAAAACTGACTGTCCCTCTCCCAGCATCTATCAGTTGCCAATAGATCCTCAGCTAGAGCTGGGGCTCCCTGTCTTCCTCCCCCATCCATCCTGGGTCCCTTTCCTGGCTTGGGTTTGCACAGGTCTTTTGTATGCTTTCATAAACACTTTGGACAGCAAAGTAGTCATCTTTCAAAGCCAAAATTGTTCCTTCTCACTTCATTCTTTCTTGGGGCCAGCAGATGCCTTACCAGGTAAATGAAAGGTACCTGTCACCAAGCCTGATGACCTGAGTTTGATTCTGGGACCCACATTGTGGAAGGAGAACTAAGTCCTAAAGCTGTGCTCTGATCTTCACATACTCACCATGGTACACACACACACACACACACACACACACACACACACACACAC
>NW_008358387.1:3508872-3512762 GCF_000622305.1 Nannospalax galili
AAAGAAATGCCTTTAGTTCTTTAATATTTTTATACAGAAGCTCCTTTCTTTACATAACTGGATTACTAGGGCCATCATAAAATCTATCTGAGGTGTAGTAATGTTCTCCTACGATGTGTTAAATCTACAAATTACAGTCTTAGAAAGGCAGTACACCAGAGAGATGGTCACGAAGTCATAATTCCATTTTAAAAATGAACTTCAGGAATCTGTGTTAAGGATATCCATCACCCACACAAGAACAATGATGTCAATTCTACTAAGCAAAAAACTTAGAGACTTTTATTTTGAGTTTAATGTTTTTTTTCCCATATGTAACTGCTATTTACCATTGTGTTTGAAAAATAGGCAGCAACTATGCGTCACTAGGCTTAGAATATTTCTTACTTGCCTGTGCTGGGATTTTCACATCTATCATCAACCTGGACACAATGTGTTCCAAACAGCAGTTCCACTACAACGTCTCTCAATAAAAAAAAGTACCATGAGCCAACATGTTAGTAAAATCCTATGTGCATTCTACGTTTCCTTAGAGATTGACCATACATGTTAGTGTGATGCTGAGAAGTCCCACAGAAAAGAAACCACTTAACCTTAGTTAATTTGACAATGTGAGACACAGGAAGTGGTACAGAATTAGGATTTTTCAAACACCTTGAAAAATACACATTGCAGCATACATGATTTTGTCTATTTTTGCATTTATAAGCAGTGCTTCTAGGCTAGGAAGAATCTATTCCTATTTCTGTACTAGCCTGCAAGTTATACCCCATCATTTTCTTGTAACTGAAAGGCTGAACAGAGGGACTAATTTGTGATTACCCTTCAAACATTAATCCTGAGTGAGTAAAGGATTCAGTTATCTAAAACATTATGATACTAAGTGGGGGAGGGGGCGTTAAGATCTATAGGCCTGGGCTGGAGAGATGGCTTAGCAATTAAGAGCACTAGCTGCTCTTTCAGAGGACCCAGGTTTGATTCCTAGCACCCACATGGTGGCTAACAACCATTTGTAACTCCAGTTCTAGGGGACTCCAACACCCTCTTCTGATCTCTGCAGGCATTGTATGATACATGTACACTTACATACATGCAGGGAATATACTCATACACAAAAAATAAAAATAATAAAATACTTTAAAAAAGATCTATAGGGCTGATCTTACTTGGATCGGTGTTATAAAAAAGGGATTGAACTAAACTAATACCCCTGCACGTGAATAACATCAAAGGAATGCTGTAACCCAGGACTGAATTCTGGTTAGAAAAAGCCCATGCTCAGGAAAACTTTTGGAATTTTTAATGTAGCATGTAATAACAAATGTACTGCAATATAAAGACAAAAATATTGCTATTTTAACACATAGCATAAAACAGCACACAATATATACTTATGGTTTTGGCCAGAAAAAATAATCTGGAAGAAAATACAATGAAATGCTTGTGATGGGACTTTCATTGACATATATTTTATCCAATCTGACCTGCTAGTGGAAGAATTCTCTCTCAAATCCCTGACAGATGGTAGCCCAAATTCTGCTTGGATACTTCCAGCAATAAAATCTCTACCTGGCAGAGTTGACATCACACTGTTGGATATTTACGGCTGGAAGAAAGCTGCTTCCCTGTGATTTTCACCCATTGGTGTACAGTACATAACATCGATTCTCCCTTTCAAATTATAATCGATATGGAATTTGAATATATTTAAAATTAAAGCACAGTGATAAAAGCAATGAAAACAACAAGAAAATGGGACTTTATTTCATGTGAACCTTTCCATGCTCAGCTATAAGGTGCAACTCCCTCACTGAGAAAAAATCAATATATGAAGCACAACAAAGGAATGAATATTAAAATCCTAGATGAGACCAGCTTGAGAAACTTTCTCTGAAGGAACAGATATTAGTCATCAGATCCCTTCCTCTACCCTATTCCCTTCTAAAAGAAACTAAAATTGATACTTGCTATTTATGTAATTAGTTTTATAGGAATATTAGGCTATGTATAATACTGGATATCTAAAGACTTTCCAACTTTCACAGTAAGAAGTTCATGCAATTCAGTGTATACAATCCAGTCATGTGTCTACCCCACAGACCCATTGTATTCTAGATACCATATTTCCCACCTGGATTAAAATTCATCTCACCAACATTTACTTAGTATTTTTCAAACATTCCCCACAGCTTCTTATCAAAATATTTTTTCTCATTTTATTACTCTTTTTAAGTTATTTATTTATTCTTATTTTACACATATGAGTGTTATGCCTGCATGTGTGTAAGTGCACCCATGTCATGCAGTGCCCACGGAGGACAGAAGAGGGTGTCAGATTCTCTGGAATTGGAGTTACAGATGGTTGTTAGCCACCATGTGGGTCCTGGGATTTGAACCCAGGTCTTCTGCAAGAACAGCCAGTACCCTTAGCCACTGAGTCATCTCTGCAGCTCTTCATTTCATTATCTTTCAAAAGTCGTTCAGCGTTCATTTAGAGTGTTCAAGACTGAGTTCAAAATTCTCAGTGAGGTTTATTAGGACCTGCCCATGTGTGATGGTGAGTTTTAATTGTCAATTTGATACAACCTAGAATCACCTTGAAGAGAGTCTCAATGAGATACTAACTGTATTGGATAGTCCAGAGAGCATTTCTGTGGGGACATTGTCTTGATTAAGTTAATTGATATGGGAAGACTCATTGTGCTATAGGCAGCATCGTTTCTGAGACAGGATATTCTGAACTGAGTGGAGAAATTGAGCCGAGCACAAGAGAGTGTATGTGCATTTATTTCTCTCTGTTCTTGACTCTGAATGTGATGTCACCGGCTGTTTCCAGCTGCTGCTGCTGTAACTTAGCTGTAGCAATAGACTGTGCCCTGACACTATGAGCTAAAATAAACCCTTTCTCCCCTAAGTTGCTTTATACTGGGATATTTTAGCACAAAAAGAGAAATGAAATGAAGGTACCATGCCTGCAGTTTATGTTTTCTGAATAGTAAACTTCATCAGTTCCCTTGATCTGCTAGGCTCCCCAACATCCAGATTTTTTCACAAAGGATTTCTTCCGTCTCTATCACTGTTGCTTTGCCTTCTTCCTTTAAGCAACTCCTATTTACTCTTTGGTTCCCCAAATATATGCTACTTGCTATAGGAAATCCTGTATAATAGTGGGTTCCCTACCTTCACTGCCCTCTCCTATGCTTGTACGCAGATTTAGGTTAAATATCTTCTAATATGCTGTGACAACCGTGTAGATCTTTTCTGGATCAGTGTTTAATACAATTTCTAATCCACTATCTTCTCCAATCAACTCTAAATTATAATAAGGTAGGAATATGTTTTCCATATTCACTCTGTATTCCCAATGTCTGAACATGGAACATAGTAAGAGGTAAACAGCACTGCCTCAGAATACATCAATGTAAAAGAAAGAGGCCAGAGCTCTGGACTTTTTTGGTTGGACATTCCTTTATTTAAAATGGTAATGGAACTGCTTGAGATTTTAGATGGTATTTCACTTCAGGAGCATCTCCTGAGACCTCCACTGATTAAATGCATCCTCCCTGTTCCATAATATTAGAAACCCACAAAATTCACTTTAAGTCCCTATCCAAGTATTTGTCTGCATGATTGATTAATGTTTTTTCCACTTCTATACTTTTTACTATAAGAATATAAAATCACCCATTCTCTGGTTATCTAGACAACTATTATATCCAGTACCACTAATGACTAATATAGATACGTGCTTAAAATATTTGTTGAATATATGTATGTGTATACGGGTGGATTCCAAATGTAGCACAAAAGAATTACATAGCCCAAAATATGATGACTAGAAGTCAAAGATCTCTTGAGGGAAAAGAATTAAAATCATCCAGATTCATTGG
>NW_008358387.1:3512784-3518279 GCF_000622305.1 Nannospalax galili
TATATATATAAATTTTGCACCATGGTGAATGACAGTTTTATGGTACAAAATTGGTCTCAACAAAAGACATGGTTCTGAAAAGCACAGCTATCAACATTGAGAAAGCTGCTACAAAAGGAAAGGCATACCCTCACAGGCAGGGACAGGATTTAGCAGAGAGTAAAAGCAATCATGTCAGTGAGTCATTGTAGACACCAGTACTAGAAGAGCAGTATCAGACAAAGAAGAATGAAATCTGCAGTTCGTTGTGTGTGTAGATGGAGTAAGGAGAAACAACAGCCCTTAATACTACCAAGTATCAAGGTCTTCTATATACAAAATGTGCTATTTTAATGTTTTAGATACTATCAGAATAGTGAATTTGAATATAAGTAATAACAGCTTTTTTTTTTTTTTCAAAATGAGGCAAGTGAGAGTTCATGACTTGCTTGTGGAAACAGTTTTTAGAAGAGAATTCAGGCCCAGAACTGTCTTGTTGCCAAGCATACCATAACTGGATCCTACAGTTTAGGATGCATTGCATATTGACTCTCTTTTACCTAAAATGCTGTGGGCTAGAATTGTTTGGGGTTTCAGACTTATTTTGAATTTTGGAATATTTACAATTGTATGTCATATAGACTGAAGACAGGGCCTAAATCTAAATCT
Organism: Nannospalax galili; assembly: GCF_000622305.1. Classification (NCBI taxonomy): domain Eukaryota; kingdom Metazoa; phylum Chordata; class Mammalia; order Rodentia; family Spalacidae; genus Nannospalax; species Nannospalax galili. Next base: position 3,513,433 of record NW_008358387.1, read on the forward strand.
AGACACAAAATCTACTTATATTTAATTTAAAATTTATGTTTTATACACAGAGTCTAAAATGCATATCTATGATTACATACATATACTTTCATAATTTTATATGTGTGTATATAATTAAATATAATAATTTTTCTTTTTCATATTCTTGCTATGTAGCCCAGACTTGCCTCTAGGTTATGGTTCTAAGCGGAGAGTGAATCTGTATGCCTATGATCCCAGTGCTGGGGAGGCAGGAAGGTCCCTGGAGCTTGCTGGCCAGCAAGTCTTACCCAGTCAATGAGTTTAAGGTTCAGTGACAGACCTTTGATTCAGCCATGTCTGAGACCAAAACAATCCTTTGTCATTTTGATTAGTAATATAACATACTTGCTTTTTATATTAGCCTGTCTATGTTGTTTCTGTCATTGGCTATTTAAGTGGCAAGTGATTAATATGTGTGTCACTTTTAGGTTAGTTACAGGCAGACAATACACACTGAACTTAGAAGAACTCATGGGATTGATAGACAAAAAGAGAAAAGAAAATCAGACTCCGCAGCCAGAAAGAGATATCACAAAGTTAACAAAACAAAGCAAAGCAAAGCAAAACAACAAAACAAAAACTTTCTTGCCCTCAGAGTTCTGAGTTTGCTGTGTTTCTTTCATCTACGGCAACTGAACAGTCTACAGAATTAAATATTTCCCTATTGACTCCATAGTCCTAGAAAATACACACCCGAAGGCACTTTGTCAGTGTTGATGAATTACATTTTAATTCCGTAGACACATCACTGAAAGAGCATCTGATGGTATCTGTGATATTCGATAGCCTGGTTCATGCAGCCACAACACAATTCCTTTACCCGAGCACAGAGCAGGTTAGTCTAAAGGACAGCATATCGATTTGAAGAGCACCTATTTGTGGCATGTGAAGTCAGCTGTGTAATGCATGAATTTATACATCAACTTGGTGACTTTCATTATGCAACCCTAAAAAAGATAGCCATGCTTTCCCACCATTCAGCCCTAGCTTTCTAAGTCTCCTCCTCCATGACTGAGGATCATAAATATTCATTTCGGAAAGCCATCAGCTCAACACTGGCATTCTACTGTCTTCCAAAGTGCTAGAAAGGTCACCGTGATGAACTACCTCATATAAATGATTTTGGACTTCATTGAACACAGCTCGAACACCTCATGTACCAGTACTTTGCTGATTTTTAAAAATTTTTGATGGAGGAGAAAGCATTACCAAATCTTTCAATAAGAAAGCAGAAATGAGCTCTTTCAATTCAGCAAAATGACTAGATCATCTCTCAGCAAATCCAAGTCAACTACAGTTTCTTTCGTCCATAGCCTGCTCCCATGCTATACAAAAGGCAAAGGGCTGACTTTCTCTCTCGGTCTAGTTACCTTAGTTGTCCTACAGATTATAAAAAATGTTCCTCCCACAACTTTCTTGATAAAGCCTGTTCCTTCTTTGTCCTTTGCGCTTATGTTGTGTAAACTAATTTAGAAAATTAATTCAAGATTTTGTGTAAATATATATACAAAAAACCGCAAACACAAACATATACACATTGCTTTCCTAGACAAATTATCACAGTATGTTTTCTCAAAGTGATAAAATGGGGGCCAACTGGAGCGGACCAGTAAAGGAGCATGGCTTGTGAGAGGTTTTATCTTTTGCATCACCATTTTTAATTGCTTCTGTGGGAATATCATGCATGCTACATTGGGAATGGTACTATTGGAATTACAAACTATTCTACTCAAATAATTCAAAGGAGAAAATTTAAGTAGTTGGTACAGGGAGCTAAGCAGAAAGGTTTGGGAACAGGCCTTTTCATGTGAGTGGAGTGCATCACTTGTCCTGACTACCATTCAATCCGGAAGTTCTGAAGAGCAGAGCAGAGCACGGTGGTTGCTCTAAGATAAAACAAAATAACATATAAAAGGACTAGCAGACTCTGGAGAAATGGTGAAGTTATGGAAATTAGGAAAGGCTAAGGAGAACATCTCCAATTACTACCTTCTTGCATTTTTATATTCTTATATATTTACTCTCAGGATTTGAAAGAAGAATTTATCACTATGACTGAAAATCTACTGAACCTAGATGCTCAGTGACACAGGTTAAATTTTCCTTAAAAACTACGAGGGCACTAAGCATGCACTACTCCAATTACACGCATATAAATATTTTCCATATGCTTGTATTATTGTGAATAATCGATCAATTGAATTAGATGAGCATATTCATCTTTGCCCCACTTCTATAGCTTTTTTGTTAACACAGCTACCCCATCAAGGCCCCCAATGATTGAGTCCTAGGAAGAGGATACAAAGTCTGGCTTGAGGCAATGGTTAGAAAGTTTAGTCGTAATTTTAGTTTCATATTTCTTCTAAAGAACTGTAATAATTAAGACCCCAGTAGCTTCAAGAGTCTGTAGGTCATGGTATGGATATTTAGGGTGTGTTCCAGGAGTAGATTCTAAGCACAATGAATTTTGTTTTCTAGTTTTCCTTCAGGAAGGATGTGCTATTCCTTTCACAGTGGTTTTATTCTCTTTGCCTAGATGGGTTACCGTGCCACTTTAATCCTGTGTGTTTGACAAGAGATCATTGTACGAGTATGTTTTATGACTAAAAACATGCTTATGAAACCATTAGGGTATGGAAAACATTATTATCTATAACTATTTTATGATTATTGGCTTTTGATTACAGAACATTTTAAGGAAATTTCCCAGTTGGAAACATGGCTGGATTTTGCACATTACAGTTATCATCTCCAGATGTTAAAATTAATTTCTTTTCTAAATTCTTTTCCAATTCACCGAGTATTCATAGAACAAATAAAAGCTATTTTCAACCCTAAAGCTAAACATGTTTGTTTTTTGTTACTGATTTTATATAGTTTCATTTCAGAACAAAGTTATAAATGCTGTAAGATGACATGGTATTGATAGATATCATTCCAGCTAGGGAACCAGGATGCATGCCCCAGGGTGAGATGAGCCTAAAATTTCAAGTCCAGGCTGCATTCTCTGCAAAAGGGAAGGGCACTGAAAACAGCAGCTCTGATATCCCTATCTCGCAGAACACTGCAAGACTAGTAAGAGAAGAGCAGCCAGGTCCAAAGTTCAGGCTCCTTGCTCTGTGGGAAAACATCTTGTTCAACAGCCCTCAGCTCATCTGCCTGTCCTGAACAAATAACTCAGCTATCATTAGCTAAGGGATTAGGCCAGGTTAAAGGTTTACTCCTAAGATGAAAGCTAAAAGTTTAGTATGCTTTTAACCTTAAGAAAGAAAACATTGTGGCCAATAAATTATTGGACAGGCAGTGGTAACCTTGAGTAAAAGTTTAAGCATACTGCTGACACCAACTAAAGGCTATATGCCCAGTTTCTTTGTATCCTAAATCTTTATATGTAACTGCCATACTCCATGTGACTGCCAGTTCCTTGTAATGTATAAAAACCCTCTGAATTTTGTAATAAACAGCTTGGTGTAAAGGCACAAGTCTCAGGGTCCAGGATTCTGTTGCCAGTTGGTATTGCCATCCATCATGAAAGCGAGTTCCCCGTCAAGCAAGGAATACTTGGATCTCTCATTAAAAGTGCTTAGAAGCTCATGAAATCAAGAATCTGCTTATAGTTGTTGGAAAGTTCATTATTTTGCTTCATTATGTTAAGTGACCATATTTTGATTTTGTGTCAAGAGGTAAACATATTATTAGAGACCAAAGATGCTTTCAAATAAATTTAATATTTAAAGTGATCATCATTTGATTCTTGAACCATGGACCCTAATAAAACAAACACTTTTCTCCAAATAAAAGATGGTCAGTGCTAAGGGAGGACAATGGCTGAGTAGTGAAGCTGGAAGTAATAGAATTTCCAATTACAGTTTCTTCTCCACAGAGATGATTAGTACAGATTTGGTTTGAATTCTTCATCATGAAGTAAGGACAAGAAAGCATTGAATGGTCCCCAAACTTATGCATAAAGCTTTTTTAATAACCCATAAAAAGGCAAATGACATAAATGAAGGAAACAGTATCAAAGAAAATATTTCTTAAGCATGTATTTGTGCCTGGGAATTTACGTAGTTATTTAAAGAGTAAATAAATCTGACAGGGTTTTAGATATAGGAAATAAGACAATCTAAACTCAAATCCAAGCAGTGTGTTTAAGGCACCAAATTCCTGATTGGTCCAGAATCTTAGTTAAATTATCGGCTATCTAACACACATTATCACACCATACAGTTGAACAATATTTCAATTACACATGCTTTTTGGCATACATACTAAGTTAAACCAGTATGCATATAGTGAAGGAGCCATCCTTTGAAAAGAAAATACGTCACCCCAATTTCTTAGCATCAGGCTTATTAGAAGTTAATATTTATATTAAGCTTAATATGCATAGGGGATGGTGTGTTTGTCATTATCATTTGATAACTATCAGAATACAGGTTTGATCATTCTCTGAGATTGTATGTTCTTACAAATTTAAATTGCAAGTTAAGTCAAATGTCATATTAGAACATACCAGTGAAGCTCAACTTATAGTTCATGGGCCAGGGGACAGAGGAAATGGTTTGTGAGATGTCAGAAAATCCAGTCTTAGCAAGAAGCATGAAAGGTGATCACTATACTTGCAGATAACAAAATCTGTCCCCAAACCAGGACTCTCAGTAGTTTTTAGGGTACAGTGTTATCCCAGTTACAAATATTCAGTTATATAACCATTAAAGTCATTTACCAATACTTTCTGTCTGTGCTTGGTACTGTTTTTAGCATTTTCACAGATAAATGATCTCAATTTGTTGTGAATTCCGTATTCTACACCTACCAGCCAT
>NW_008358387.1:3518289-3560957 GCF_000622305.1 Nannospalax galili
GTATATATGCTCTATGTCCATTATTTGGAGAACTCTACTAACAGAAATTTTCTAAATAAAAGGAAAAGTTCACCCCAACTACCTATGGATTATGACTCACAGATAAATCACTCGCCTATCACATGTGGAGTCCAAGTTTCAGCTCTCTGCATGGAAAAAAAATCTTTGGAAACATTTTAGTTTAACACTAAACATAGTTCATAAACGTGGCCTACTGTTTATCAGAAATGTGCAAAAGGTTGAGTCTCCTGGGCGCTTTCCAAGTTCTTATAAATTGTGAATCTACCTTTGGAGAATCCTTGTGAGGCTGAGAAATCATCCGTGAAGCATCTATCCACCCAGCACATTGATGAGTGCTTGATAAGCCTCCACTGCTACTACTATCCATTGATTTCAAATCTAGTATTACTAAACCATATATTAATTTTACGGGTGAGGCAATGTGGGTCTATGATTAGTATCTTGCTCAAGATCCCAAACTTTACTCAGTTCATGTCCCAAAATGAGTTTGCAATTCATTTAGGTCTGAATTCACAGAATATAAAAGATAATTCTGCTTCCTAATTAACATTTTCTTCAATATATTCTCAAACCATACCTCTAGAGTGGGATATCTTTTTGTTCACATGATTATTCTTGTTATTTCTTTTAAAAAAAAGAAGAAGAAGAAATCCTTTTGTCTGGGTCTTTCTTCAAATGATAGTCATGCTTCTACATATTTTAGCATTTATGAGTGTGTGTGTGTATGTGTGTGTGTGTGTGTGTGTGTGTGTGTGTGTTATGCACAACTATGTGGGCACAGGTACAGGATGAGTCCAGGAAAGGATGTCTGGTATCCTACTGTATTCCCTGTTGTGAGATCCTGTCCCTCACTGAACATGGAGCTTGCTGTTTCTGTAGACTGGCTGGCCACCAAGCCTGCTCCAGGAATCTGCCTGTCTTTTTCCCTATAGTTCTAGGGTTATGTACATGTGAACTTTAATTTAAAAAAACATATTGAATTTTTACGTATTTCATACAGAACACTTCAAGCAATCTTGATCATCTTTATACCCCAATCTACACTGGCATCCACCCATTGGCCCCGACTGGAGCCAATAGACGGCCATCCTGGTTAAGGCCCATATGTCAAGTCAGTGGCCCCAGATGTCCTTCAGTGCAAGTCCATCCACTGAGGTCTAGTCAGCCTATCTAAAGTCCCTTGTTTTAGGAATATCAGCTCTTCTTCACCTAGTAGCAATCAGTTGCCAATATTTCTTCAGATAAGATTGGGGTCTGCTGTTCATTTTCCCAGTTCTATGCTGGGTTTTTGTCTGCTTGAATTTGTATGGAACTTGTGTATGCTGACATCTTTGCCATAGAATCATATGAGTAGTTTCCCAGGAGCTTGTAGGACTCTATTTCAAGGGCCAGTGAGGAGGTGCATGACCGTATGGAAATAGAATTCTACCTGTGAACTTTTTAGGAGAGTTCTGGGGACTGAACTGGGGTCCTCACGCTTACACAGCAAGCTCTCCTCCACACTGAATTATTTCCTCAGTCTACTTATTGAGGACTTTTCCTCATCATTACAGAACTCCATGCCATTCTGAGGGGCTTCTTAAAAGAATCCCAAGTCGTCACTCCCCCCATTTCCTCACAAAATGCAAGTGTTTGGGGGATAGACAAAGCCAACAGTATAAAATAAAAATGACCACTGCAAAATGTATCTGTGACAGTAAAGTTGATTTAAAATAAGCTTAACTAATGATCTTGTAATTAAGTATGGAAATTAGTATTAATAAAAATGAAACAATTTCACTATGTATGGTGTGAGTACTCCAGCAACATATCTAGCAGTAGAAAATTGATGCTATACATAATAAAATGATACTGATGAATGCTTTTGTAGCTAAAGTACTTTCCTGTGGGATTAAAGTGAATGACTCATCATTTTTCACTAGATAGTGCTACTTAAGAAAGAGATGTCTTTAATTTATTGCTCAGGTTCTCGAAAGAATATTTATATTAATTTGACTTTTTTTCAAATTTCTTTTTAAAAGTATTTAATTTATTATTTGTATTTTCTGTATCTGAGTGTATTTCCTGCATGTGTGTAAGTGCATCAGTGTTGTGCGATGCCTGCGGAAGTGAGAAGATGGCATCAGATCCCCTGGAACTGGAGTTAGGGACGGTTGTTAGCCACCATGTGAGTGTTGGGAATTAAACTCGGATCCTCTGCAAGAGCAGTCATTGATCTTAACCACTGAGTTATCTTTCCAGCCCCTTTTCTTCTTTATTGAGGTAAAATAAATGGCGAAAAGTTAAAGATGCTAATTCTTTGTTCAAAGCAGCATTTTCTCCTTAATTCTGAAAAATGAATTTAAAGAGTCTCTGATTTAACTCCAAGTTTTGCCATACAAGCATGACTTTAGGGATTTAATACTTTCCATATTGCTGCCTTTATGTGTGCTAAGTTTCACAAGTGTACTTAACCTTTAACATGAAAGAATTCCAGGTTACACTTTACAAACAATGAAAAATAGTCCGCATTTTCATCAACTTGGAATGGAAGTCTTTGGGACTACTTTATTTTATTTATTATTTTCATTTCATGTGTATGAGTGTATTGCCTGCATGTATGTGAATGCACTTGTGTCATGCAGTGCCGCAGAGATCAGAAGAAGGCTTCGGATTTCCCTGGAACTGGAGTTAAGGACGGTTCATAGCCGCTATGTGGGTGCTGGGAATCGAACCCAGATCCTCTGCAAGAGAAGTCAGTGCTCTTAACTGCTGAGCCATCTCTCCAGGCCCTCCTTAGGACTATTTTAATGGATTATTCCTAGAACCTGAAAAAAGTTAATTTTGGTATACTTCTATAGCATTTAACTACCTTGAGAGAGTATCCTTTTAGCATACATAAAAATAGTAATATATTTTTAATTTTAACATACTTGCCAATTTTGAAGTATTCCTGATTTACAGAATGTTGCTTAATGTGGCATTTTCTTCTGTGAAAACCCTGCTAAATATACTTTAATATCTTTAGTACAGAGACACTCCAGTAGATCTCACACTTAAATGCCTATAAGAGCTAAGCAATCCCAGTCCTATTATGATTAAGAACACACAATGAACATATTGTATTAATTACCAAGTTGTTACATATAGTTCTTAGATTGTCTATATTTGACAATACAAAAAATTTGCTAGTGCTACTAGATTAAATTACCAATGAAACGAGATTGTGGAAACTGAATTAAATTTTCTTATAGCATTCTAGTTGCAAAATGGAATATAAATCTTTGATAATTTCATTTATAACTCTAGTGTCAGAGAAGTACCTGCTGATGTCTATGTGTGTGTGTATGTGAGTGTGAAAAAAGAGAAAAACATTTCACAAGAATTGAAATGTAAACTTACTTTTCTACACAAAAGAACAGCAAATGTGAATGCTTTGTTAGTGAGCCCCAATTTTGGTCTATATGATCTATTTGATAATTCTGTAAGCATCACATAATGTTCAAGCTTGATATCTGTTTCGTATCTTCATTTGTTTTCTAATAAAAGAACTAGTTAAAGAAAGTGAAAATTTGGAGGTAACATGCCATGAGCATTTACACGATGCCTCCTCAAAAGCCCCTGGACGTGGTATACCTTTGCACACATGAATTCACAGCAACTCTGGTTACCTGCACAAGGTTTGCACAAGATCAAGCCAATTTGAAAGTCCAGCATGGAAGGCAAAGGGGCTCCAGATGCTTAACCACTAGTGAGGAGCTGGTGGTTGTTGAGGGAGGAAGAGTCACTTTTCTTTGCTTGGGGGTTCACAGGTAGGTTGCCTATGCATCAGTGGATGATCCCACAGCCATGGGCATATGAGCAACATTAAATGGACTCAGTGGGTTATAAATAAGTAGAAAGGTGACATGAAGTTTAGAGGGTGATATGCTGAGGATGGTGAGGGGGGAAGGAGAGGGACCAAGAGATAAGACAGAGGGGTAGAGGGATGGATCTGAACAAAATACAGTGTATGCATGTATGGAATTTTCAAGGAATAATAAAAAGAATACATTCAATTACTACTCATATGCCTATGAAAAGTGAAGCAAAAAATTAGTCTACACAAAGTTCCTCTATTACTGTTCTAGTTTTCTAGATAGGCCTTAAGTTCAACTGGACAGGTGTTGATTACCTCCAAGATAAAAGTGCCAACATTACACCAATAGGAAGGAGTTGATGGGTTGATCATTGTTGCTTATAGGCTTTACAGGTGGGCAGGACCATTGATTGACTCTCTCCCTTGACAACTTCCGTAGTAGCTTCTGATACTAGAAGAGCTAGTCCCGGAACAGTTCCCGCTTGATTGCTTCAAGTTTGTGTCTGAAATATGTTGTGTCTTCAGCAATAGGATCTCACCTTTAAGTTATGGGAGGAATGGAAGGACAATAGCCTATATTATTTTAAGAGTCTCTTGCATTGTCCTGAACATCAATCTGAAGGAAAAAAAAATCACAGTGCCAGGCAAGGGAAACCTCAAAATAATAGATTCTATATACTACAAAGGTTAAACAATTTTCAAGACTCAGTGATTACAACTGTGGTCACAAATGAAAGTTTTCTCTGAAAATTTCTGTGACGTTTCAACTTTGCTGTAAGCTAAATTAAAGTCAAAGTCAACTCCAAAAATGAAGTATGCTAATCTAAAAGAACCAGTGGAAGTTATCCTTAGAGGCTGGCAACACTTACAAAATAACCAGTTCCCATTTCTTTATGTTTTGTATAATGAGTTGAAAAAAATAGACTATTTAAGGAGATGAGCTGGGCGTGCATCCTTTGATTCCCTAGTGTCAACCTTCCCATGTATTTTCTATAATTGGGTGGACTTCATGCTTCTGTTGCTTACTGGACATTGGGGAAGCCATGAGTATTGCTTCAGCACATATGGGAAAGTCAAAGACGTTAATCTATTGGCCCAAACAGGCCATTGGCCACTGACAAATGCTCCTTTTTTGAGGAGGCAATGTAAACACAGAAGTCAAACTTCAAGAAATGATAATGTTACACAGTAGTTTCTCATAACAACTTCCTATTTTTTCTATTTACTTTGTTTCCAAGTAGTACTATTTTTCTCAAAATTCAAAGGCATTCACTGGTTTTCTAAAAATCCATGGTAATTAAAACAGCCATGAGTGAATGGGAAATTACTCAGCCATGACTTAACAAAACAGTTGCTGATAAAAACCTTCTGGAAACAAATGCACAGCTATAACCACACTGTACATGCAATTTTGTTACATTTTGAGCTTCAGTTACATCTTTGATATCTTCTACATCATCAAGTGATGCTTATGACCTAGGGAGGATCCCTCTTGATTGTAGATACTAGCAGCTGTTATTGAATCCTTTGTCTTTAATATTCTTGTCATTTTCACTCAGGTAACATTTTTATACAGTACATCTTTATATAGTTTGGAAAGTGTTCCCTGGTAAATACCTTCATCTTATCTATTATTTTTACTATTTTATTAAACTATTACATGAACATCATGGTACTCCCCACAAGACCCATGCCCCCAGGTTCCTTTCTTCCAATTTCCATTAAAAATGCAAAGCTAAAAGATGGTCAATATTCAAGGAAAGATATTGATGGTAAAAGATTCTTGTCTTAGATATGAATCACTTAGATATACAATGTTACTGAATTTCATAAGAATTATTCTGAGTTTGTTAGAACCTCCATAGGCTGTCCCTATCCCCTTCCATTTTGCTTAGGCCTCCTGATCTGCATTTCACAGACCTGTCTTCTACACTAATGTAGAGTTCCACAACTAGTCATACATATGTCTGAAAGGTGTCCAGTCCTAAGTGACATATATACAGTGGAACCTCTATACCTAAGTCTCATGGAACTTAGCAGAGCAGGGGGTAGAGAGGAATCTAGTGCATTCCTCAACACTCACCAGTGAAGCTTCCTTATATAAGAGAGTACAATGCACACAGAAGGCCACAAATGACCAAGTTTTAGACAATAAGAGATTACAGAGTACATGTTCCTGGGTAAGACTTCTATATTAAACCTCACCCACCCATGGCTCAGGGGCCATTGTGGAAGAGCAGGGTGGAAAGATTATAAGAGCCAAGGTTTGTTCATGAATGTAAGAAAACAGAGGCTTTCAGGCCTCTGGGAGCTTGTTCATATGAACTTGCAAAAATGGTGAAAGTACACACAAGCCCTAGGCTGACTCAATCAGACAAAGACCCAGCATAGAAGTAGAGAAATGAGCAGCCAGCCCTAACCTTAGCCAAGGAACTATTGGCAACTGATTACTATGGTGTGAGGGAGAGAGCTTCTGCAAGGGAGTGACTCTATATAGGCTGACTAGACTCCAGTGGATGAACTTACACTGAGGGAATTCTGGGGATAAATGCTTGACTAGATAGTTAAGCGACTGTGACCAGTAATAGTCATATATATAGAGATTAGAAATGCATGTGAAAACATCTCAATGTCAATTGCCTTAAAATGAATTTTTCTGTATGAAACTGTATTTTAACAACGAAGTGGAGATCTTTTTTAAACGTTAAAACCTCATTTAATTTTATGTCTTATAGAGTTTATAATGAATAAAAGATTGTATAAGCATAATAATTCATCTGTAAGCCTAAAAATGTACAGCCAGTTTTGAAAGAGATGTACCCTAGCTCAGAAAAATGTTATTGAATAGGTTAATGCTGTTGTAATGAAATGCTTCTTCTAATTAAAAAAAAAATGACAGAATGCATAAAATCTGGTGGAGGAATTTGGGGGGGTAAGGATGGAGGAGGGAATCTAAATTCAATTAAGATCTATTATATGAAATGCACAAAAACTCAGTAAAATATTTTTAAAAGTTGTTCTAAAACATTGAACACATGGATTATGTTTTAGGTTGAAAGTACATTGTTTCAAGCATATGGGTGACTTCAGAATAATGCATCTCCTCCTTCAACACATGAGGCAACAGTCTCCTGGAGATAGTTCAGTTAGCATCTGCCAAACCTCTCCCAAATCCTGAACTTTGATATTTTCTATAGCACTGAAGTTGGAGGACATAGTTTCATCTATAGTAATAGTCGTTAGCACTACAAAGGAAGAAAGTACCACTAAGTCTCAAAGCATTAAGATCTTAGCAGGGTTCCAGTTGTTAGGTAAAATCTAATCTGACCTCAACAGTGAAGAATCAAAATATACCACAGGGATTCAAACTTAAATTCAATGATGGTTATCTATTTTAAAAACAAGACTAGAGTTTCCCAGGAAGCCAGGGCTGAATCCAACTATTCTGTGATACAGACGGAGACACGTGAATCTTGGACTATGAGATGACACAATCAAGTAATCACACCAATCAGCATTTCTTTATCTCAGGAGAGTTCGAAGTCCTTTAAACACATTATATGGGTTGAGTTTTGTTGTAACCCTTTAAAAGGCTTGGTTGGGAAGAGAGCTCATGGAAGGTTATAACCTACTTATTTTATTCCATCTCCAGCTTGGCTGCTGCTCTTTCTTGATGTTTCTGATGGTCTTGAATGTAGTGATATTTTGCCTATTAATTTCAGGTGAAAATTTCCTCTATTTGGGTTTCATGGTGAATTTAAGTCTACTGAAAACTTTACTGATTCAGTATGAGTTATAAAGATGCATGTTAGAGAAATACTTTTAAGGTCCACTTTAAAGACAAAAGAGTGTAAGCATCTTCTCTCACAATTACCATTGAAAGCTACCACAGAGGAGTTTAGTCATGAAAACAATACTTTATTGAATGAGTTTATAAGGCTTTGAGTATGTTTTACCACACTGAAGAGCGAAGCATCACAAATGGAGAAAGAGAGAGGTGATGAGATAGAGGCCTTAAAACGCATAATAATAGATCCTTATAAATATTCAAGCAACAAAGATTGTGAAAGTATCACTTGTCTACTCTCTTGAGTATCTTTGAAAACATGTTTCTTTTCCTTTAGCGAGATGTTAAAACAGATTCAGATTATTTGGTTTTATTTCTTCTAACAATACTTGAACAGGTATCCACGCCATTGCATTTCAAAATTTTTGTAGGCAAAAAATACCTTGTTTGTATCACTGTTAGCTGTGATACCGTGCAGACAGTGACCTTATATTGTGGTTAAAAGAGCTGTCTATAAAGTTCTACTCACCAAATCAACTTCAGTAATTCATTATATTTCTCTTACATTACTCTTTCACAAAGAATACAGATAATCCTTCTTCCAATACTAACCTATCAATCACTATATTTCAAATAAATGCCAACATAGGAAAATTAGCATGAGTCATTTTTTTACTTGGAAAAACATACATTGCTACCTGAGGCCAAAACTATAAGCTATAGCAGCTGAAAAATAACAGGAGGTCAGTCCAGGAGTCAAAGCGACTGCAGCAAAGCACTGCTGGCATTGGGGGGGTCATTCCTTCAACTGGGAAGAAGGGAAAAACAGGGTAGAAGAAAAAACTTCACTAATCTTCAGTGGGCCTTGTCTATACTCCTAGATTTCCTTCTAAATATTTATGAATTCTATATATTAACCTATAAATGGAACTAATGAAATGTATAAAAGATGATTGTTTAAATAAAGGAATAATCTCCCTGGCTATTTCTAAAGCCATATCTATTAGTGATTATGTTATTATGTAAGTAGACTACTACACAAAAATTAAAATGTAAAAGAAAAATTTTCCCATTGAAAAGTACTGTCCAAGGGATATTTTCAAACCAGTTACCAAAATGTTCACTGAATAGACTAGGTAAATGTTTAGCACAAAAAGCCAAGTGTTCCATCTTCCTTCTGGGTAAGTTGTGAGGCAGGGGCAAATCATGGTGAACCTGAATACTCACTAATTGTTTTATTTCTCTATATTAATATTTTCTTCAAAGATCACACTATGTTCTATTGCTTTTCAGAAAACTGATTTCATGGTTCAAATCCCAAGCCCACTGACTAAAGAGCAATGAAAGAAATAAAGCTATTCCACAGCAATAAAATAAAGCAAGCAGCTCAACGTGTACAAGACAAAAGGTTAACAGTCCTGTGGGTACAGATTGCAGCTTTTAAAATCTTAATAAGTGAAAAATATTCCTTGATTCATGTCCTAGTATGATTCTCAACAGTTGGAAACTAACCTTGCTGATTGTGTGACAGACAAAATCACTAGTGATGTTGAGAACTGATATTAAAGCTGGTACTGAGTTTGTGTGCACTTAAGTAAACTGAACACTTAAAACTTTCTCAGAATTAGTTTCCATTTTGTGTGCTTGTTTAGTTGTTTCTTTGTGTTTTCTCAAATGTGCAGAAAAATAAACAGAATAGTGACCTTGAAGTCTCTATAACATTTGGACATAACACAGGCTTATGGAGCTGATAAATGGAGCTCCATTTGTAAAAGGATATCCTGCATGCTAGCCAGCTTTCTGAAACTGAGACACAGCCTGGGAGAATCTACATGAAGGAGGAAAGGTTGATTTCCGCTCATGGTTTCAGAAATTTCAGTTGATTGCCTCTTGGTCTTTGGCTAAGATCTACTGTAGTATCAGTTTAATATCAGATATGTCATCTATTTGAAAACAATATATTAAATAGGTTTCTGGGGCTGGAAGAATGAATAAGAGCTCTCTCCATCCATTCCTTGTCTTTACCTGGTATTGTAGTATTTCCAGGTATGATACACCAGAAAAATAAATAAATAAAAAGAAATTTCAGTCTATTGTGACTGGGCCCTGTCATGAGACAGGGATGAACAAGTATATGGAGAGGTCAACTGCTCACCTAAGGTGGCAGGGAAATGGAGAGAGAGAGAGAGAGAGAGAGAGAGAGAGAGAGCTGAAGGAGCCTGGGTCCAGCATCCCTGTCAAGGTTACACTCCCAATAACCTAACTTTTTTGCCCCACTCCCTAAAGATTTCACAAATTGCCCATAGTTCCAGAACTGGGAAAGGAAGAATTGGACACATGGAGCAGTGTGGGGCATTTAAGATACAACCCATATCGTTGTATGACTGCAGTGGGGATTTGTTGCCAGCATGCATATCCAGTGCCTATTATTTTGGTAATTTTAGTTTTGAAATTGAATTTTTTCAATTTTCATGCAATACGATTTTAATTTTATGGTATTTAGGTACCCTCCCATAGCCCCACCTCCCCTTATTGCCTCCTGCACAGTTTAATGTACACCATTATATGTATATATAATATATAATATTATACTATATTTATAAAATAAGGCCAATAGAGTCCAATTTATTTTCTCAAATGTCTTTCAGTGTGGATCCATCCACTGGAGCCTGGTTAACCTAGCAAGAGTCCCATGTTTGAAAGAGACTGTCTCTGCCCAACCTAGCAACCAGTGGTTGCCACAATTTCCTTGTGTGGGTTGCAGTTTCTTACCCACTTCCTCAAGTCTATGCTGGGATATTTTTCTGGTTTGATCTTGCATGGGACTTGTGCATGCTGTCACCATCACTGTGCGTTCATATGAGTAACTGATCAGTTTGGGGTCATTTTCCCCCTTTGGCTTTTATAATCTTTCCACTCCCTTTTCTGCAATGATCCCTGAGCCTTGGGAAGCAGGATTTTAATACAAGCATCTTATTAAGTGATAAGTACTCTGCAGCCTCTTGTTCAAGCTGGTATGACTTCAGAGTCTCATCGCCATTGACCAGCATTCATAATTCAAGAAGGTGTTATCCATGCTACTGGGAATAAAAAAAAAATCATCATCAAACTTACCCAGCTGTGAATCTTGTGAAGTACAATAATAACTATACTGGCAAGCAGTACAATAGTGACAGAGATATTGTGGGAGTAACCAACCACTCTTTACTTGGATTTAAGGTCCACTTCCTAGGAAGCAGCCCATACCTGGCATTGATAACAGGCTTAGGAACCTGAGGCTAGACCGGTGACAGGACCCAGGGGAGAGCCTCATACTAGTTTTCTACTACATACCATATTAAACTGACTCGTAATGATTCATTGATATACCATAGATGAATGCATCTCACAACACTCACTTGAGAAGTTTCCTCATGCAACAGATGGTGATTACCAAAAAAAAAAAAAAAAACCACAATGGGTCAACCTATTTTGATAATTTAATAAATATTTTTATTTATTCATCATTATTTATTTATTTTATGTGTATAAGTGTTTTGCCTGCATACATGTACATGTACCATGTGTGTGAAATGCCCTGAAGAGGCCAAAAGAGGGTGTCGGCTCCCTTGTAAGCGGAGATATGGACAGTTGTTAGCTACCATGTGGGTGCTGGGAATTGAACCCTGGTCCTCTGGAAGAACAGCAAATATTCTTAACCACTGAACAATCTCTCTAGCCCCATATTTTGGTGATTTTAATAGGGCAGTAGTTCAATGATTTATTTAGTAAATTTGTTTGGCTTATTTGATCTTTTTCTCCTCTCTTTCTCTCTTTCCTGCTGCTGTTATTTTTGTTCTTGTTTTATTTTTGCATTTTTCCTTTAAGTGTGTGCAGTATTAGAATGGATCTCCTTATGTCTCCAGTGATTATTTACCTTTACATACATATTATTTTCATTGTGAAAGATAGAGCTAAAGGGAGAATGTTCATGTTGGATTCTCATTCCAAGATTCATGCCATGACATGGTGTGTCTAATCAAACCAAAAGATGGCAAAGTTTTCCCTAAACTCTTTTAACTCTATTAACATCAACCAACTTTTTCTTGATACTTTAGTAGGCATGCATCAAGTACTAACAGAATGTCTTCAATAATGAACTTATCACCACAGTGTTTATCAAAATTCCTAAAAATGATGTGCTGTAAATTAATTAAACGTATCCTAAAATTAACTTAAGAAACAAAAAAAACAAATGAAGAATATTCACATTTGAGGCTGGCTGTCAAAGTCTCAGCTTCAGTTTTAAAAGTTTACTTTGTGCAAAGGCTTTGCCATTATAACTAATAAACAAATAAGTAAATAAATAAGGTTGTTGCAAGTAGTATTCAAAGGATGGGAAAATAATTTGCATTCAACACAGTAGATTTAATTACCTTTCAATCACTTATCTTTAAACAGACAGTTGTGGTTTCCCATTATCCACTGTAAATTGCAATAGCCTTTTGGGTGCTTTATTAATGAAACTGTTAGCTAGCTATTTTTACTTTTAATAGTTTAAAAGATAGTGACCTAGCTTTGCTAATTTTTATAAATATATTTTTGATGTTAATTCAAAGTTTTAAGACTAAGCAGCATACCTGGTCTTACATTATTATTATACTTTTACAACTCTACATAAATTTTCTTATCCTATTTTCCAAGAATAATTTAGTGGAACATCTTTGACATTGAACCTGACATTCTGTGTGTATATCCATTTCTAAATCTAGGGATTAATCCACTTAATCCTTTCTATAAGAAAAAGAAATCTAGATTGACATGTTAAATAAAAATGAAAAAATCTTAAGTATACATACCTTCAAAATATCAAATATTTTATATCTAAATATAAAATGAATGTTTGAATAAATATAATAAATATTATTAAAATTATTTTGTATTATTTAATTGATCTTAATACAGATTTATTTTATACTACTTATGTTTGTATTTAATATATTTATGTTACCTATTGAAGATTATGTATTTTATAATTTTAAAATGTTTCCTTCAATTGTTCTACAGCAACTTACTGTAACTTCATTATATTGATGGAAAATATATGATCCAAATGAGAATTAAAAACCAGGTGAGTAAATAATTTTTTGGTACAATGATCATCGCTACACTATAGACTTAGCTACATTTCCATGAAAATGCTATAAAAATATGTGGATTAAAAAATTTGTATTTTCATTATTCAATGTTGTGATCATAAAATAAAAGAGGGCATCTGTTCATTAGGATAGAAAGGAAACTTCCATATGTGTATTCAAATGCATGAACTAAAAACCCACAAATAAAAACTTATCTTGGATAAAAAATATAAATGAAATCATCTCTCTAACTCTGTTTCAACATTTAGGACTAATGATAAGCAATAATCATGCTATACAAAGTACATAAATTAACTGTGCTCCAGTGCTGCACATCAGATTGCAAAGGGTTTCAATCCTCAGATGAAAGGAAACACAAGCTGAAAGAGTCAGAAGAACCACAGCCTCCTCCTCCCTGGTTCTGCCCAAAGTACAACAGAGGAAAACATTCCCAAAGAGATGTGGCTGTGGTGGTACAGGTCTGTAACCTAGCTCCTGTGAGGCTGAAGCAGAGGATGGGCACTTTAAGGCCAGACCTGGTTTCATGGCGATGCTTTGTCTCAAAACAACAAGAGGTGCTCAGGCTGGGGAGATGACTCAGTGGATAAAACTTGCCCAGCAAGCATGTAGACTGAAGTTTAGAACCCCAGAGCATATGTAAAGCTAAGCCTCCTCTAATCAGGGCAGAGACAGAGGATCCTGGGAGCAAGTCTGTCAGATGCTGGTCAGCTTGACTACACTTTCCAGATGAAGAGGGGGGCAGGGAGGGAGGGAAAAGGAGGTAGAGGGGGAGGGAGCAAAGGAAGGGAGAGAGAGAGAGAGAGAGAGAGAGAGAGAGAGAGAGAGAGAGGGAGAGAGAGAAGGAAGGGAGAGAGAGAGAGAGAGAGAGAGAGAGAGAGAGAGACTCTGCCTCAATAAATAGGAAGCAATTGAGGAAAACATCCAAAGTGAACTGAACTTCAGGACTCCTCCACACATACACAAAACACTCGTACACATGCACAAACAGAAACAAACAACAGAATAAAGAAATAAACATGTCTGAAGAATGGAGGAAATCTTCCTAGGCAGAAACAAAGTTCAAAATTTGAGGGTATGGAGCATCTAAGAGTAAAAGGTACTGGAGAGGGTTAAGAAACTCCAGGAAGGTCCATAGGAGTTTTTCATTGAGATTTGGCTAAATATTAACCATCGAAGGAACAGGGTGGACATTTGTAAGGTCTGCAAAGATAAATAAATAAGTAAATAAATAAATAAATAAATAAATAAATTTCTGGAGACTTGTAAATTAAATAAAATTGCCATAGATTACACTGTTTTCTGATACTGAACTTCCAAAAAACCGGAGTGCAAAAATATCAGAAGAAATCCTAGATAAGAAAGAATCAGGCGAATATGATAACAAATGGGAAAAAAAGTTAACGAAAACAGAAAAGGTTTTTATTTTGTTCTGGATTTTGTTTCATTTGTTTCCAGAAATGTTTTTTGATTGTAGATAAGGATTTTAAATTTGCCTTTTAAAAATATTTCATGGATTAAAAAAAAAAAGATGTGCATAATATGGAAAACAATGGTAAATTTCAGCATAAACTATTTTAAGAGAGTCAAACGGGAATATAAAAGAGTAAAAGAGTTAAGAATTCTTCAATAAAAGTGGAAAGAAAGAATGTAAACAGGGGCTGGAGAGATGACTCAGCGGTTAAGAGCACTGACTGCTCTTGCAGAGGACCTGGGTTCCATTCCCAGCACCCATATGGCAACTACAAACTGTCATTAACCACAGTTCCAGGGGAATCCGACGCCCTCTTCTGATCTCTGCGGCATTGCACAACATGGGAGCACTCACATACAACCAGGGAATACACTCATACACATAAAATAAAAATAATAAAATAGTTTTAAAAGAGAGAAAGATTGTAAACTGAGGAAGGGTAAAATGAAATAACAGAAGTAGAAATGGTTGATTTAAGTACCATCCTTGAAATATTCATGATTATATTAATTATAAGTCATAGTAGACTAGATGGTCTACTTATCAGAGAGCGATGCTTACACTGAATAAGAAAGGGAAACTCAACTAGGTGCTCTCCCCAAGAGATGTTTTGAGTTTAAAGACACAAAGCTACAAAAGAAAGAAAAATAAAAATCATTATACTACTCCCAAGAAATACCACCACAGTCAAATTAGAATGTTCATATAAAAAGCTAACAAACCAGAATTCCAGCCAAGGAATACAATTGAGTATAAAAGTGGAATGTCACAATGGGAAAAGCACCAGCATGTTAAATACATGAACATTTGGATGCATCCAAAAAAAGAGGTTTAGAATACATGAAGCCCAAACCTAGTGTTCTAAACAGAAAAGCGAATAAAATCCACAGTTTTAGTAGCAAATTCTACCTTCAATAGTTGACAGGTTAAGAAGACCAAAATATGAAGGGCTGTGAAGATGTAAAAGACTCAACAAACTAATATAAGTAATATTTACGGAACATCACACTTAGAGGAACACTCAAAATTTCCTAGTGCATGTGGAATGCTTTATAAGTAAGCAAAGAAATCATATCTTAAGATACGCAGTGAGCCTTGGAGACTGACTTCATACACAGTATTTTCTGGCAACAGTGAAATTGTAGAGAACCTTCCATAACCCTAAACCATTTAGAAAATAATGTTAATAACTCGTGGGAAGATGAGAAACCAAAAGAATGCTGAAATATCTTCAACTGAGTGAGAGCAGAAGCAGGATAGTGCAAAATTTGGAGAACACGGTCAAATTCGTGGCTAGATTTAATTTACAGATTTATTTGCCTGTATTTGAAAAGAAGAAAGTCTTAAGTTAATGCTGTAGGATTTACCATGAGGAAATATAGAAAAAATATGAATTCAATGAAAATTAGAAGGAAAAAATATTGATATAAAATTAAAAATGGAAAAATAATTGTGAAAATACCAAAAGTACATTTTTGTAAGCACCAATAAAAATTAAACTTATTGCTCCAGGTGTAAGAGCGGGCAGAGACGTGAATGTCAGCAACCGCTGAAAAGAGGGAAGGATATCAAGGTATGTAAAAATATTTTTTAAAGTAAAGAATAAACAACTTTAGAGTATACATTTTATACAACAGATGAAGCATGACAAATTCTTTTAGAGACAGCTCACTAGAAAAACCAGAATTCAGAAATAGACTCCCACCTGTAACTCAAGCACCCACAAATATAAAGAAAATGGCTAGTCTTTTAAACAAATAACGTTGCAAAAATTTTATACCCACAGGAGGAACAATGAGCCTTGATTCTCTCCCTCCATCCACCGATAAATTGATTCAAGTTGAATCATAAACAAGAAAATAAAACCTTAGAACTTCTTGAAAGGAATATGGGAAAATATCTCATCAAACTTTGAATATGAGATCTTTTGGATGGGACATTGAAATAAATGGCAAACTAAACTTTCATATTTTTTAAACCTTCTGCTAACCAACAGTATGTTAGAAAGACATCTTATAAAATATCAAACTAGAACTCTTCAGCCTTGCCAAGGTCAATAAAGTCAATTTAAACTTGAAGCACTGTCTTGACAAGGAGGAGCATAAGGAGACATGACATGACATGCAGTGTGGACTCTTGACTGGATCCTGAGCAGGAAACTGATATGTCAAAGGAGTGGGAAGGTCAAATAGTAAGACTCTGAAGTCTGTTTAATAGTATTGTGCTGGTATTACTTTCTTAATTTTGATAAATGTATCACAGTTACATAAGGTGCTACTATTAGTGCAAGACAGGGATGTGTATGTTAGATTTCTGTAATATCTTCACAATTTTCTGTAAATGTGAAGTTATGCTGAAATGAAAGTACTGACAGAAAAATAAGTGGGTGTTATGAAAATGAGTGGGCAAGTCACAGACCAAGAAAATGTATTTTTATACACTCATATGCATGTGAGCGTGACTGTGTGTATGTATGTATGTATGTATGTATGTATGTAACTGCTGCAACTTAATAATAAACTGACACAAAAATCAAAACTAAACAATAACTTAACTTTGCAAGTCAAGGTATGCAAACTGGTCAGCAAACATGAAAACTTGCTTCTCAGTATTAGCCACCTGAGGAAGTGTAAATTAATTCAGGATGAGAAATCATTCAACTTCCACAAGACAGGGTACACTTCTATAGAGTGGCACTCCAAAAATGGAGTGCAATACAAATACCAATGCACACTGGTAGAATTGTACAATGGAATCACCACGTTGAAGAGTGGTTTGGAAGTGTATAATAAACATAAATACATACCCATCAATTCGAGATATTTATCCAAGGGGCTGGAGAGATGGTTTAGTGGTTAAGAGCACTGGCTGTTTTTGCGGAGGTACTGGGTTCAGTTCCCAGCATCCACATGGTAGCTAACAATCATCTGTAACTCCAGACTTATAGCTCCAGTTCTAGAGGATCTGTTGCCTTCTTTTGGCATCCATAGGCATTGTATGACATGGATACACTTACATACATGTTGGTAAAACATGCATACACATAAAATTTTAAAAATAAAAAAAACCACTTAAATATAGTCATCTGAAAGAAATGCAAACATATGTAAGCAAAAATACTTTAAAATCTTCAAACACTGTCTTAAGTACCATTTAACTAATACTTATGAAATATTGAATTTTCCGCATTACTTAGTAACTTATCTAGCATCAGCACTATAATAAATGCTTTCTGAGTATAAGCCCATTTATCCTTCATTAAAACCATATGTAACTACATATTCTGTTTATTAAATGATTTATACACAAATATTTACTGAGCATTTAGGTGTATTCCAAGAAATGTTTTAGGTACCAGACACTTAAAAAATTAGATGTCAGGTTTTATGTTGTGATAAATTTGCAGTTTAGGTGGAGATAAATAACAGGTGTACCAATATTGCCTCCATTTTATAAATGAGACTTCAGAGGTGAGGGGTGGAATTAGAATCCAGTTTCTCCAGAATGCCTGATCACCACATTACCTTGTCATGCGAAAGCCTAACAGAACCCCTGTCTCTACATACATCTCTTTAGGTGTCACTTTAACAAGTAACTTATTTTTTTTTAAAAAAAAACTGTTACAAGTAATTTTAAATTAAATTTATAATAAGAAAAATAAACTATATTTTCTAAAGAGAAGATCAGCTTAGGATCATTGCTACCACATAGAAAAGAACTAAACATGGGGCTGGAGAGATGGACCAGTGATTAAGAACACTGGCTATTCTTGCAGAAGACCTGGGTTCGAATCCCAGCACTCATACGGAGGCTACACAACTGTCCTTAACTCTAGTTCCAGAGGATCTAACGCCCTCACCTGTCCTTCGCTGGCACTGCATGACATGGGTGCACTTACACACATGCAGGCATATCACTCATATACATAAAATAAAAATCAACCAATCAATCAGTTCATCAATAAAAGAACAAAGCAATCAGTTAGCTGGCTCGACAGAAGCATAGATACTGTGTATATACTTCACCCTGACACCATTTTATGACCACGTAGGCTGAAGTGTGTGCTCTGATTGTTGTGAATTAGTTCTACATGTCACATGAATGGTCATCTTTATTCATGACTTCAGAATCATGAAGCACTTTGCTAATATCAGAAAAGTAAGGCGTGATGATCTGTGAACAAAACTGTGTAAGTAGAATTAATTTGCTAGAACAACCTAATTTCCTCTAAGCTGTTCTCTCTTTGGAGAGGTTCTGTTGCTCCATTTAAAACTAGTAATACTTAATTCCATTATAGATAGCTATATAAAGAAATGAGGCAATACTGCATAAGTGGAGTACTAGATCTTCCTTATTACACTCACTTTGAATTACCCTCAAACTAATAGATGTAACACACGTTGTAAAATGTACTCTGATTAATGCGCCTGAGAAACCTTATTAATAGCATGAACAGACTGTTCTAACTATGAGAGCAGGGGGTTAAATCTCAGTTACACACCACATGCTTAACATAATTGTGAAGCCCCGTGATTGAAGCCTAGCGGTAAACCAATAAGTAAATAAGCTCATAGATGTTTAAATAAATATAATTGATTTTAATCACCCAAATACCTGGAAATACAAAATAGCTTTACAATAATATTGCTGCAATGACTTCATTTTGTGTACAGCATAGTGCTATATCAATTGATGCATATGTGTTCATGCCTTGCAAATTAGTCACATGCTCTTTTTCCTGAAAAGTACTTGTACCATTGTTTTTTATGGGGTGGGGGGGGCAGTTGACGTAAATGAGCACAGGCATCACATTCTCTGAAAACCTTACCTGACATCCTCAGTGAGTGAATTGCCCTCCTTTTGGGATCAGCTTTTTATTTTACACTCATCCATACATACATTCATAATAGTAGTGAATTGCACCATTTATTTACACATATACTGTTTTGATTCTTCCTCCTGAATATTTATTTCTCAGTCCTCTCTTCATATCATTTGCTCCTAAGAGTCATACTCAACATACTTAATACCTACAATGGTACAGAAACTTGCTAGCCAAAGTGATTTTAGGTAACCAGTATATCTCTCCTGGATCAACATGTTGCCTTCCTCCAACACCAATGCTTGGGGGCCAGCATCATAGTGGAGGCTAGCTAGCATCATCACCTCTGCCTCATCTTTCCTTGAGACCTCCCTACCTCCACCTTCATCCTCTCCAATTTCCTGCTCATATAGTACACTTCATGAATTTTCTACAAGGTAACAAAGAAACTTAACTCTAAGATAAAGTCTGAGTTTCAGCTTCTTAGAAAAATCCTCTTTAGCATAAATCTAAAGAAGAAATCATCCCCTACCACCTTTAAATCTTTTATTTTGCTACATAGTATTTGTGAATTTCAGCCTTGAAGTTTGGGTTGGCATTAGAGCTTTGAGGACAATGGATAGGTCTTTTCATTTTCAAATATATGTATGTCATAAAAAAATCTCGCACTGATATTTAAACTCCACTTTAATTAAATTTACCAGGCCACACACAAAGAAGTCACCCAAGTAGGAGGGGGACTCTGAGAATAATGGTGCCAGAAGGGAAAAAGGAGGATGAAGGTAGGGAATGGGGTGGAAATGACTAAAATTCATTGTATAAATTATGAAACTGTTGAACAATAAAAAATCATGGAAAGAAAAAAAACAAGAAAATTCATTGTTTTCAATATAATTGAACATCTTCAAGGTTTTACTCATAATAATCCACTAGAACCCCTTATTTAGCTAACTTGGGCCACAAGGATCATATCCATCCTGCATCTGCATGCCCTTCTGGCATAGCAGGATTATTACATTTCTCAACTCTCACCAGAGAAGTTTCCTTATGCAGAAGCAATGAACACAGAAGCCCACAAATGGACAAGGTGCAGAGAACAAGAGCCTGCAGAGTGCTTCTCCCTGAACAGGACATCTGTATCAAATGTATCAAAGGCTCAGACACCATTGCAGAAGAGTGGGCAGAAAGTTGTACAAGCCAGAGGTGGTGGATGACCACAAGGAAACAATTTTACATATAGATGGTCAGTTACTCATATGAACCCAAAGCAATATTGACAGCATGCACAAGTTCCATGCAAGCTCAAACCAGATAAAATCCAAGCATAGATGTGGGGAAGTGGATACGAAACCAAATTCAACCTAAACAAATTTTTGTAATCAATGACTGCTAGAAGTGGTTGAGACAGTCTTTCAAGAATGACACTCTTAGTAGGTTAATGAGGCTCCAGTGGATGGACCACACTGAAGGGCATTTATGATACAGAGTAGACTCTATAGGCATGTATATATATATATAATGGAGTACATTAAATTGGGCAGGGAGCAGTATGGGGAGGTGCAGTTAGGGGAGGGAGTCTAAATACCATCAATATATATTGCATGAAAATAAAAAAGAATTCATAAATAAATAATTCCTTATTCAATTTTCAGGCTCATAGCTGTATCATTTCTATTTGTACCCATATTAACAACTGATCATTGTGTAGCTTTATGGCAAAAAACCAATTCAGTTATCCACAACAGTTGCAAAAGTTGAACGCATCATATACATGTACAAAATATATTACTACAAGCAATTTCTAATGGATACATTTAGTTTGACAGCAATAATAGGCATTGTCTTGTAAAAAATATAGTCAGGAAGACTAAAAATACTAATTTTAAAAACATCAATGAATCTTGTTTTTTATCATATAAACTGTATAGAACTATTTTGTTTTTATATCAAGTTCATCTTCAAATTATTTTTTTCACTGTCAAATGTAGTCTTTAGTAAAATCAGAAAATCTGGAGACCCGTATACAGTTGAAACATGTGTAACATCCACTATTTTATTTACATAGGGTCTCCTCTTTATTAATTAAAACAATAAAACACTTGATAATCACTTAGCTGAAGATGAAAATGTTAAGAAATATATAGAAATATTATTTTCAGCACATATTATTATGTACCTCTATTTTCCAAAAATCAATGGCTGTCTCATCTTCAGAGGGTTACCACACTAAAGTAATACAATCTGAGTCATTTGAGCAACAGAGATTTGATTCACCTTTTTTCTATGTGGGGTCTCTGTTTCCAATTTAACCTTTTCTTACAAGAGCAATTGTAACACTGTATTATGGCTTCATGTATTTTTAACTTTATTAGCTCTATAAAGAACCTATTCCAAAATAGGCCATATATCTGAGGGAATGAGATCATAAGTACTTCAGCTTACGATTCTGAGAGACGCGATTCAACCCACACCTATGGCTAATATCAATAAGGGAAGATAATTTTATTTAAAATGTTTTAGAATAGCCTTCTTCTCTTGTCTCCTAATAACCCAGCATCCATAAAACTCAGTTAAAACTCACTGCATACAGAAATTACACAGGCATAACACAAAGCAGAAATGTTCATTATCATGGGACTGAGGATGATCTATGATATGGCTCAAGTTTGGCTTTTGCATCCATGTGTTGCTTTCTCAAAACAAATTCATTTCAAAGTAAGCATTTCGGGCTACATTTCATCTGAAGTGAGAAAACAGATGTTTTCTGTGGAGTTGTGCTCTTCCCCTGCTAGAAATATCAACTAAGTGTGATTTCATTCAATCACAACTAAGTGTGATTTCATGATTACAGCTCCAGGCTCTCAGTGATGTGTTCAGCATCTGAGACTTCAGATGCTGAAGGGTTACAGATGTGTTTGCTGGTTATCTGACCAGTGTGTAGACACTTTTTTTTTTAATTTCTTCCCAAGAGAGCCCCTCCTGTCATCACAGTCCAACTTATATGTAGCCTCTGAAATGACATGCTCTTTTTCAAAATATTCCCTCCATCCCTAAGTTATAATCCCATGCACTCACCTGTTTTCTTCACAGAACACTGTGTAATTTTCTTATGTGCACATTGACCTGATTATTGCTTATCTTCCATATTAATGTAAGCATCATAAGAGAGAGCATCTGGATGACTGACTTTTTAATCTTTTCATCTTCTAGATATAGTGCCTGCCCTAAAGCAAACTTATCTGTTGAATAAGTGAAAACAAAAGTGATATTCACATTATCTCTAGTCATAAATAAACACACACAGACACACAAAGACACACACACAAAGACACACACACAGACACACACAGACACACACGCAGACACACACACAAACACACACACAATGCGGTGACTCTACATAGACACACAGACAGACAGACAGACAGACAGACACACACACACACACACACACACACACAATGCAGTATATCTGTGGTGTTCCCAAATGATCATCCCCCAAATGATCATCCTTCATCATGTGTGGAAAATTAAATGCACTAATTCTGAAAAATGCACTCTAGGACACAATCACAGCAGATTGGGGGCCTTTAGCCTATGCTCTCGTTCCCTGGGTTTATCAAGGTATCCTAGCCAATTTTGATGTCTACATACAACTCCGAATTCCAATTATCTTAAACCTTGACATGAACTTTGAGTCAACCTAGCCTACTCTCTGTAAGGCATGTATGAGGTAAGAAGGCTGCAGATATATGCCTTCTAATCTAGATTTTTCTCATGTTAAATAGACTATTATCAGAATTATTAACAGCTTTTAAATGTGAAAACATATGTAAACCCAAGGTCTTACCAGAGCAATTGCTCATTAAGGAATAGCCATATTACCATTTATCATTATTTGTCAATGAAGCCAGACATAATAAGACTGTCCTTATTCGGGACAGCTAATTTAAACTGTTACTGAGTGCACCTGAAATGCGGTTTTACTTGCTAAAGTCAATCTCTTCTTTTAGTGAAAGTATTTTTTCCCTTTAAATACTATTCCAATGATTTGCATGTGAAAATCTTCCAATTTCTCTGAAATTTCTCTGAAATACTCTGACTAAATATAAGTGGAAAGAGAAATAAAACTCACTGTTAAAATTCAAAAGTAAAATATGCTGCTTTTTTCTTCGGCAATATGGGTCTTTTATTGAAAAAAAAAAATGCTCTCGTTTACCCAGGGGATGATTTGCAAAACAGATTTCTTAAATTTAGAAAATGAATGAGTCTATTACTGCATACAAGGATAGCTATGAGAAACTAAATTTTGCTGAGAATTTTCTGTTTTTATTTTTCCTAAGCACTTTAATCCTTTGAAAAGAAAGAAAAGATGTTTAAGTTCTGATATGCTTCACATAACCCATTAATTCCACAGTGGATTTAAGATCCTTTAAACATCAGTGATTTTTTAATTACTATGCAAATGTATTAACTAAGCTTCTTAGAGTTAAAGGTTAGGAGCCAATGTAGAAACACCGATAAAAAGTATTTCTCCCTTTATGTCAATAACAAAAATAATTTAGGAATTCTTACACTGGCTGGAACTCATTTATTTCCAATATAATCAAACTGGAATTCTCCAGTAGCTACAGAAGTTACCCAATGACACATTGATTTATAGGTAAGAAAACACGCTGAGTTTCAATCTATAGACTAAACATGATATATAAAACAGAATATAAACAGGGTGGAAGGTCGTGTGCATACAGTGCTGCAAAGACATGTGAGGCAAAGTCGCTTTAACTGGGCATATTGAAGTCAGCCAGGTTCCATGGCAGCCTTCCTGATTCCTGCTTCATGGAGACTTGTCATGAGACAACTGCTATAGAAAGTGATTAAAGCTGGGACATGCTACTTGTGGGCCTCTGAGTCTTAAGTGACACTGGAGTAGACATTGATATTGTGACTTCATCTCTTACCTTCATTGGATTTACTTTCACATTTCCTAGCAGTATATTTTCATGTAGTAGGTCATGATAAAGTTAGGTGTGTGTGTGTGTGTGTGTGTGTGTGTGTGGTATGTGTATATATACACGTTAGAGGAGCACGTCTGATGCCCTGCTTTATCACTGTTCACCTTATACCCTTGAGACAGCAGCTCTCACTGAACCTGAACCTCACTCTTTTGGCTAGGCATCTCCACCTCCCAATGCTGGGTTTGTGAGAACACACATGGCTTGCTCAGATTTTTCACATCAATGCTGGGGATTTGAGTTTGATCAGTAAATACTCTCATATACTGAACCATCTCCCCACCCCCAGATTTTTATATTGCTAAGGAAGTTTTTTCTCCTTTGACCATTTACGGTTGACATCAAAGCTTTATTGAATGACATCAATATGCACATGAAAATATACTGAAGGTATGTGTTGATGTTTTCATTTAATGGTTGTTATAATAACTTCATTAAGTAGACTTTAGTATCATTTTTCTTCAACCTATGAGGAAAGTACATGAATTCGACTTGGTAAGTAATTAATATAACTCAAAATGCCTTGTAAATTGTACACACATTGCTTTGGAGGGCACATGATTACATTGCAGAAACCATGCAATCACATCTATTCCCCCGTTAAAGAAGAAAGATGTGAACCTAAGAAGAACAATAAAACTCCTCAGAGATAAGTAATAATAAAAGACCAAACAATTTCAAACTTGACATTGTAGGACTCCAAGAAAATGACCTTGAATGGCTAGAGTAGAAACTGTTTATTGAAAGACGTTATATGGAATAATGGTTACCAATCAATGTATTTTTAATTTTGTTTTCATTTGTAATTTTGTTTCATCCCCTCCTATACTTTATGCTGGTGACCCTCAGAAAAGATCTCAGACATCATCTTTGCAGAAGTGCCTCATTAATATTCGTCATCATGGAAGGCTTGGTCAGATAGGATGTAATTAAATTTGTGTAAATAAAGAAATGCTGAGTTTGGTTTAGAAAGATGAATTTCATTTGATCTGTAAGTATGGTGAATCATTCCTGTTTTTACCAGTGACTTTAGCTACAGTCAGTTAAGGTTAACACAGGGTTTCACAGATAGTTTTACTTGAGCAGATGACCATCATTGTGACCTAGAAAAAATACTTGAGGGGAAATTGGGCCCAGAAATCCTTGCCGTGCAGCTGGGAATTAGCTGGGCATTTTAGTAACTGTAGTGGCCACTTTCTGCTACATGTTCCTTATCCACAATTCTTAGATACTTTCAAAGCTGTACACTGAGCTGTGGCCTCTGGTGCCACAGCATTCATTTAAAAGGGCTCTATTAACAAACACAAATTACTGATTCTGCTGAGTATAAAAGGAAATTTAACAAAAGTAAGGCACAGATAACAAAATGAAACTGAAAATTTCTGATTTTGTTACAAGGGAGTACTGAGATACTTTTGAGAAAAAGAATGCTAGCCAACTTTGTTTCCTTAAGATTCTATATAAAATTAAAATTATGTACTGGGCTGGGTGTGGTGATGCACGCCTTTAATCCCAGCACTTGGGAGGCAGAGGCAGGTGGATCTCTATGAGTTCAAGGCCAGCCTGGATCACACAGTGAGTTCCAGGGCATCTGGGGCTACAAGGAGACCCTGTCTCAACAAGATCGAAAAAAAAAATAAAAAAAAAAAGAACTGGAAGAACCTTATTGAAAAGAGACAAAAGCAGCAAATTCTTAGAATTTCTGGACTAGGAAAAACATCCCATCTCTGAAAAAAGGAATTACAAAGAAAATACTCAGCTTTAATCTATCTCTAAAGTGGGGGCCCTCCTCCAAGCCTCTAACATTATGAACATTTCTGGCCCTTGTTGCTATCATTTAAATGAAAATCAGTTACTCAGGATTAAGTTTTAATGTTTCAAACTATAAATTAAAATAACCTGACTCTCATGAGCAAAGTGGAAGGCACATATGACTGTTAAAATGGAAGCATACAACTGTCACCATGCATAGCCACATCATAACCCCAGTTACTGAGGACTCAGTACATTCATATTCAGTATATCATGCACATGTTAAAGCTTTCCAAAAGTTCCTCTCACTGTATCTACCCAGAGAGCAGGGAGGTATTTGATTCATGCACAGTAATAAAACGGGACACTGATTAAAGACTCTAGTTACATTGAGAAGACGTCATGCAGCATGCACATCATTTGCTAATGCAGAAAAAGATGTATTACTGATGACCATTCATGAATTAAATCAGAAACATGTATCAAACTTGTAGTACAAGATACAGACATCAAAATTTAGTACAAAGTGGAATTTATTAACTCCAAACAAATCTCTGCAGAAAGGAACAGTGGCAGTTTCTTACACATCCACAACCACAATTTCCTTTGAGATTTATAAGGTTAACAGAGAACAGAAAGTAGCTTCAGGAGAGAGTTTATAAAGTGGTAATGAACAAGTTCCAAAGGCTATCGCAGAGGCTGTAGAGAAGTTAAGCTTGGATGGCACTACTGTGGAAAGTGCAGGTATGTGCTAGAAAAGAGAGAAACGGTCAGGTCAGAGGTTCCGTTCCGTAGACCATGAGCCACAGCTGAAATGATAGTAGAAAGAGACTAGAAGCCAATTCACACACACACACAACCCGCAGAAGCCACGGGCACCTGTTTGTTATGTTCATTCTGTTACCCTGCAATTCAAAATGGCTTTGCTTAGCAATGCCAGGCCATGTGTCACCTGTTGTCTAAACAAGAAGATATTTTCCAGATACACAGTGATAAGTTTATGCAGAAGGTTTTATAGAGTTTAGCTACAGGTACCTTGCATTCTGAGAATCACTCTCCCACAAAAGACGGCCACAATGCTAATAAAGAAAGAGTAACGACACCTCACATTCATGTTTTCAGGATTCAACAAAGGTACTAAAAATAAAAATATTTTCATATTGCGGACATTTATTGTTTTTAATGAGTCTTGTTGCATGTAAGTTCCATCAAAGATTAAGGCATTTGTTAATTAATTCATAAATGTTATCAATTACTGATTTACAATTTTTAAACAAAATAAAGATTAAAGAAATGAAATTAAATGCAAAAAATTTTCAATCATATTTCATGGGAATCAAAAAAAATAACCCCAGCCCGGTGTGGTGGCACACGCCTTTAATCTCAGCACTTGGGAGGCAGAGGCAGGAGGATCTCTGTGATTTCAAGGCCAGCCTGGTCTACATAGTGAGTTCCAGGAAAGCTGGGGCTTTTTTTTTTTTTTGAGACCCTGTCTCAAAAAGACCAAATAATAATAATAATAATAATAATACTTATGCCTCGATGGGTGATGGGTGCTTCAGTAATCTTAATAACAATAACCCCATTTACGAAAACAGAAATGACTTGAAGATATCATTTATGAAGCCATTCTGTAGTTTGTTTCTTAATCTACAAATCTCACACAAACTTCATGTTGTAAGAGTTATTTCTAACATTCCATTCCCACAAGTGAAAAACAGTCAAAAGGGATAGAAGATGCGTCTGATTTTCCTTTTACGCTGCTGATTTTCCTTCTTTAACTAATACTGATATAACAGATTTTGTATTAAAATGGTGTACCAATGAACCCAAACTATGTACTTTTAAGATTATTTAGTGTCAAACAAAGCAAAAGGACATTTAAGATATGTAGGAAATATTTGGGTCACCTTAAAAAAAGAAATAACCACATCTTCTAAATAGCCAGGAAAAAGAATTGCTATAAGTATAATATATTTCTGCAGCTGCCTCTAAAAGTAGGTTGAGAGGCACAGCGTCGTGAGATAGATGTTCAAAGATTTGTCTGTGTCACCTGTAACCTTCAACACTTATCTAAGTGTACTTTGTTCTGTGCTTACAATATAAAGGGTTTAGAACTCAGCATACTGGAAAATGCCTTCTCTTTTGCTAATTTTTGTATGCTTCACCGAAGAACAAATCTATGTGGTGCTATAGAGTCGCAAAATTAAAATGTTCTATTACTTATTTGACCATATTCAAATTTTAGCATTCAGCTTCTGGTTGTTCAGATTCATCTTCTTTGTCTATCTATACCTTTATTTTGACATAATGGTGAAATAATGCAATAGGATTTTTGCATTTCATATGCAACAGCAATATTCATATGCATAAAGGTTGAGTTTTTAAAAAATGTCATATTATTTTGATTTGATGTATATCAGAGTATTGCCTGCATGTGTGTAAGTGCACCCATGTCGTGCAATATCCACAGAGGTCGGAAGAGGGCATCCGACTCCCTAGAATGGGATTCACGGGCATTTGTTAGCAGCCATGTGGGTGCTGGGAAACAAAACTGGTTCCTCTGCAAGAGCAGTCGGTGCTCTTAACCACAGAGCCATCTCTCCAGCCCACTAAAGTTTGATTTTTAACAAATGGTTTCTAAGGTAAAGAATCCCTATATAATATATGTGTGCATGTATAAAATCATATTTAAACTTCAATCAATTCTAAGAGGGATATTTACCTCATTTCACAGTTGAGTAAGTCAAAGCTCAGAGATTATGTAACTTTTTAAATTCATAAGTCCTTGAGATATAAATACTTTCATCAAGGCTCAGACCACAAACTCTAAAAAATTAAACTGGTTTACAAAAGTCCATGTAACCCTATAAGAGTTAGGACACTGGCTAACTAGTGGCTAATTCTGGTAATGTCTGAATTCAAACTCAAACTTTCCAGTTAGAATGGACCATGTCTTCTGAATGTTTGGATCATAACCGAGAGAGAGAGAGAGAGAGAGAGAGAGAGAGAGAGAGAGAGAATCTTTACGATGTAGATAAACATATTCACCTTTGTGAAATGAATGGAAAAGAAGCACAGCTAGGCTCCTCATCACAGCTTGCCACATTAGATCAACGATCAATAAACCTTGCTAAGCAATCAATAGCTGCTGTAGTACGTTGTCTTAGAAACAGGTAGAACAAATCATATATACTGATTTTTTAAGCTTGTCTGCAGCAGGTCTTTGTTGGCTGTAAGACCATTCAAGATTTATGATGCCCGATTAAATGTGTCAGTTCTTAGAACCTAGACAAATATCCTGTGGATAAAGGAGCTAGAGGACCATTGAGTTCTCCAAGATATCCAGGCAATTAGAAGAAATGATGCTTACCAAGCTCCAGTTGCCCCTTTAGGAATAATATCAGGTTTATCATCTCTTTAAAGCAACACAGTTGATATTTGTCACAGGTTCTTTATCAGTAATCACAAAAGACGTCATGCTTTCTTAATACTTAATAAACAAAATCCTTTTCCTTGGCTATACTTCCAAAAACCTATTTCCTGAATTAGTAGTGGAGTACTAGATCTGGAATATCAAAATTTCAATTCTAATTCTACTGCCAGGGAACCATATATTGTATGTATTAACAAGACATTTAATGTCTATGGAACTCATTTGAGCAAATGAAGGAAAACAGGAGTGAGGGTGTGAGGTAGAATGTTCTTATGTTTACCTCCCAGAGATGGTGGGAAGATCACATGAGGCAAATTATATTATATGAAGGTAATTTCAAAATTATCAAAGGTGGTAGAATATTAAAATCAGGATTATTGTTGGAGGTATTTATAAGCAATCAGGAAACAACATTTGGTAAAATACAATACAATTATAAAAGCAATGGCCTTTACTGTGTGCTGTAAGAGCATATTAAAAACAAATTATTGAAGCTGTGCTCTGAGAAACTCAGTAATGTCAGAATTCAAACTCAAACTTTCCAGTTAGAATGGACCATGTCTTCTGAATGTTTGGAGTATAATTTACTATTTTTCATGTTCTGAAAGTGACCTTGGCAATCATTTCCATATGAATTGGGTAGGACTGTGTTCCCTTTCCAGCATCACCACACTGCATAATCAGTTCTTTTATTTTCCCTTTT
The DNA here is from genome assembly GCF_000622305.1 of Nannospalax galili. Taxonomy (NCBI): domain Eukaryota; kingdom Metazoa; phylum Chordata; class Mammalia; order Rodentia; family Spalacidae; genus Nannospalax; species Nannospalax galili. The sequence continues at coordinate 3,548,273 of NW_008358387.1, forward strand.
GACATGAGAAGCTTTGAAGCTATGTCAAGGTTCTCCCTGCATAGAAACCTGTGCTATTTCTAGTAAAAAGGTGTCATTTTCTGCACACGAAACTTCGGTCTCTGACTTTTGAAGATGAAGCTCTTGTTAGCTTAGTGTACATTTACTAGCACCCTGGGTATTATCTCACATTTAAGATTAGACATATATGATTCTGAAACAAAAGCACGTTATAACCAGGAGCTGAGAGTAGAACCAGTGTCCTCTTTTGTATTTCAGTTTTTCAATGAAATTCTTTTCCAATACATGAACAAATTTTAGCATCTAACACCACTTCTGCAGACTCCTGCACAGAGAACACCTTGGGAGGATTCCTCACTACAAAACTCTACAGAATCAACAGAGTGGTTCTGTAAAACAAACACAAAATATCCAGTTGGAAAGGAGCATATTTTCCAATAAATAGCATAACTATTTCTGCCAGATTCGTTTTAGAAACATAACCAATGAACTTTTCTTCTTAGTTATGTTTAAATTTGGTTGCTAATTTAGAAATTTTAAAAAAATCTAGTGTCTTCTTTTATTCAAAACTTTTTAGTATTTCTGAACTTGTGGAGTACATTAATTCAATTGTTGATACACTCACAGGACTGGAACTAGGCCCAGAGGCAGAAAAATAAAAGATTAACTCAAGGTGACTCGCTAGTGAGAAGATGGGATGAATTTAGAATGTCGACTCTTGCATCCTATTCTTCCTCTCTCTGTGAAATGCCTCCTTTGACCATTATCTTTTCATGTGTTATTAACTTCATTCAGGGTTCATCTGTATAAACTGAAATAAAGTCAGGTTGGAAAATCTTGTGAAATCATGGAAAATTAATGTGAGTCTTCCTCTTAATGATATTATTTGTTGAAAATCATTATGCAAAGAGAACTTTAATAAGCTTTGTTCATATATTAAATTGACGACTTTGTGCAAAGCTTCAAAGCTATTATGTGGCTAGTCAAGAGTCTATAGCCTACCTCTTCAAGAGCTATGCAGTGTTTCCACAATTTATCAAACATCAAAGGAAAATCATCCATTACAAAATTTTACTTTGCTCTATTACTTTTAAACACCGCATTTCTAATAATTATATAAGTAGCCACCAAATGAATTTAATTCTGGCCCAGCAATAAAATCCAGATTGTATTGTTTCCTATTGTTTAAAGGAAATTGCCCAATTTCAACGAATATCAAAGAATTTCAGAGGAGTGCAGTTAAGTCTTGACTGTATATGATAGGCTAAATTAGTTCATTTTTCTTACATTTAAAATGTTATGGATATTTGCACACTATTAAATCATATTAAATACATTTTATGTACATTCTGGATTCCTCTTTAGCTCTGTTCTTTGGTTTCTTTTAAAATCTTCAATCTAGTTTCACTTTATAAGCCTCAGAAATGAATACTCATTCCTAAAATCATCTAGCAGGATCTGCTGGCCAACAGTAAGAAACATTTTTTGAAGAGTTATGATAGATTGCTGCCATTCTTCTTGATCTGCAAGTTCTTACATAACCATAGGAACACTGGGATGATAAAGTACAAAGGCTTACCTAAATAAATTCCAAAACTGAACTAAAACATCTTAGAACAAAAATTTCTGGTTGAATGCAAGCAATGATAACTTCTGAATAAAACTGTAATTTAGTCTTGCCGTAATGTCTTAGGAGCAAGCAGCACTAAGGAAAGAGATTACAGGTTAATCCAGCATTAATGTTATTCATTCCTTATGTAACCACCATGAGTCAGATTCCTTTTGAGGTAGACCTGTGCATGTTGGAATAGTCAAGGGAACAGAAGTGCTACTAACTTCCAAACACAGTGATAATGGACTTTGGCAGTGTTTGATTTACAGGATACAAGTTCAAAGCACAATGAGTGGAAAAGATTTTACTGGTTCTAATTATTATAGTAATCAAATCATCAATCTTCTCCAAAGCACTCAAACATTATTTCCTCATACAACTTCAGAATTTACAATAGAGCAAATCTGAATATAAAGTACAGACTTTTGTGGTTAAACCTTATAGGCAAAAAAGTATGCAGGACCCTTTCAAAAATTATCAGCACTTAATAGCCAGTTTACCTATCCTGCCAACTTTACACAAAGGAAACTCATTTCTTATATCTGTGTACTGGAATTAAGGCTAGGATTGCAAACTAAACCAAAGAACAGAGCTAAACCTCAGTGCTACATTGTATGTAAAGTGAAGCTGAACTGTTGTGACATAGTAGTCAGTAAATATACTATCTCAGGTGTAAGAGAAACATAAAAACCTATGAACTACAATAATGACTGCTGTGGCTTGCCACATAAGGACCATAAGTGCAATAGTGACATGTATGTTATTAGGGTAACTGAACACATTCTAATTGGATTAAGGCCCCTTGTTTCATGGGAAGAAATGCATGCCTGGTATTGTAAATGTGGCCAAGAACCCATGAATGGGTAGTTTACCAAGCCTAGAGGTGACCCTATTACTATTATTTATTACTAAATGAGCAGTTTCAAACTTCTCTCTAAATTTGTATCTTAATGCCCATAGATTAGTGAAGCATTCAGATCTCATCAGAGAAGTTTCTTTGTGCATTGGACAGTGATCAATGCAGCAATTCATATCTTGTCAAAGTGCAGAAAATGTCAGTGAAATACTCAGTCACAAATGGGACATCTATATCACTTCCCTCACAAAGGCTCAGTGACCATTATGGAAAAGGGTAGAAACATTTTAAAGTCATAAGTTGGAGAGTTCCAAATTGGAACATTTTCTTCTGGACATGAAGGTACTATAAATTAAGGATCTGACAAGAGCTGTGGTTGCCTGTACCAATCAAGTCAGTCAACATTCTAGGATGGGGGGGGGCTCATGAGACAGGACTGCTAACTCAAGAGCTATGGAGAACTAATATCTTCTGGAGGAGAGTCAGTTTTCTTTAACATGTGGCTGCTGATGGATGGACCACAATGCAGTGTATGCCCCCACCCCTCAGAGTATATCAGCAGCATAAATTGAATTTCGATGGACTAAACAAATAAACAAGAAAAAAAAAATGAGGTCTGGAAATGTAGAGTGGGTAGGGAGGTAGGAATGGATCTTGGAAAGTAAGGACAAGGAGTAAAGGTGTGAACACAATTAAAGTACAGTGCATATTAAATACAGAGAGAATTGAGCCTGACTGGTTGAGCATGCCTTTAATCCTAGCACTTGGGCGACCTGGGCAGGCAGATCTCTGTGATATCAAAGTCAGCCTACACTACATAGTGAGTTGCAGGCCAGCTGGGGATATAGGGAGACCCTGTCTCAAAAACCCAAATGACCAAAGAAATAAAATATTACATTAAAATATAAGATAAGCATTTCTGACATTTTAAAATAACAGAAATGCACTTTTACAATTCCTGATCTTTTGCCCTTTTCTCGAAGATATATTTGAGCTAATAAAAACAAGTTACCACACAACTGAAGAATCTAAATCTCCTAAAATGTGTTGTGTATTTTCTTCAGTAACACATTTTGGGATGTTTTCTAGAAATCTTGAGCTGAATGGGCCAACGTGGTCATCAAGGGATCAATTAATCAAACAGGCATGTTGATGTAAAAAAATGGCCACACCAATAATCATCTCAGATATCCATTATGGGAGAGCTTTTATGGTCCTCAGTTTTAAGGTGTCAGGTCTGATTTAGTGTTGTATCCTATCAAACCATCATTCTGGAACAGCTATATGAGGCAATGTTCACGCATAGAATAGGAGGTGCACTGTTTTGTTGTATAATTGTAACTGCCTTAGCATAAAATATCTCCTTCCAATATGTAAATAAATCATCTGTACTACAAACAATTGCTAATATATTTAGACATGGAACATGATGATGATTGGTTCTTATGTTCACAAGAGTGCTTATTTGAATAAAGTTCATAACCTATGAGAAAAAAATGGGATAACTTAAGCAGAGTCTATGTTTTCCAACCTAAACTTGTGGTATATAGAGCTAAAGGAAACTCAGGAAGCTTTAAGACTATGTTTTCGGTTTCAATGTGTGTTTTTCACATACATGTAGTTGACACATATCTGAGGCACCAAAGGTAACTCACACATCGGAAAAAAATGGAAATGCAGTCAGAACCCTGCAGCGTGAAGAGGCACATCTTCTCAGATGGCTGTTCGATATTTGTAAATTTGGCCAAGAATATAAAACAATCATTTAGTACAAAATTCTCACTCACAGTGATCATAAAAATATGAAGCATCAAAGTATAAATTTAATAAGACTTATGTAGAGCTTTGTGAGAATAAATTTATCAAGAAATATGCAAGATTCACATTTTACTGAAGCTCATAAAAGAATATGTGTAAGTAGAAAAAGAACCATGTTCTTCAACAGGAAGAACCAGTATTCCTTAGAAGCAAATTTTCTAATATGTTCCTCAAGAAATTTCAAGACAGTTTAGTATTTTTACAAAAAATAACAGCGACATTTCAACCTACTAAAATTTAAATACTTTATGAATATAAAACTGTTACATAATGATTGAGCATAAGTAAGTATAAAAATAAATATAAGCATAATTTGGGAGATTTGTTATCTTGAATGCTAAAGTAAAAATCACACAGTACTGGCAGAAAATACGGAGAAATATTAATGAAGCAATTACAAAGTAAAAATTACATATCTAAAATCTTGAAGGACTCTTATAAAATAAACTATTTTTCTAAGCATTATTGAGAAGATAGATTGCTTCATTCAGTTTTATTATGATCATTATCTGTCAGTCTACCAATCTACCTATATGATTATTTTAGGACTTATCCCAACAAATAGTCAAATAGGTTTACCTTAGATATGAAAATTATGTAACATACTGAAAGAAGATTTGAACATTTATTTTTAAAGCTCTTTGTACAGCCAAGTCTTTTCAAAGTCTGAAACCAAGATTTTAAAAAAGGCCAACATAGAACAAAGAAGACACAAAGTAGAAGGAGGATTGGGAGGCATGTGGGGGCAAGTTGTGGAGGGAATAGTGGGTGATATTTCATTATATACATATACAAAATCATCAATGAGTTTTTAAAATGAGTACTTGGCATGAGAACAAAAAGAAACTACAGAGGTTAATGGAATACATATGACATGAAGGCAGAAAAGGGGTAGTGGGGTGACATGGGGACCAGTAGAGAGAGGCAGCAAGTGGGGAGCTGAAGGGAAAAGATGATCAACAGAAACAAGGCATGAATGAAAATTCCACAATGAAGCACATTACTTGTATATTGATTTTTAAAATCTGATCAAAATTTAATAAAACAAGTGACAAAAAACACAAATTGAAATATTTCAGTACATACAAATTTGATGCTTGGAGAAAAATAAAGTAGGTCATTCGCTAACATATTATAAAGGAAGTGTTTCTACAATATGTAGCGAAGAGTCAATAGTCTTCATATACAATTTCTAACAAATCAATAGGAAAAAAATCATCCAAAAGAAACAAAGATGATGTGTAAATGATGTGAAAAGACAATGCATAGATAAAAATTATCTATTAGCACAAAAACATATTTGAGGTCATTTTTAGTAATATTTACTTAGTAAGAGATGACCAGTGTTATCTATCAGATTAGGAAAAGAAGAACCAAAGCACACCTTAAGAAAAATTGTGGGGAGTGGGTGGGGAGTCTATAGGAGTACAAATCTCATACACTGATGAAGTGCAAATAAATTAAAACATCTTTAAAGAAGCAGAATTTTGTAATAGGAATAAACAAGTAAAATATGTGTACACTGGGGACCAGTAATCCAACTCCTATAAACATCAAGAGAAAACAATTTTGTAACTAATCCAATATAAAAATATGTGTTAATATGTAGTTTAGTTTGTAACAAGACTCCCCCAACTAATAAGGTCTACTCATGGAAAATTGATTTCATAAATGTAGCATGGGTATAATATGAAATTCTATTCAACTTTGAGAAAAGTTATAAACAATATCAAAAGATGTTGACAAAATGTTGACAGTAATAATTATCTCTGGAAACATGACAATACTATTTTATTTCCTATTTATAAATGTAAATTTCTATGAAGTCTGGAGATGTTACAGTCATTTTACTAACACTAGTCATATCTGAGTAGTGACTGTATAGCAATCTTAACTTTTCATTATAGCACTATATATACTAATTTTTCTTCCATAGTCTGTAGTAAAAATTTCAAAAAAAATCTCAAGATACAAAAAAAAAATAATGTGACAGACAAATTAACTTGCTTTACAAACAGAGCGTAAAAAGCAGCTGGAAGTTATTTTATACCTTTCATTTCCTTCATTAGCAAGTATAAACACTGCTGTCCAGAATTTGTGAAATCTGCCTCATGCTTTAAATATCATCAGTTGCAATTATGGAACAAAGTCAGGACTTCCTGGCATCCTGCTGTTGATATATATACTTATGTTTTCATAATAAGGATAGATATAATCTGTTAAAATACAATAGCATGAAGCTGGGTATGGTGGTACACATGTTTAACCCCAGCACTTGGGAAGCAGGTAGATCTTTGTGAGATTGAGGTCAGCCTGGTCTACACAGAGTGCTCCAGGTCAACAGGGCTACATGATAAGACTCTGTCTCAAACCAAGGGAAAATGTAATAGCATATTTTAAACTGAGGACTGCGTCCTTTCTAATTAAATAAACATAAATGAATAATTATTTAAAATATTATATTGGTATGTAGATAGTATTGTACATACATATGGAACATTTCTCCTGATATTATTCTTATCATCCCATTTGGACATTTGATAAAGTAATATAAATGCTAAAGAGATCAGACATTTTTGTTGAGAAATACACTTTCCTAAGCTTAAACACAAGTGCACTTAAGGTGAGGTCTTTTGGATTGGGTGGAATTACACCCAGTTATTATTTCATAGACTTGTTGATGACTTGATCACTCTGAGACAGGTACCATTCTATTAAAATCACAAGTGTTACCTGAAGGACTGATGTTTCTTAGTTCTAAAAGTCATAAAATTTAATCAAAATTTAATTTTGCTCTTCATTCCCAGGATTAGCATATATTTTCTTCAGAGTACATTTTTGCTTTGAACAAGAACTGATTCATTCCCAGGAATAAGAAATAATGTACAATAGCTAAGAAAAATAGAAGTTCTAATCTTCAATTTACTCATAAATCTAATGGTGCTGAAGTGAAAATTACTGGTTGGATTTATATCTAAATGACAGAGTCTGCCTGCTTTTGCAGTGTGACTATCTTTGCTCTTATTTGGTTGAATTTTATGGTTTCACAAAAATAATCTGTAAAGCTGGATGGTAGACTTTTAACCATCAACTTGGGAGATTAGACTTTTAACCATCAGCCTGGGAAATTATGGTAAAGGAACTTCTAACTCTTTTCAAATTCTCCTCCTGATAACTTGGAGATCAGCCTGCAACCCTGCTTCCCCCACATTCTGGATCATTGAGCATCGTGAAGATGCTGTCTTGTCTTGGTTCTAGTTAGTTCCTAGCTTCATAGGAATCTTCTAACCCCCAGTCTCCCCATCTACTACTACCGATTCCATACCTTTTGGAGAGTTAAATAAGAGATTGTTATAAAATTGCATGTCATTTCATAGGAGTGTCTCAATGAGACACAAAAAACATGTTGTAATAGTCAGTAGTCATAATCACAATCCAGTACACATCAAATTATAATTCAAATTTCCCCAGGGAATGCTTCACTTTCTTTTAAATTAAAATATTTTGTGTATGCTATCATTGTTTCAAAGAACAAAAAGCATCTGCATATAATTTGATATATTTGACTATTTCTAAGTTCAAAAACACAGTCTTGGCATGCAGTTCAGTGGTATGGTATGCGGTTAACACATATAAAGCCTTGGGTTCAGTTAAAGCAGAAGAGGAGAATGAACAGAAACCTCTCTGGTGAAGTGTACATTTCACATGGGCCTTGTTGCATGGTTTTAATCTTTTGCACTACACAATGTCAACTCTAATGTAAAACCAAATGCCTTCAGTTTTTCAAATACTGAAGACATGTTACAGACTCAAGGAGGAGCCTGTGGTGAGTCATTGTTGCCATCTCTCCCATTCCCCTCTCTGCATCTCAGCTTTAAAGTACAATAGCATACAGGGCCTGAGAGATGGCTCAGCGGTTAAGAGCACTGACTGCTCTTGCAGAGGACCCAAATTTAACTTACAGTATCCCCACTGGCAGCTCAAAACCCTCTGTAAATCACGTTCCAGGGGATCCAACACCTGTCTTTTGAGCTTCATGGGAACCAGGCACACACACATAACACAAGATGTACACACATATATGCAGGCAAAACACGTATACACATAAACAAAAATAAATATAAATAAATAAATAAATAATAAATCTTTAAAAAACATGAAGAAAATGAGAACCCAGAACCCAAGGACCTAGGCTCCCTCCTTTGAAGAAAATATGAAAGTTTAGATGTATCTTGCACAAATCTTGGATGTCGTTATATTTGTCACTTTAACAAAGTAAGTTAATTGAAGGACGTGCCATTAAACCATGTTTTTTTTTTTTTTTCAACTACCTCATGAGGTTGAACTGAGGCAATGGTAAAAGATCAAGATGAAGTCATTTAAAGTATGACTCCCCAAAGTGGCTCATGAACTCACGTGGGACATCTCAGAAAATAAGTAGTCATGATACTAACAAGACAGCTGATCTTTCCAATCAACCAGAAAGCAATATACTGAAGAAAATATTCTTCAGCAGTGTTCAAATTATATTAGCAAAATTATTTTTTCATATGTCTTATAGAACAGTTCTTAGCCTCTAAAACTTGAAGCATCCCAAATAATTTGGAGGACATAGACTCTTCTTTTCTTCAGGATTCTTGTTCAATAGATCTATCATCTTCAAATTTGGGATGAACTTAAAATATAAAAGGGTTCTGATTTTTCAAATAAAGGTGTTAAAAGTAAATAAAGGATTTGTATTCAGGCATACTAATGAGATTTAATTAAATATTTTGTATCTTTCTTCCAATAAATAGAACCTAGCAGATCAGCTAAGCCAAGGCCCAACCTGTGACTGCTTGACAGAGCCAGAGAGAATGATGTACAAAACTGACTGGGGAAATTTCTAGAGTCTTTAGGAGCTCATAAATCCATAAGAGAAAGAAGCAGGTATGTATATTTACAAAATAAGTATTTAAGATTCAGTGTTTATAAGTTATGAAAAACAATATGGAAAAATACTAATATTCCATTTTTGGATTTTTGTGGCTTCAAGAACAAATACACAGAAATGGTGAGAATTTAAAATTGAAAATAAATAAATAAATAAATAAATAAAATCTCCTGACCACCATCTGATTATTCATGTTTAAACCTGTCATCTTGTCTTTGTATCTATGGTATTTCTTTAAAATAGTCTGTAGTTCATTTCATGCAAGTTTAACCTGAAAAGATTACTTCTTGGTAATCGATTATAGTTAGTTCTAGAGCAATGGACCAGAATGCATGAGTCTCTAAGCTTGATCCTGCACTCCCAAAATTGAATAGAATAGGGGTAAAGAAAAGATCTATGGAAAACCTTTAACTTTTTTTAGACAATATGAACATTTATTAATTATACATCACAACCTTTAACTCTTGAAGGCTCAGCACAATGAAAAAAAACTATCAAGTTTTAAAGATTATTTTGTAATTAGTTAGATGGCCAGTTGCTCAGCTGTACAGTTCTTTGTCAATCTGGTTAGCTGGCATTCTGAAGAAACAGGAATAGTCAGTATGGTCAGTAATTTTTTGTGCCCCATGCCCCCCAGATAAACACTGCCTCTTAAGAAAGAAAAACAGCACTCTCAAAAACATTACTTTTTAACCGACCAAGAGTCACATTCTTAAAAGAAGCCGACTCTTCCTCTCCCAGCAGCCATCGTTAATCGGGCTCTAGTGGATGAACTCTGACCAAAGGGCGTTTGGGAACACAAAGTTGACTGTATAGGCGCACGCACGTGTGTGTGTGTGTGTGTGTGTGTGTGTGTGTGTATGTGTGTGTGTGTGTGTGTGTGTTTGTGTGTATTAAATAGAGTATGCGGAATTGGACAGACGGTGGTAAGGAGGGATGTAAAAAGGGAAGGGAATTGAAATATGATCAAAATATATGAAATCTGAAAAAATTCAATATAGAAAGGAAAAAAATGCTATTTCTGTTTCATACTCAAGAAGTTGTAAGATCAGAAAAATGTGAATACATTCATGGGAAAAATAAACTACTTAATCATCTCCATTAAAGTCCTACTATCTAATATTTCCAGTAGTAGAATAAAAATAGAACAAAATTTTCTTTAATTCTTCATTATTATTAACAAGGTGCTTACTTTCTGGGAAGTGAAAAAGTCTAAACCAGTGTCAAAGTGAGTATGACATGAAAAATTATAGCTTTTTAATTAAATGATGTTTAATGATCAGATTTAGATATATTTGATAATACAGTCCATATTAGAACATAAACAAATCTATATGCATCTATTGAGCAAGTCAAAGTGGCTGACGTTTTCACCCTCAGCAGTGATTTTTATCAGCATGCAACCTTGAATAAGTTAATTACTCAAACCTTAGTTCACTCATCTGTAAAATGAGCACAGTTAAGTCTTTCAGTTATGAAGTTAATTATGCTGCTTAGTTTAGATAAAACAAAATAAACATTTGACATGGAGCACTAAACACATGATAAAAACCTGCCAACAATTAACTATTATCAGTGACATATAAAATGATGGGTGTCTAGATATTAAACATTATGAGCTATAATTTTGGTTCAAAAATTATAAACATATATAACAAATTTTAGGTAACTAAGCATCTACAAATATATGCATAAATTAATATATCTGTATATATATGGACATATAGAAGTAAATATACATATACACACATTTGTATGAGCTCCTCATGAAACCAGGGCCGACTTATAAAAGTCTAAGTCTTCCATCTAAGAAATATCAGAGGTTATTTTTACAGAAAACATATCCATGAAACTGGCATTGTGAAATAAATTTTTAAATGATTATTATAAAAGATTCAAAGTTCCAATAATTATCAATAGTCAGATCTTCCTAGTGATTGGGTCAAAATAACTGATCTATTAATTAGCAGATTTAAAATGATATAACATATTATATATTAGTATGTAAAATTTACATATTAACACATCAATTATAGAATACTGACAGATTTTTATATAAGCTCATACATTGTATATATTTACAACACATATATAATTAACAAAATTATCTGTACATGAATAATTATGAGATAGGCATTTATGAAACAGATTTTTCTATCTGAAGATATTAAGTCAAAATAACAGACCAAAATAACAGATTTACATAAAAATAGAATCAGTTCCATTTAAAAGGAAGTTATAGAGAGAAAACTGAGTTTTAAACAGTACTTATATAATTAAAAGAGTGTTGCTGTAGTTGGATTTGAAATGTTTTGGATCTTGGTCCCCAGTATATGGTTCTGCTGGAGGTTGTGGAAACTCTAAGAGGTGGGGCCTAGTGGGAGGAGGCATGGTTATTAGAGGTATGTCCTTAAAGGGAACATTGCATAAGGTGACTAGATCTCTTTTGCCATGAGCCCTTACTATGAAAAACAATGCCACCAAAGACTCAAAGTAGCAGGGCTCAATGATCACAGACTTAAAAACCTCTGAAACCAGGAGCCAAAACAATAAAACTTTCCTGAGTACCTCAGGTTTTTTTATGGTAGTAATTCAGTGCTGAATGACTCATGGTTATGTGAAACTCCATAGGCAAACATTTAAAATATTTGATTTAATAATCTTGAAAAAATTGGGTACTGGGTTATTGATCTTAAGGCAGCAACTTCAAAATACTCAACCAGTTGGGCCTTAAATTTCAGCATACAAGTAAACATTATTGCTGGACAGCCAAAATATTTTAATGGTATTTTCCTTGCATAAAACAATGCATAATACTAAAATCACTACTAAGCAATTATCTTTTTTTTTTTAATTTTTTGGTCTTTTCTTTTGAGACAGGACAGGGTCTCCCTGTAGCCCCAGTTGGCCTGGAACTCGCTTATGGTCAAATATTATCATCCTGATTTATTTATGATTAATGTCAATAGTGGGGCTAGAGGACCAGTGTTTGTTTCCCAGTATTCACCTGGTGCCTCACATCTGTAACTCCATTTCCAGGGGATCCAATGCCCTCTTCTGGTCCCCAAAGGCATTGTGGGACACAGGTTCACTTACATACATGCATGCAACACACACACATAAAATAAAATAAATAAACCAAATAAAATTTTAACTTATTTTCTGAGATGTTACAGACATACAAAATTAATTAATGTGACCTACTATCTGTTTATTCATCAGCTCAATATGGAGCTAAGAGTTCATCCTTACTTCCATTGCACAAACCTTGTGTGTGCGTGTGTGTGTGTGTGTGTGTGTGTGTGTGTATGAGTGTATTGCCTTCATGTATGTAAGTGCACTCATGTCATGCAATGCCCACAGAGGTTGGAATAGGGCATTGGATTCTGCTGAAACTGGGGTTATGCGTGGTCATTAGCCACCATGTGGGTGCTAGGAATTGAACCTGGGTCCTCTGCAAAAGCAG